>NW_027361743.1:53107500-53627500 GCF_039654945.1 Dendrobates tinctorius
ATATATATATATATATATACACACACACTATATATATATATATATATATATATATATATATATATTATTTTTTTTTTTTTTATGGTGGTTTCCCTTTCTTTACTTTAACCTGGGCAGGTGAGTAGTGGAGTGTATTAAGACACAGTACACTGGGTACAGGTATAAAAAAACATGTATTTTATTTTTACGAAACAACAAAACTATTAAACCATTTGATCCTGCCATGCTACACGACCCACATCGGATAAAAAGAAGTCCGCAAATTGGTCCCTCATTTGGGCAACTTCGACTGATGACCGAAGAGGGTGCTGAGTAAAATCTGGCAAAGGGTTGGCAGCAGGTTCATCCATGTCAAAGTTCGGCCGCTCCTTTGCCATAACAAAATTGTGCAGAACCACGCATGCCTTCACCACCTCGTCCACTGTTTTCATTTTGAGATTGATGGCGGTGCTGAGAATTCGCCATCTGGACACTAGAATGCCAAAGGCGCACTCTACAGTCCTGCGAGCCCTCGTAAGCCTGTAGTTGAAAATTTTCTTGGGGTGGTCCAAGTCACGGCTGGAGTACGGCTTCAGCAGGTTTTGGCACATCTGAAATGCCTCATCCCCAACCACTACAAATGGCAGTGGTGGAGTTTGGGTTTGGGGAAGAGGCCGTGCCAGTGGAAAATTGAAATGGTTGCCGTACAACCTCCGGCCCATATCAGAGTTCTTAAAAGTCTGGGAATCATTGCCCCGTCCGAATGCCCCTATGTCCACCGCCACAAACCGGCAGTGTGCATCCGCAATGGCCATTAGTACTGTGGAAAAGTACTTCTTGTAGTTGTAGTACTCAGAGCCACTTCTTGCAGGTTTTGTGATGCGGATGTGCTTCCCGTCCACCGCTCCTAGGCAGTTCGGGAAATTGCAGACTGCCCAGAATTTGTCCGATATTTGAAGCCACTTTTCGGCAGTGGGCAATGGCAGAAACTCCGGACACAGAACATCCCACAGAGCCCTGCAGGTGTCGGCAACAATCCCGGATAAAGTTGAGATTCCCAGCCGGTACTGGAAATGCAGGGATGAAAGACTCTCTCCAGTTGCCAGGAACCTGCAAAACATAAAAAGAAAAAATAATTATATTTCTGTCTTGGGTATTACTAAAAACACTGAAAATAAAAAAGTACATGGCCTAACTATTTTGCATGTTTTTTTAATACAACATAGCAAAAAAACATTTTATAAAGGCTTGGGATTAGTACATGACAGAAGAAAAACCATTATGCAAAAAAGCAATTTCCCAAAAATAATGTTAAAATTCAATAGCCAAAAAAAAACCTAATTTTTTTGACAAAAAAAAAAAATGGAAAAAGCCAAAAAAATTATGCAAACATAACAACATACATACCGTAAGGTGACAAGGAGCCTTTCTTCGGGAGGAATGGCACGCCGGAGCTGAGTGTCCCGTCTCCGGATGTTTCCTTCAACCATACCCAGCAAGTCAAGGAAGCTTTCCTGGGACATCCGTGTATTGTCAGCAAATTTCTCCGGGTTTTCCTGGAGCTCGCTGTACAGCGTGTGATATGCTCCACGGCTTGCCCGGAGTTTGATAATTGGATGCCTCCAAAACCGACGCCGCTGCCTTCTCTCCCTCTCCCTTTCTTGCTGGCAACAAAAGGCATACGCCTGAGACAGCGCGATGTCAAGATCCAGCTTGAAGCGGAAATTATCCAGACGCAGGTCCATCTTGACACCGGAAACAGCAGCAAAATCTGATGAATTCAGCAGTACAGGGTCTATAAAACATTCCAATGACACACGCCCACTGGTGACCCATTGGTGTTCAAGGATTTTTCTATTGTGAAATGTCACACCTAAAAACGCATGCGCATAAAAAACGCAAACGCATGCAAAAACGCATGTAAAACGCAAGTAACTCTGCGTTTTTTAGACGCATCAGCGTGCGCATGACTTAAAAAAAATGCGCGTTTGTTTTGCGTTTTTCTTTGCGTTTTTTATGCGCCCGATGCGCTGCGCAAAAAAACGCTAATGTGAAACTAGCCTTATATGTACAGCCAGGAAAATGACCTGGAGACACAGGATGTCTATACCCAGCATGATCCGTATACAGCAGAGTGAGGAGTGATATCATGTATACAGACCTGTGGTACAAGTTAAGTATACAGCACAGGAATAGAGCCTTTACACATATACCACATATATAGTGAGTAACCTGGTTACACTGGATCTGCACACCCAGCCTCACAGTGTGTCACAGAGATGAGGTCACATACAGATCATCAGACTCCATCACTGGGAAGGGGGGATAATCAGCACACAGCAGGGTCAGTATACAGTGCACTGACATGAAGTGCAGCCTCTCATCATCATACATATACCATCCCCCGACTGCTCCTCTCTCACCAGTGTCTCTAATACAGGTGATTGCCCAGCTCCACCATAGTAATGGCAGACACTGCATGTGTCCCTGCTCTGTCCTATCATACATAAACCCAGAACTCATGAAGACTCTGCATAATACAGCAGTAATGTGGTATATCAGAAATGTCTGCAGGGAGGTCACACAAAAGCTGCCTCTGCAATAAGTGAGGGAACATGGCAGCTACATGAATTTCTGAGGTAATCTTGATCCCAGATATGATGTAGGAGCTGATACTAGTCCAACCTTTAATTTTGGGGACAATGGTTAAGACCCCTTGATTTGATTTAACAATCTTTCTCGGAGTCCATATACGCATCATGATCTAGTGGATCATCTTGGTGCTTATAACACATTTAATCACCCATCAGGATCCAATACACATCTTATTCGATGTATGGTTAATTTTAAGTCACAAATAGAATTATTTAATCTATCTATATAAAAATGAATGTATGTATGTGTGTATCACCAACCAATAACGAAGCAGCAGAGTGGGACACCAACCAATCACGAAGCATCAGAGTGGGACGTGGATGGAGAGCTGGGCTGAGGATGGATACAGCTACAGCAGGACAGTGCAGAGCGGGGCTGTGGAGGAAGACAGTCTTCAGGACAGGGGCCTCCCAGCCCTGTCCCGGCTCAGTCGGCGCTCCCCGTCGCCAGCCGCACTATCCTCTCTCTCCCCTGCAGCTTCCCGGCCTAAATTTAGTCCCCAGCTTCTACTGCGGCCTACTACAGCGCTAGGCCATGCCCCATGCAGGCCGCCCAATCACACGCGCTGCAGCTCTGCTCTAGCTCCGCCAACTCCGGCCGAATGATCTGCGCAGCTCTCTCTCCTGGTCCCGGCGTCACCACGCGTGGTGCATGGAGAGCGGGGCTGACGCTGTGGAGGAAGACAGCGGGGCTTTGGAGGGAGAGAGCAGGAGAGCAGGGCTGTGGAGGAAGACAGCGGGGCTGTGGAAGGAGAGAGCGGGAGAGTAGGGCTGTGGAGGAAGACAGCGGGGCTGTGGAGGGAGAGAGCGGGAGAGCAGGGTTGTGGAGGGAGAGAGCGGTAGAGCAGGGCTTGGAGGAAGACAGGGGGTTGTGGAGGGAGAGAGCGGGGCTGTGAAAAAAGAGAGCGGGGCTGTGGAGGGAGAGAGCGGGAGAGCGGGGCTGTGAAGGAAGAGAGCAGGGCTGTGGAGGGAGAGAGCGGGAGAGCAGGGCTGTGCAGGAAGACAGCAGGGCTGTGGATGGGGAGGGTGGGGCTGTGAAGGAAGAGAGCGGGGCTGTGGAGGGGGAGAGCGGGTCTGTGGAGGAAGACAGCGGGGCTGTGAAGGAAGAGAGCAGGGCTGTGGAGGGAGGCAGCGGGGCTGTGAAGGGCTGCAGAGGGATAGAACGGGACGATGGGTGGAGAGCAGGGCTGTGGAAGGAGAGAGCGTGATGGCGGGTGGAGAGCGGGGCTGTGGAAGGAGAGAGCGTGATGGCGGGTGGAGAGCGGAGCTGCGGAAGGACAGAGAGTGATGGCGGGTGGAGAGTGGGGCTGTTAAGGAAGAGAGCGGGACCCACATTTAGGTACTATGCCCAGGCAGCGCCGGGCTCTTCAGCTAATTATATCAATAAAAATTCAATTTTAATTCACAACCCTTTTCCCTTTATTTTTCTGCACATTGTTTTGGTGGTGACCACCAATATGAATTTGTCTGATGAGCTCTGATTCCTTGTGTCTATTAATATCAGCGAACTGCTGCCCATTTAGCCTTTGCTGGTTAGAATTTATAGGGGGACCCAGCGTCATTTTTTTTTTCTGCAGTCCCCCCATAAACTAAACAGCAAAGGCTAAGCAAACAGCTGTGAGCTGTTATTAATAGCCTGGGAACCTTTTGGGATATTGTCTCCGTTCCCAGATTATTAACTGTTAGGGCTGGCGGAACGCACCAAATTATAAAATAATAGTAGGTGCGTTCGCAGCCCAGGGTCCACCGTGCAGAAGTGGTACACTGCTGCTAGGTAATGGCAGGAATATAAAGCGGTGTGGAAAGGTCACACGTGGGTTAACATCACCCAATGTGAACAGGAGCGAATTCTGTTAACGCACAGAGCCGCACTACCGCTGAACATAAATGCCGGAGCCTGTTTAGCTCACAGAGCCCGGCCAATGAGCGCACAGAAAGCGGTCACAGAACTCTGCCCCAAGGACACAGGGTCTGAGTCCCTCTAGACCTTCTGAGACGCTGACTACGGAGTGTAGAGCATGTGCACTGAGGCGTGCCGAGTCACTGATGGAGACTGATGCCTGTCTCAGACTCTGTCCTAACTTCACCTAAGCCTGGGCGCTTAACAGGCTAGGCTGCACAACACATGCGTACCAAGGGTAGGGGTTTCTTAATGAGTCATTCACCAGAGACATTCATACATGCATACAACACTCACTCCTCATAGTCTGATAATGCAGTCTATACTAGTGCATGGCCGAGTGGCCATGCGAACCTTTTATAGCCACGTGCTTCCGGGACCTTCCTGGCTTTTTGGATGGACCAATCCGAGCCGGAGAAGGACCTGAGCATGTGACCTTCGATCTCCAATGGGAGATCACTCCACAGGCATGCTCAGTGGACTGACAGGAGGACTTAGTCCCTGGAGAGACTCGCTGCTGACCAGCATGCGTTACTATAATTGGGTCAGAGGTGGCAGCAGCAACCAAACCCACGGAGCTAGTCTTGGCAGAGCGCCGGCACTGACGAGTCTGCTGACCAACCTCCTCTGCGGCTGGAGAGGAATGGGAGACCACCGGAAGCAAGGCTCAGGATTCCCGCTGTGCAGCGACAGGAACCCAATGCCTAACATTACCCCCTCCTAGGGCCCCCTCCTCTTTGAGCCTCGCTCCGCTCAAATTCCGCAATGAGAAGTGGAGTGTGGATGTTCTCCACTGGCTCTCAGGTCCGAGCCTCTGGACCATGACCCTTCCAATCCACCAAATAAAACTTTTTGCCCCGCATCACCTTGCATCTCTCGATGGCATTGACCTCAAACTCGTCCGAAGACAGGTCTCATGTCCTGGCAGACTCGGAGAACCGGGACATGTCAACAGGCTTAAGGAGGGACACATGGAACGTGTCAGAGATAGACAAGTGTGGTGGAAGGGCCAGACGGTAGACCACAGGGTTGATCTGCTCAAGGACCTTGAAGGGGCCAATGTAGTGCGGTGCGAACTTAGCGGACTCAACCCGCAACCTGATGTTTCGGGCGGAGAGCCCCACTAAGTCGCCAGGGCCAAGGTCGGAGCAGGGCGCCGGTGTGCATTAGTGGAGGTCCTCATTCTCTCCTTGGAGGCCCGGTGTTAGGGACGGCGGAACGCACTAAATATAAAATAACGTAAAGTGCGTTCGCCGCCCGGGGTCCACCATGCAGAAGGTGTTAACACTGCTGCTAGCTAATGGTGGACGTACAATATGGCGGTATTACGCACGCGGGTGGAACGTCACCCAGGTGCGCTGAGCGATCTCTGTTTACTCACAGAGATGCCTTAAGTGAAAAACGTAAAAAGGCTGAGCCTGTTAGCGTCACAGGTCTCAGAGAAGTGAACGCACGGTATATGGTCACAGGAGCTGGGCCCTAGGCAGAGGGTCTGAGTCCGTCTAGACCTACCATGCGTGCGGCGTCGCAACTGTGTGCGCCAAGAGGAGCTGCAGACTGCAGTGCGACGACGGACACTGCCGCTAGCCGACAATGCCCGGAAGCAGGCGCACTGTCGGACGCTAGCACTGTGGAGGATGCTGTAGTGGCTTGTAGCTTGCCACTGGCTGGCACGGACTCTAATAGCTAAGTCCCTATACACACTCGTAATAGAGGGAGGGGATCTTAATGAGTCATTCGCAGGTTCATGCATCCATCACCATTCACACAGTAGCAACTAGAGACTATACTAGTGCATGGCCGAGCAAACCTTTTATAGCCAGGACCTTCCGGAAGCTTTCAGATACCTGAGATGGACCAATCAGATCTGGAGAAGGACCTGGACATGTGGCTCCCGATCTCCAATGGGAGATCGTCTCGTGAGCATGCTCAGTGGAACGACAGAAGGACTTATCCTCTGGAGCAATTTGCTGCTGATCCGCCTGCATTGCCATTGCTGACCCAAAGGTGGCAGCAATAGCCAGCCCCACAGAGCAGGTCTGGGCAGAGCGTCTGGGAGGCCGGGATTGCTGAGCAATCTCCTCTGCTGTTGAAAGACAATGGGCGACCGCAGAATTGAGGCTCTGGATTCCTGTTGAACCGCTGCAGGAACCTGACACCTAACATTACCTCCCCTAGGGCCCCCTCCCTCCTGAGCCTTCCAATCCACCAAATAAAGTTTTTTGCCACGTACTACTTTGTGTCCCACAGAGGCATAGGCCTCAGGCTCGTCCGCAGACAAGTCTGATGTCCCGGCAGATGACTCGGAAAACCGGGACATGTGAACAGGTTTGAGAAGGGACTCGTGGAAGGCGTCATGGATGGCTAAGTCGCCAGGAGCAGAAGTTGGAGCGAGGCACCGATGTGTGTCGGTGGGCGTCTTCACTCTCACTTTAGAGGATAGAGTGACATGCGGGGTGTGACCCAGACTATCGCAAACCTCCATTGCCCGGTCTGCCATCGGCAAGGGATACAGTGATCCAGCAGGCCTCTGTTTAGAGGAGCTGCTCTGAGCACAAGAGGCGCATGCCTGAATGTATTTTTTAGTGTCTCGAGCCCTGTGCGGCCACCAATAAGAGCTTGCCAGGAGTTTTGTGGTCTGCTTGTAGCCAAAGTGACCATCCACCCTGGACGCGTGTGCTCACGCGAGAACCTTGGACCGCAGGTGAGGCGGGACAAAGGTCTTGCCTGCCGGCACTGACTCGAGGATGACCGGAGCCACGGTCTTCAGATTCCCAGTAGGGGGCGCGGAAAGATCCGCAGGCACCTTTGCAGAGGCTACTTGGATGCCACCCCCATGCACCTTCCCACATAGTCTTTGCTCCATCCCAGTATTCTCCCCGAGGACCACTCTATATGAGGGGAATGGCAATGAAGCCAGGGAACCCCGAGAAGCATCTGATCGGTGCCCTCTGGCATAATGAGCAGGGAAAGCGTCTCCTGGTGAGACAGTGAAATTGAGAGCCTAAGGGGTTCTGTTTGGTGGGTAATCTGGGATGATAAGGTCGCCCCGTTGACCACCCTGATGGGCACTGGGTGAGGAAGTGGTACCAACAGGATAGCGTGCTGTTGGGCGAAGGACGAAGACATAAAGTTCCCTTCTGCCCCGGATTCCACCGTGACCTGTACCTCCCAGGAGGAAGCACCGCTATCTATTGTCCCTTGGAGCGCCAGTTTGGGGGAGAAGGTCTCCATAGCGAATAGACCCCCACCAATTACCAGTGGACGCGATCATTTTTTCATTTGCTGCGGACACCTGTTAGCCAGGTGACCAGACTGTCGATACTGGTAACAGCGTGTGGAGCTTTGTGCCGGACGCGTCTTGAGACCAGCGCGAGACACCTCCATGGGCTCTGGAGGTAAACTCTCCTGCTCGGGTGGTTCTAGAGGTTCAAAGAGGTTGGGAGCCAAGCTAACCTTCTGCCTGGATTGAGCATACTCCAGCCCGCGCTCAGAAAAACGGAGATCGATGTGGGTGGAAATGGCAACCAGCTCCTCCAGACTTACGGGAACCTCCCTGGTAGATAGAGCATCCTTAACATGCTCCGCCAAACCTCTCCAGAACACAGGGATGAGGGTTTTATCAGGCCATTCCAGCTCGGAAGCCAGTGTCCGGAAACGGACGGCGTACTGGCTGACCGAGAGGGATCCCTGTGTTAATGCGAGTAGCTGGAGAGAGGTGTCGTGAGTGACTTGTGGCCCCAAAAAGACCTGCTTCAGAGATGTTAGGAACTGAGCAGCGGTCCGAACCACAGGGTCACCATGCTCCCACAGTGGCGTGGCCCACTCCAACGCCCTGCCCGACAGAAGTGAAACGATAAACCCTACCTTAGCCCGCTCTGTAGGGAACCGCGCGGCCAGTAACTCAAACTGGATAGAGCACTGGCTCACGAAACCCCTACAGGAGGTGCTGTCACCAGAAAATGTATCGGGCAACGGGAGGCGGGATACTGTCGGCGCAGGCGTGGATGTGGACACACGCGAGACAGCCTCTGCGACTGCCTGCGCAGCAGCCTCAGTAACCTTTGCGGCTGAGGCAGAACTCTCGAGAGTCGCCAACCTGCCCTCCAGCTGGCAAATGTACTGCAATAGCTGCTGCTGGTCCGCCATTACTAGCCAGACCCTGGCGCTAGTATAATGTTAGGGACAGTGGAACGCACTAAATATAAAATAATGTAAAGTGCGTTCGCCGCCCGGGGTCCACCATGCAGAAGGTGTTTACACTGCTGCTAGCTAAAGGCAGACGTACAATATGGCGGTATTACACACGCGGGTGGAGCGTCACCCAGGTGCGCTGAGTGATCTCTGTTTACTCACAGAGAAGCCTTAAGTGAAAAACGCAAAAAGGCTGAGCCAGTTAGCGTCACAGGTCTCAGAGAAGTGCACGCACGGTGTGTGGTCACAGGAGCTGGGCCCTAGGCAGAGGGCCTGCCTCCATCTAGACCTACTGTGCGTGCAGCGTCGCAACTGCGGACGCCAAGAGGAGCTGCTGACTGCAGCGTGACGACAGACACTGCAGCTAGTTGACAATGCCCGGAAGCAGGCGCACTGTGGGATGCTAGCAATGCGGAGGATGCTGTAGTGGCTTGTAGCTTGCCACTGGCTGGCGCTGACTCTATAGCTAAGTCCCTAGATACACTCGTAATATCAGAGGGAGGGGATCTTAATGAGTCATTCGCAGGTTCATTCATCCATCACCATTCACACAGTAGCAACTAGAGACTATACTAGCACATGGCCGAGAGGCCATGCGAACCTTTTATAGCCAGGACCTGCAGGAAGCTTCCAGATCCCTGAGATGGACCAATCAGATCTGGAGAAGGACTTGGACATGTGGCTCCCAATCTCCAATGGGAGATCGTCTCGTGAGCATGCTCAGTGGAGCAACAGAAGGACTTATCCTCTCCAGCGATTTGCTGCTGAGCCGCCTGCATTGCCATTGCTGACCCAAAGGTGGCAGCAATAGCCAGCCCCACAGAGCAGGTCTGGGTAGAGAGTCTGGGAAGCCGGGATTGCTGAGCAATCTCCTCTGCTGTCGAAAGACAATGGGAAACCGCAGAATGTGAGGCTCTGGATTCCTGTTGAACCGCTGCAGGAACCCGATGCCTAACACCCAGATAGCATCCTGAGTGCGATCCCAAATGTTACGTGCCTCCACCGCCCAGTCAGCCACCCTAGAGTCGGTTGATGACACGGGCATGGGCACAGGGACGCGCGGATGCTGGCCGTAATTTAAGAGGAATGGGGTCGGACGGGTGGAGACAAAATGTCGTAGATATGTGAACAGGGTCCGGTTGGCTCTCTCTACCGACCTGTTTGTCTCTGGATGATAGGCCGAGGAGAGATTAGGCTCAATGCTGAGCAGGCAACAGAGCTCTCTCCAGAACCGAGATGCAAACTGAGGACCCTGGTCGTTGACAATCTTATCCGGCATGCCGTGCAGGCGGAAAGCATGCTTAATAAACAACGCTGCCAGGCCCCGTGCAGAAGGTAGCCAAGAGAGTGGTATCAGATGCACCATCTTGTAGAAATGGTCGGTGACAACCCAAATGACGGTGCTGCCACTGGACTTGGGCAGTCCCACCACAAAGTCCATACCGACCATCTCCCAGGGCCTGTCCGCTACCGGCAGGGGGTAGAGAAGTCCAGCAGGCTGCTGCCGAGAGGACCGATCCTGGGCGCAAGAGACGCACGCCTGAATATAGTCCCTGACATCACGGGCCATATGCGGACACCAGTATGTCCTCGCCAGAAGCTCAGAGGTCCGCTTAGTCCAAAAATGTCCTCCCACCCTGGACGAATGAGCCCAAGAGAGGACCTCCGGTCGCAGATGGGCAGGGACAAAAGTCTTGCCCGGAGGTACAGACTCGAGGGCGACCGGAGCCACGGTCCTCAGGCTCTCAGATGGGATTATCAGCCAAGGCTCCTCCTCCGAAGACACCACGGAGCGGGAGAGAGCATTGGCCCGGACGTTCTTCTCCCCGGAGAGAAAATGCAGGATGAAATGGAATCGGGAGAAGAACAAGGACCATCTTGCCTGACGAGAATTCAGCTGCTGGGCTGTTTGTAAATAGACCAAATTCTTGTGGTCGGTGAACACCTGGAAAGGGTGGCGAGCCCCCTCCAGGAGGTGTCTCCACTCTGAAAAGGCCAACTTCATTGCTAGCAACTTCCTGTCCCTGATGGATTAATTCCTCTCTGCCGGTGTGAAGGTCTTGGAGAAGAAGCATGGGTGCTTCCAACCTTGCAAGTCCTTCTGGAACAGGACCGCTCCAGCACCGACGGAAGAGGCATCCACCTCCAGAATGAAGGGTTTATCCACATCAGGGCGATGTAGAATGAGAGCGCTAGCGAAATGGGATTTAATAGAGGAGAAGGCCTTGGAGACAGGTTCCGACCACAACTTGGGGTTTGCACCCTTCTTGGTGAGGGCTACCAAGGGCGCTACCAAAGATGAGAAGTGGGGGATGAATTGGCGATAGTAATTTATGAACCCCATAAAGCGCTGCACTCCTTTGAGAGAATGGGGTTCCTGCCAATCCATCACTGCCTGTAGCTTGGCATGATCCATGGCCAAACCCTGGTCGGAGATGATATAGCCCAGGAAAGGCAAGGACTCCTGCTCAAACACACACTTCTCCAACTTTGCATAGAGGGAGTTTGCCTGCAGGAGGTCGAAAACCTTGCAAACATCTCTCAGGTGGGAGTCAATATCTGGAGAGTAGATGAGAATATCATCCAGATAGACTACTACCGAGGTGGTAAGCATATTCCAGAAGATATCGTTCACAAAGTCTTGGAAGATGGCTGGGGCATTACAGAGCCCAAAGGGCATCACCAGGTTTTCATTGTGCCCGTCCCTGGTGTTAAATGCCGTCTTCCATTCATCCCATCACGGATGCGAATCAGGTTGTAAGCTCCCTGCAGATAAAGTTTGGTAAACACTCTCGTTCCCCGTAGCCTATCAAACAGCTCCGATATCAGGGGCAGAGGATACTTATTCTTAACGGTGATGGCGTTAAGACCCCTGTAATCGATGCAAGGACGTAGTTCCCCACTCTTCTTCAGGACAAAGAAGAATCCTGCCACGGCTGGAGACACTGACTTCCTAATGAATCCTCTTGCCAGATTCTCCCTGATGTATTGAGACATGGCCTCTGTCTCCAGGAGAGATAGGGGATAGACTCGACCCCGAGGAGGCTCAGCACCAGGCAAGAGGTCAGTAGGACAGTCATAGGGGCGCTGCGGTGGAAGGGTCTCCACCGACTTTTTGGGGAACACGTCCGCATACTGTCGATAGTGTTTGGGAAGCGAGGAAAGATCTGCGGGGACCTCGGTGGAGGCAACCTGGACGCACTCCCTCAGACATCTACCCTCACATGACTTACTCCAACCAAGAATTCTCCCCGAGGATCACTCTATATGGGGAGAGTGATACCGCGAACAGGAGACCCCTAGAAGGACCTGGTCGATGCCCTCGGGCATGACGAGGAGGATATCGTCTCCTGATGAGATGGAGACACCGAGAGTAACAGTGGAGCGGTTTAGTGTGTAATCTGTGAGGGCAGAGTCACGCCATTCACTACTCTGACAGTGACTGGCTTGGACATCATAACCAAGGTATCGCGTACCGTTGAGCGAAGGCAGATGACATAAAATTGCCCTCCGCCCCGGAATCCACGCAAACCTCCACCACCAGAGTGGAAGAACCAAACCCAAGTGTCCCCTTAAAGGAGAACTTGGAGGAAAACGCCACGGTTTCTAGTATGCCGCCTCCTACAGCCACTAGGGGCGAGCGTCTTCCCAGCCGCTGTGGGCACCGGTTGGCAAAGTGACCGGACTGCCGGCAACCATGACAGATCATAGGGGCTCGAGCGGGCCAGGGCCTGGATCCTTCGCAGGAAGCCCCCTGATGCTCGGACGCCCGATCAGGAGATTCCAGAAGTTTAGCAAAATTGGGTGCCAACCTAAACCTCTGCCTACACTGGGACCGCTCCAACCTTCGCTCGGCAAAGTGAAGGTATATACGGGTGGAGACGGTGATAAGCTCCTCCAATGTAGCAGGAATCTCCCTGGTGGCCAGAGCTTCCTTCACATAGCCAGCCAAACCTCTCCAGAATGCCCGAATGAGGACCTTATCTGGCCACTCTAACTCCGAGGCCAGCGTCCGGAACTGGATGGCAAAGTGGCTGACCATGGAAGAGCCCTGTGACAATGCCAGCAGCCGGAGCGTGGTGTCATGGGTGACTCGCGGTCCAAGGAAGACCTGCTTCAAAGTGTCCAAGAACCGTGAGGCACTCTGCACCACATGATCACCACGCTCCCACAGCGGTATGGCCCACTCCAAAGCCCTGCCCTGTTGTGAGTTCATTTTCCCCTTCACCATTGAGGTCTGATGAACTCCCTCTTCTGGTGAAGGAAGGTAGTGAGGCTGATTACCAAGCACCTGAGCAGGATGATGATGACTGGGTGACTGGAATTGCTGACTGGATATAAGGCAGCCGACGCCCTTCTGCCTTGCTGGTGATTTCTCAGAGGGATTC
Source organism: Dendrobates tinctorius (assembly GCF_039654945.1). Classification (NCBI taxonomy): domain Eukaryota; kingdom Metazoa; phylum Chordata; class Amphibia; order Anura; family Dendrobatidae; genus Dendrobates; species Dendrobates tinctorius. The sequence continues at coordinate 53,120,616 of NW_027361743.1, forward strand.
TAGGAGACCAGTCTGATTCCTGCTCCTCAAAAGCTAAGTTTTCTGCTCTGCTTTTTGCATTTGTGTTTTGGTTTTGTTTTGCCTTGTTTTTCTGGATTTCTGCCATTCCCTGCTGGGGTGAGCTGAATTCCTTTTTGCTCTGTCTTCAGAAAATACCTGAGTACTGATATAGTCTTTTTGAAGCCTAGCGTCTTCAGGGCTTTTTTCCCTGTCAGTCTGTTGGCTCTTGTTTTGATAGGGTTTTGGCAGATTGCAGACAGCAGCTTTTCTATCCTGTCCTATTTAGTTAGCTTGGGCCCCATAATTTGCTCAGCCTATCTTTCTATCTGTGTTAGTGTTTTTTCATCTTGCTTCACCATCATTATATGTTAGGGGCTGCCTATTGCTTTGGGGTCTGCTCTGGGGCAGTTTAGATTTCCCTTTCTGTCTTTAGGCTATTTAGTTCTCTGGCTGTGATCGAGGGGTCTAGGGCACCATAGGAACCCCCCACGGCTACTGCTAGTTGTTGTTGATAGGTTCAGGGGTCTGCAATCCGATAGCTGCCAACTTCTCTGGTTTTCTGGACTTAGCTAGTATTTCTATTTTTGCCTCCTACTGTGACTCATTCATAACACTGCCCGACAAGAGGGAAATAATAAATCCCACTTTGGCCCGCTCGGGGGGAATCGTGCTGCCAGCAGCTCCAGCTGTATATAGCACTGGCTCACAAAACCCCTAAAAGAACCACTATCACCCGAGAAGTTCTTGGGCAGCAGGAGGCGGGACAAAGTCGGGGCAGGGATGGAAGTGGTGACACGGGAGACAGCCTCTGTGGCTGCCTGAACAGCGACCGCAGTAACATCTGCAGCTGAGGCTGAATGCTCGAGAGCCGCCAACCTGCCCTGCAGCTGCTGGACTTACTGCAGCAGTCGCTGTTCGTCCACCATTACTAGCCAGACCCTGGCGCTAGTATAATGTTAGGGCTGGCGGAACGCACCAAATTATAAACTAATAGTAGGTGCGTTCGCAGCCCGGGGTCCACCGTGCAGAGGTGGTACACTGCTGCTAGGTAATGGCGGGAGTATAAAGCGGTGTGGGAAGGTCACACGTGGGTTAACGTCACCCAGTGGCGTAGCGTGGGGGGGTGGGGGGGGCGGTCCGCCCCAGGCGGCACGTGTGTGGGGGCGGCGCGGCAGCAGCAGCAATTCCACCCTGTGGGAGAAGCGCGGAGGTGCAGTGCAGCGGTGGGCAGGGAGCGATCACAGCAGCTCCGCTGCCTGCAAGAGGGAATAACAGGAGCAGAGCTGCAAGGACCCGTCCTGCTTCCTGCCCGGAGGCCGAGCTTCCTGTTTGACACAGAGGAGCGCCGCTGAATGACGTCATCATTCAGCGGCCGCTGCTGTGTGAGCGAGGAAGCGCTGGCGATGCTGCGGACAGGTGAGAGGAGAGAGGTGGTGTCTGTGTGTATGTATGTCTGTGTGTGTATGTATATGTATGTGTGTATGTCTGTCTGTTTGTGTGTATGTCTGTCTGTGTGTATGTCTGTCTGTGTGTGTGTATGTCTGTGTGTATGTCTGTGTGTGTATGTATGTCTGTGTGTGTGTGTGTGTGTGTATGTATGTATGTGTGTGTGTATGTCAGTGTGTATGTCTGTCTGTAGGTTAGCCTGGCCCTGGAGTAGATGGGGACATGAGAAGATTGTGATGGGGAGAGAAGGCCATGATGCCTGGGGTGACGGGAGAAGGCCATGATGGGGGTAATGGGAGAAGGCCATGATGGGGGTAATGGGAGAAGGCCTTGAGGGGGTAATGGGAGAAGGCCTTGAGGGAGTAATGGGAGAAGGCCTTGAGGGAGTAATAGGAGAAGGCCATGTGAGGGTAATGGGAGAAGGCCATGTGAGGGTAATGGGAGAAGGCCATGTGGGGGTAATGGGAGAAGGCAATGTGGGGGTGATGCAGAGAAGGCAATGATGGGAGTGATGGAGCAGGCAATGATGGGTGTGATGGAGCAGACAATGATGGGAGTGATGGGGTGATGGAGCAGGCAATGATGGGAGTGATGGGGAGAAGGCAGTGATGGGGTGATGGAGAAGGCAATGATGGGAGTGATGGGGAGAAGACAATGATGGGGTGATGGAGCAGGCAATGATGGGAGTGATGGTCTAGAAGGCAGTGATGGGGTGAAGGAGAAGGCAATGATGGGAGTGATGGAGAGGGCAATGATGGGGTGGTGGGGGAGAATGCAATGATGGTGGTGGTGGAAAGGGCAATAAATGGGGGTGGTGTAGGAGGAGGAAATGATGGAGGTGGTGGAATGGGCAATGATGGGAGTGGTGGAGGAGAAAGCAAAGATAGTGGTGGAGGAGAAGAAAATGATGGAGGTGGTGAAGAGGGCAATGATGGGGTGGGGGAGAGGACAATAATGGGATGCGAGGGGAGGAGGACAATGAGGGGTGTGGGGGATTGGGATGGGAGGAAGGGGGACTTATAATGGCCTTAGGAACAGGGGGAGGTGGAGGAAGACATTATCGCTTATTATGTCTAACACAGTCCCTTAGTATATAGTGTACTCACTATGTCTAACACAGTCCCTTAGTATATAGTGTACTCACTAATTCTGTATAACACCATCCTTAGTTACATAGTTTCCTCTTTTATTATGTATAACACCATCCCTTATTACGTATCATCCTCTCTAGTTATATATGATGACGTCCCTTATTATATAGCTTCCTCTGCTGTTATGTATAATGCTGTCTCTTACATAGTGTATTCTTGTTAATTTTGTTATTTACAGTGCCCTCTTTTATTACATAGTCCCTTCTCTTTTTAGATATAAAATGACTGATATTGCCAGATATTTTTATGGTATTTCATTCCATCATCCATGTATGCTGTCTGACAAGTGTGAACTGCATCATATATTGCCAGATATTTTTATGGTATTTAATTCCATCATCCATGTATGCTGTCTGACAAGTGTGAACTGCATCATATATTGCCAGATTTTTTTATGGTATTTCATTCCATCATCCATGTATGCTGTCTGACAAGTGTGAACTGCATCATATATTGCCAGATATTTTTATGGTATTTCATTCCATCACTCCTGTGGTGGGTCTTTATTTTTTATCTATTTGGTTTCTGCTTTGAAGTGTAGAAAGGTTTTTTTTTTTTTTTTTCCCTTTCTCTGTTTGATGGCCTTGTCCAGCGTTAGTTATTTACCCTGCATAGTAATGCCTGCTCTGGCCTTGTGCTAATTGGTTAATTACTGATTGTGGCCTTTTGGTGGCTGAAGCTAGCAGACATTTCATTTCATATATATTTAGCTCTGGCTGGGATAGCACGCGTGCGGGCTTACGCGTGCAACAGATATTAAGTGCAACAGGATCAAGTGTTTTGCAGTTGGACAGGGCAGGAGACAGGTAAGGTGCATAAGTTTTTCATGCACGCATGCTTCTTGGTCAGTCGTACTACATATGCATTGATCATATTAACCTGCTGCTTATTTGTCTTCACTTCTGCTTTTTAACAACTCGCCTGCCCTTTTACACATTCTGTGCACTCTCTGCATATCCACCCCTCCCTTTTCCCCTCTCCCATGTTTAACTCTGAGGCTCTATTGACATTTCTTACCCACACCAAACCATCCAAAACCTCCATGCAGCACTCAAAACGTTCATACAAATCATCCCACCACCTGCTTTTTCTGTTTTTTCTCCTTTTAATAGTTGCAGGTGACATCTCCCCCAACCCTGGGCCTCCCTCCACCAGCATACGTTACCTCTCCTCCAGCTGCATATAGAAACCCTGCTAATCTTATTAACATTCAGTGCATTCCTTCTCCTCTCACTTTCCAATGTGCTCTCTGGAATGCACGGTCTGTGTGTAACAAACTGACTTACATTCACGATCTTTTTCTCTCTAATTCCCTTAACCTTCTGGCTATTACAGAAACCTGGATCCAGCATTCAGACACCACCGCTGCTGCCGCTCTCTCGTTTGGTGGGCTGAAATTTTCACATACCCCCAGACCTGAGAACAGACAGGGTGGAGGTGTTGGTTTGCTCCTTTCATCACAATGTGCTTTCCAGGTCATCCCCCCGGTTCCCTCACTTACATTTCCTTCCTTTGAAGTCCACGCCGTCAGACTCTTTAAGCCCTTCTCCTTACGAGTGGCGGTCGTTTATCGCCCTCCAGGCTCCTCCCGACAGTTTCTAGACCACTTCACCACCTGGCTTACTCACTTTCTGTCCTGTGACATCCCCACCCTCATCATGGGAGACTTTAACATCCCCATCAATGATCCGCTCTCCCAGTCTGCCTCTCATCTTCTTTCTCTAACTTCTTCATTCAGCCTCTCACAGTTTACTAATTCTCCTACACATGAGGACGGGAATACTCTGGACCTGGTTTTCTCCCGTCCCGGCTCGCTGCACGACTTTACTAATTCACCTCTCCCGCTCTCGGACCACAACCTTCTTTCCTTCTCTGTCAAGAATTGTCTCCTCACCCGGGACACCCCCACTTACCACACTTATCGGAATACACGTACCATTAATACCCAACAGCTTAGGGACAATCTCCACACATCTTTAGCCCCCATCTCCACCCTCTCCTGTCCAGACATAGCATTGTCACACTTCAATAATACACTGAAGAATGTCCTAGATGAAGCAGCACCTTCTATACGCAGAAAGACCCGACACAGACAAAGGCAGCCCTGGCACACAACGCAAACACGCTCTCTTCAGCGCTGCTCGAGGTGTGCAGAGCGGCAGTGGAGAAAATCTCTCTTAGCAGAAGACTTCATCCACTATAAGTTCATGCTCAAAACCTATAACTCTGCCCTTCATCTGGCCAAACAATCCTACTTCACCACCCTCATCACCTCACTATCCAACAACCCAAGACGACTCTTTGAAACCTTAAACTCCCTCCTGAAACCTAAAGTACAGGCCCCCATCACCAACCTCAGCGGTGAGGATCTGGCCACTTATTTCCTAGAAAAAATCACCACATCCATCAGGATATCTCAGCCCTATCTCCTCAGTGCCTGGATCCCCTTCCCTGCCGCACCTCAAGCTCACTAGACATCTTTGAGCCTGTTTCAGAAGAAGAAGTTTCCTAGCTCCTCGCTTCTGCTCGGCCTACAACCTGCAACAGTGACCCTATTCCTTCACAGCTCCTGCAGTCTCTCTCACCAGTGGTCACCACTCACCTGACTAAAATATTTAACCTCTCTCTTTCTTCAGGTATATTTCCCTCCTCATTTAAACATGCCATCATAACCCCTTTACTTAAAAAGCCATCCCTGGACCAGAACTGCACTGCTAACTACAGACCTGTCTCTAACCTTCCCTTCATCTCTAAACTCCTGGAACGCCTGGTCCACTCCCGTCTAATCAGCTATCTCTCGGATAACTCTCTTCTCGACCCCTTACAATCTGGTTTCCGCTCTTTACACTCTACTGAAACTGCCCTCACTAAAGTCTCTAATGATTTAATAACAGCTAAATCGAAAGGTCATTGCTCCCTGCTGATTCTCCTGGATCTCTCTGCTGCATTTGACACTGTGGATCACCAGCTCCTCCTCACTATGCTCCGCTCTATAGGCCTCAAGGACACAGCCCTCTCCTGGTTCTCCTCCTACCTCTCTGACCGCTCCTTCACTGTATCTTTTTCCGGCTCCTCTTCCTCTTCTCGTCCCCTTACTATCGGGGTCCCGCAGGGCTCAGTCCTAGGCCCCCTCCTCTTCTCTTTATACACTGCCCCTATTGGACAAACAATCAGCAGATTTGGGTTCCAGTATCATCTCTATGCTGATGACACCCAATTATACACTTCTTCCCCTGACATCACCCCTACCCTAATTCAAAATACCAAGGATTGTCTGTCTGCTGTCTCTAGCATCATGTCCTCCCTCTATCTGAAACTAAATCTCTCTAAAACTGAACTTCTTGTGTTTCTCCCCTCTACTAACCTCACTCTACCTAACATCGAAATAACCCTGGAGGGTTCAACCATAACTCCCAAGCAGCATGCCCGCTGTCTTGGGGTCATATTCGACACTGAACTTTCCTTTACTCCGTACATCCGATCACTCAGTCGCTCTTGTCACCTGCATCTTAAAAACATCTCCAGAATCCGACCTTTTCTCACCTTTGAAACTGCTAAGACTCTTACTGTTGCTCTTATTCATTCTCGTCTGGACTACTGCAACTCTCTTCTGATCGGTCTCCCTCTTACCAAACTTTCTCCTCTCCAATCCATCTTGAATGCGGCAGCCAGGGTCATATTTCTGTCCAGCCGCTTCACCGATGCCTCCATCTTGTGCCAGTCATTACACTGGCTACCTATTCGCTACAGGGTCCAGTATAAACTCATCTCTCTCACCCACAAAGCTCTCCACTGTTCTGCACCGCCTTATATCTCCTCTCTCATCTCTGTCTATCGCCCTACACGTGCCCTCCGTTCTACAAATGACCTAAGACTAACATCCCCCGTAATCCGAACCTCGCACCTCCGTCTCCAAGACTTCTCTCGTGCTGCTCCAGCTCTCTGGAATGCACTTCCCCAGACGATCAGACTGATACCTAGCCCTGACCTATTCAAGCGCGCTTTGAAAACCCATCTCTTCAAACAAGCCTATCACATCAACTACTCAGCAAGCTAACTTTGCCCTGTTCCCTCCTTCCAAATATTATTCTGAATCTGCACCCTACTATTCATCTGTCTCCACACCCTTCATGCACATGATAACTGCACTTGATACTTGTCTATTGCACTTAAACACACGGGCTGATGACCGGATCATGCAGCTTTATATGAAAATCCCTATTATAATTGCCAGACCTGAATTAACAAGCATTTCTCACCTACTGTGTCCCCCCATTTCCTTGTAGATTGTAAGCTTGCGAGCAGGGACCTCACTCCTAATGTCATTGTTTGAATTGTCTTAACTTGTATTGAATTTATTGTCTGTACATGTCCCCGCTTAATTGTAAAGTGCTGCGGAATATGATGGCGCTATATAAATAAAAATTATTATTATTATTATTACTGCTGATTGAGGAGCCGGTTACCAAACTACCAGTCCATCAGCTCCTCCATTAGAAAGGAAGCTTTCCCATGCTCCATCAGCCATCATTGCATTATACAGCCAACAAGACAGGACGGTATGTAATAAATAACAGGGCTCTATATAATCCAATATGTAAGGGACAGTACTGTACATAACAAGAGAGGGCACTGTGTAAGGGACAGCAATATACATAATAAAGGAGACTATGTAATATATATACCTGTATGTGTGTGTGTGACTATATAATATCAATGTCTATCTATCTATCTATCTATCTATACACACACACACACACACACACACACACACGTAGCTTTGATGCCATAAAAGGAGGGGGGCCCGGACACATTTCTTGCACAGGGGGCCCAAGCTGTCAGTGTCTGCCCCCTGTCCGCCAAAATAATTTGTACTTTCTGTTTTTTTTTCTGTCACATTATTAAAAATTATTATTAAAAAAGTCATTAGGTCTTCATCCAGCATCATCAAGCTAATACATACATATATATGAAATTTAGAAATAATAGCAGAGTTAGTAGCAGACTAAAAATTAGATCTTCGAGTGTAGTGTGGGCTCTTCGGATGCTTCCGAATTATCAACGACCAAAGGGGCTGCAAATTTTTCTACCGCCCCGGGCGCCACAAACAGTTGCTACGCCACTGACGTCACCCAGTGTGAACAGGAGCGAACTCTGTTAACTAACAGAGCCGCACTACCACTGAACATAAATGCCGGAGCCTGTTTAGCTCACAGAGCGCACAGAAAGCGATCACAGAACTCTGCCCCAAGGGCACGCAGTCAGAGTCCCTCTAGAGCTTCTGAGCACGTGGCGTCGCCACTGCGGACGCCGCTATAGACGCTGACTACTGAGTGTAGAGCACGTGCACTGAGGCGTGCCGAGTCACTGATGGAGACTGATGCCTGTCTCAGACTCTGTCCTACCTTCACCTAAGCCTGGGTGCTTAACAGGCTAGGCTGCACAACACATGCGTACTAGGTGTAGGGGTTTCTTAATGAGTCATTCACCAGAGACATTCATACATGCATACAACACTCACTCCTCATAGTCTGATAATGCAGTCTATACTAGCGCATGGCCGAGTGGCCATGCGAACCTTATATAGCCGCGTGCTTCCGGAACCTTCCTGGCTTTTCGGATGGACCAATCTGAGCCGGAGAAGGACCTGAGCACGTGACCTTCGATCTCCAATGGGAGATCACTCCACGGGCATGCTCAGTGGACCGACAGGAGGACTTAGTCCCTGGAGAGACTCGCTGCTGACCAGCATGCGTTGCTATAGTTGGGCAGAGGTGGCAGCAGCAACCAAATCCACGGATCTGGGCAGAGTGCCGGGACCGACAAGTCTGCTGAGCAACCTCCTCTGCGGCTTGAGAGGAATGCGAGACCGGCGGAAGCAAGGCTCGGGATTTCCGCTGTGCAGCGACAGAAACCTGACGCCTAAGGCTGGTTTCACATTTGCGTTTTTTAGCGCTGGAAAAAAACGCATATGTGCGCATGCGTTTTTTCCCCTATATTTAACATGGGTGCGCATACATGCGCGCTTGTAAGCGCATGTATGCGATTTTCATGCGCTGCGTTTTTTGGGGTGTGCGTTTGTATTTTCCAGACGCAGCATGTTGCATTTTTTGGCCCTGCAAAAAAGCGCATGCGCACATATGCGCACGTTTTGCGCTAAAAATGGCCATTATAGCCTATGGATGCGCATATGTGCGCACTGGCATGCTCATGTATGCGTTTTTTTGCATATGCGTTTTTTTTTTTTAACCATGGAATTTAGGGTTTTGGGTTAGAGTTAGGGTTAGTTAAGGGGGTTTAGGGTTAGGGTTAGGGTCAGGGTCAGGGTTAGGGTTGGGGTTTGGGTCAGGGTTAGGGTTAAGTATGGTTTGGTTAAGGGTTAGGGTCAGGGTTAGGGTCAGGATTAGGGTTAAGTATGGTTTGGTTAAGGGTTAGGGTCAGGGTTAGGGTTAGGGTTAGGGTTAGGGTTAGGGTCAGGGTTAGGGTTAGGGTTAGGGTTAGGGTTAGGGTCAGGGTTAGGGTTAGGGTTAGGGTTAGGGTCAGGGTTAGGGTTAGGGTTAGGGTCAGGGTTAGGGTTAGGGTCAGGGTTAGGGTTAAGTATGGTTTGGTTAAGGGTTAGGGTCAGGGTTAGGGTTAGGGTTAGGGTCAGGGTTAGGGTTAGGGTTATGGTCAGGGTTAGGGTTAGGGTCAGGGTTAGGGTTAGGGTTAGGGTCAGGGTTAGGGTTAGGGTTAGGGTTAGTTAGGGTTTAGGGTTTGGGTTAGGGTTAAGTATGATTTGGTTAAGGGTTAGGGTCAGGGTTAGGGTTAGGGTTAGGGTCAGGGTTAGGGTTAGGGTTAGGGTCAGGGTTAGGGTTAGTAAAGTCATGGTTTGGGTTAGTGTGAGGGGCCACCTAATGTTGGAAAAAAACGCAAACGCGGTAAAAACGCACTAAAAACGCATACAAACGCATAAAAACGCTGCGTTTTTTTCATGCATGCTCATAAAAATGCTTGAAAAAAATGCAGCAGTTGTATGCTTTTGTATGCGTTTTTTCAATGCGTTTTTTTGCGGGAAAAACGCGCTGCAAAAAAAAGCAAGTGTGAAACTAGCCTAACATTGGCTTTCCCTCTGTTGGTTATGAAAATTACATGAAAGCCCACACAATTTTTTTTTTAATTATTTATTTTACACACTATGTACACAGCGGATGATGAATACTCCAATCTGTGTTGCCTGGTCACGCTAATCTCTGGGCGACAATGATAAGAGCTGCCTTCAGCACCCTGTGCCTGGGAACAGCATGAACTGTACAAATTTTTCCTAGGCCCCAGTACGTGTCGCACTGATGACACACAGATGTGATGTGCAGACTTGTGAATCTCACACTACACTATGCGCTGTGAGGATTCCCCCACATCGGGATGAATCAGTTGTATGACCACAAGTGTGCCATTTGCAAACTTACAGCCACATTCTGACTACAGATGTAAAAAGGCTCTTCCAATACACTTGTACATGTGGTCAAGTGCTAACTATGCTAAGCACTGCTTGCACTTTTTGAAACTTCAGAAGAGGAGGCGATAGAGCTGGAGGCTGTTTTGGCAATGTAAGCCACTACCAGTTCCTGATGCTCCAGCTTTAAAAGTAGTTTACCTACTCCCAGAAAAGGGAGCCTTCCAGGCCTTCCGGAGCAAGACCATGACGCAGGCTCAACACCTCCTGCCTTAGCTGCTATTGTGCTTTTGCCACTACCAGCAGATGCACCACCACAACCATTAGTGTTGTGAGTTCATTTTCCCCTTCGTCACGGAGGTCTGGTGAACTCCCTATTCTGGTAAAGGAAGGTAATGAGCCTGATTATCAGGCACCTGAGTCTAATGAGGATGACTGGCTGAGTGGAGTCACGGACTGGATATAAGGCTGCCGACGCCCTTCTGCCCTGCGGGTGATTTCTCTGTGGACTTCTAGGACACCAGTCTGATTCCTGCTCCTCTAAAGCTAAGTTTTCGGCTTTGCCTGTTAGCATTTTTGTTTTCGTTTTTTGTTTTCCTTTCTTTTCTGTATTCTGCCATTCCCTGCTGGGGTGAGCTGAATCTCCTTTTGCCTGTAGCTCTGCCTTCAGTATATTCCTGAGTACTGACATAGCTTTTTTGAAGCCTAGCGTCTTCAGGGCCTTTTTCACTGTCAGTCTTTTGGCTCTTATTTTCATAGGGTTTTTCACGGATTGCAGACAGCAGCCTTCCTGTCCTTTTCTATCTAGTTAGCTTGGCCCCGTCTTTGCTCAGTCTATCTTTCTGTCTGTGTTAGTATTTTCATCTTGCTTCACCGTCATTATATGTTGGGGGCTGCCTATTGCTTTGGGGTCTGCTCTGGGGCAGTTTAGATTCCCCTTTCTTTCTTTAGGCCTATTTAATTCTCCGGCTGTGATCGAGGGGTCTAGGGCATCGTAGGAACCCCCCACGGCTACTGCTAGTTGTGTTGATAGGTTCAGGGGTCTGCAATCCGATAGCTGCCAACTTCTCTGGTTTTCTGGACTTAGCTAGCATTTCTGTTTTTGCCTCCTACAGTGACTCAATCATGACACATTAGTACCAGCTGGCCCCCCACACCCATGTCCACGGCCTCTTCCACCATACTTCCTAATTTTTGTGAAAATGGACCCAAAATACCAGCAGATATATGGTACTGTATCAGAAGCGTACAGCTGTATACAGTCTAGGGATAATTGTAAATCTCCATATATATTTCATGAGTCAGACACAGACGCTCACAGGCTCAGAATGGATTACACCAGAATATAAAAAGTAGAAAAATGGAAATGTATTCGACGCGTACACCAGTATACAGTGTTGGGGTACTTTTAAATCTTCATATATAATTCAGTCTCAGTAAGCCAGTCCAGACTCTCCGCTACAGGAAACAAGATGGATACAAGTACAGACGGAAAGTCGAGTGATTGCAGAAATTTGGGAATTACTAATCACGGGAAAACATCCCAGGAGAATTTGCAGAGGTGATGCTGACCCTCAATTACTTTGTCTGTGGAGACAGCGAAAATGGTTCTTTGTGCAGAAAGGATTGCTGTATCACAGTAGCGTGGATCCCATCACCGTTACTCGTCTCAATCAAATTGTGATCACAGGGAGAGATGTAGACATGGTCCTCACTGCCTATCATGATCTGTCTGGTCACTTTGGCGTGCAAAAGACAGAAGCCACAGGCCGTAGGCGATTCTATTGGATGGACATGAGAGGAGACATTGAAAAATGGTGGCAGGAATGTCACACGTCTGTGACTAGGAAAACTGCGAAAGGTGATCATAAAGCACCACAGCATCCGCTTGTAAGTGGACGTCCATTAGAAATGGTAGCCATTGATCATCTGAAGGTAGAGGCCAGCAGGACAGGCCATAGCTACATCTTAACCATCATCGATCAATACACCAAATTTCTAGTGGCCGTCCCTGTGAAGGATTTATCTGCCCAGACTACACAGCGGTGGAGCAGGGAGAGGTAAATATTGCAAGTGCTGGGGCCCTGAGCAAGCAGGGGGGGCCCACTCTTGGGCGCCGGTACTGGCACAGGGCCCCTTATAGTACACAGGTGTGTCTGATGGCGAGTGGGCCCCCCCACAGTCAGAGACACTTTATTGTACTATGAAGGGCCCTGTGCCAGTGCCGTCGCCCAAGAGTGGGCCCACCCACCTGTCCAGGGCAACGGCACTTGCTCGGGTGTGCCAGGTGGTGACCCCGGCCCTGGGGGGGGGCAGCCCAGTTAGGGAGGTTGAAAAAATGGCATATGTTGATGTGTAGGCTGGACGTTCAGCAGCTGCAAATGGAGGAATTGGAGAAGTCGGAGGAAGAGGAGGATAAAAGCGAGCCATTTTCCTGGCAACCTATGTGTAATCAGGGGAAGGTGGGACAAAATCCTTTGAAACCCATGCAAGGTTCATTAATGAAGGTTAGATCATCAACATTTTGGGTCGACAGGATTGATCCAGCGGCTCTGAAGGCTCTTTCAGATAGCACACTACCAGCAGGGCAAGCGAGCTCCTGTAAGGCATATTGTGCCAATTCAGGCCAGGTGTCCAGTTTAAAGGCCCAATAGTCAAAGGGGAATGACCTGTGAGGGAGAACATCGATATGGGAGAAGAAGTAGTTTGTAACCATAGTTGACAACTGCTGTCTCCTGTCACTTGCAATCGATTCAGTATTACCAGTCGTGTGAGCGGTACTTGAGAAATCAGTCCACAACATGGTCATGAAACCCCTGTCTCCAACGCCACTTTGGCTGTGTACACCACGAACACCTCTTCCATTTTTCCCACTACAGCTCGTGGGAGAACCAGCCCACTGCTGTGTGCTGGGAATGCCTCAAACAAACTGTTTACCAGAGTTGCTTGTTTGTTAGCCAATATTAGCTCTAGGTTCTCCTGTGGCATGATGTTCTGTAATTTGCCTTTATAGCGTGGATCGAGGATGCTGGTCAACCAGTAGTCATCATCCTTCATCATTTTGGCAATGCGGGAGTCCCTTTTTAGAATCCGCAAGGCATAATCACACATGTGGGCAAATGTTCCAGGTGTCAATGATGCACTGCCAGTGGTGGGTGGAGGAGCACTTTCTGGCAAATCCACATCCCTCCAGTCACGCACAAACCCTGTACCTGACCTTGGCACGCCAACATTTTTCTCTTGCCCCCTGCGAAGCATCCTCCTCCCCAAAATAATCATCCCCCTCATCCTACTTCTCCTCTTCCTCTTCTTCCTCCACCTCGTCCAGGTCAGTTGCCCTAGCTGACAATGGCTGACTGTCATCAAGGCTTCCCTCCTCCTCTTCCTCCTACTCTGCTGCAAACACCTGATCCTTAGTGTGCTTTAAAGCTTGCATGAGAAGACCCATAAGTGGGATGCTCATGCTTATGATGGCGTCGTCTGCGCTTACCAGCCGTGTGCATTCCTCAAAACACTAAAGGACTTTGCAGAGGTCTTTCAGCTTTGACCACTGCACACCCGAAAACTCCATGTCTGCCCTCAAACTGCCTGCCCATGTATCCTCCCACAAATGCATTACAGCCTGCCTCTGTTCACACAGCCTCTCAACCATGTGCATGGTGGAGTTCCACCTTGTTGCAACGTCTATGAATAGGCGGTGCTTGGGGAGGTGGAGCGATCGCTGCAGCTTCTGCATACGACTGGAGTGCACGGGCGAGCGACGGATGTACGAGCCCAGTCTTCGCACCTTATGGAGCAGGGCTGTTAACTCCGGATAATTATTTAGGAAGCACTGCACCACCAGGTTCAAGGTGTGAGCCAGGCAAGGTATGTGTCCGAGTTTTGCAAGGGCTATGGCTACCACAAAATTCTGATCGTTATCACTGACTACCTTGCCTGGCTCAAGATGTAGACTGTCCAGCCATGACTCAGTTTGTCGCTGCAAGTAGTCGGCCAGTACCTCCATGGTGTGTCTGTTGTCGCCCAAAGACATCATCGTTAAAACAGCCTGCTGCCGCTTACCACTAGCTGTTCGATAGTGGGACACCTCGTGTGCAACACTGGCAGCTGTGGATGGAGTGCTCGTGCGTCTGCGCTCTGTCGACGAGCTTTCGCTTCTGGAGGAGGAGGAGGGTCGAACGCCTACAGCCATCTGTTTCCTATACCGTGGGCTAGGCAGCACTGTTCCACCGCCGCTGTCCCCTGTGGAGCCTGCATCCACCACATTAACCCAGCGCGCAGTAATGGACATGTAACAGCCCTGGCCATGCCTACTGGCCCATGCATCTGATGTGAGGTGCAACTTTCCACTCACTGATTGTTTGAGTGCATGGACAATGCGATCTTTCACATGCAGGTGGAGGGCAGGGATGGCTTTTCGAGAAAAGAAGTGCTGACTGGGTAGGTCATAGCGTGGGACAGCATAGGCCATGAGCTCTCGGAACGCTTCGCTTTCAACCAAACGGAAGGGCATCATCTCTAATGAGATCAGTTTGGCAATGTAGGCGTTCAAAGTCAGTGTACGCGGAGGAGAGGATGAGTACTTTCTTGTCCTACTCAGAGTGTCTGGTAGGGTGAGCTGGACTTGAGGGCTGCATATGGGGGAACTAGCGGTGGACCTGATGGACTGAGAGGGGGTTGGTGATGGTGGTGGTGGTGATGGCCTAGATTCAGTCTTTCGTTGCAAAAACATTGTGATTTCCTGACTGCTTTGGCCTTGCAACGACACCTCAACATTTCTTGTTGGTGGTGTGCTTACTGGTGGGCTTACAGTGGGGGAAGCGATGGAGCGTTGCTGGCTACCTTCAGTCGGAGCAGGTGCACATGTGCTACCTGAGGTTTTGTAGTCCGTCCACGCTTACAAGTGCATGGTGGTTAAATGTCTTAGCATGCAACAAGTATTCAAATTTCGGAGATTTTTCCCTTGGCTAAAGGTCCTTCCGCACTTCTTACAGATAACCTTTGCCTCATCAATAGGATTTTGGACAAAAAAGTGCCACACTGCACTCTTCCTACTATGGTACAAATTTTCAGGGCTTGCACGCTGTGCTAATTTGACCGTCTGGCCAAGCTGTCCTGCAACTCTTTTGGTTTTTTAACACGTTTTAGGACAGCTACGGGCCTGCCAGATAACCGCTGCTGCGATGTTGATGCCTGCTGAGGATCCTTCTCCTCTTCTGAGCTATTGCCAGCGGCACCCTCTTCCCCCAATGGATGCCAATCCGGGTCAACAACTGGGTCATCCATCACCTCCTCTTCAATTTCATCTGCTCCTTCCTCTGTATCACCGTGTAAGGTATAGTATGCGGGAAGGGGCGCCTGAGTTTCATCAGGGTCTGGTTCTGGCTCAGTAGATTGCAAGGGAAATGTAGTGCTGTGGGTGAATGTACCAGCAGAATCCTCTAGCAGTGGCTGTGCATCAGTGCACTCCATGTCAGATTCATCTTGGACTGGGGAATTCAGGATTTGACTTGATAACCCAGGCATGGTATGCGCAAAGAGCTCCATGAAGTAATCTGAAGTGTGGGCTGCCACATCCTTCACTATTGGTGTGGGTGAAGGACACAAGACACAAGGAAAGGTGTTCCTGACCAGAAGCCTGCACTGACGACTCAGCAATGTAAGCCAAAACCTGTTCCTGATGCTCCAGCTTTAAAAGCGGTTAACCTACTCCCAGAAAAGAGAACCTTACAGCCCTTCTTGTGCCAGATGATGCCGCAGGCTCAACACCTCCTGCCTTAGCTGCTATTGTGCTTTTGGCATAACCAGCAGATGCACCACCACCACCATCAGTACCAGCTGCCCCCCTGCCCACGTCCGCGGCCTCTTCCACCATACTTCCTCATGTTTGGGAAAATGTACCAAAAATACCAGCAGATATATGGTACTGTATGAGGAGCGTACAGCTGTATAAGGTGTAGGGAAAGATTTAAATCTCTGTATATATTTCCTTAGTCACAGACGCTCTCCAAGTATGTATTTGACCGTAATCCAACCAGCAGATATATGGTACTGTATCAGGAGTGTACAGCTGTATACGTTTTTGGGGAAAATGTCAGTCTCCGCATATTTGTTTCCGGAGTCACACACAGACGCTCTCCCAGTATGTATTTGACCGTAATCCAACCAGCAGATATACGGTACTGTATCAGAAGCGGACAGCTCTATACAGTGTATGTATGGAAAAATTAAAATCTACATCTATTTTTTTACGTAGTGTGGTGTAGTGACCACTGTGTCCACTAGGGGGCACTGTATGGATGACCCAGAAGAGTTGATGAATGGCAAGATACTGAATGACCGTTATGTATCTCAAGGTGGGTGGCCTTGAGATGGAGATTTATGTGTGTGTTAATCAGCAGTGATACTGCTGAGGTGCTGGTTCAATATGTCAGGGCCTAGTTACCTACAATCCCACCCACGGGGTATGTTTAAAGAACACTGTTGTAAAGAGTGTGTTAATGCTTGAAGGACCTGTGAAGAGGTCAGAGTCATGTGACCCGGTGGGCGTGGCTATGAACCATATAATGTGGCCAGGGTGAGTCACATGTGGTGAATGCTGGGATCCGATTGGTCCAGTGTGGAAGGTCCTGCTGAGATGGGGCTTCCTGGCTAACAGCCTGTGAAGTGGCTGGGAGTAATGGCGATGTATGCCTGTTAGTTCCTAGGAGGGAAGGGACGTCTGCGAAATGATAAAGGAATCCTGAGGTTACCCTGACGTGGGTGAGATAACCGAGGCTAGAAAGCCTGTGTATGCATAACCTGTATGACTACAGAGTAACAGAGCTGAACTCTGTCACGGACGCTATGCTGTTAAGTGAACTTTATGTTGCTGTTATGGGTTTATGCTGCTGAATAAACCACATGGACTGTTATGTCTTTATGGAAAATCTGTGCCAGATCTTATTTTGTGGCTGCTGAGCGAGTATCCCCTACTTGAATGACAGCGCTACCTCACAGTAGTCACACACAGACGCTATCTCAGTATGGATTTTACCGTAATCTAAACAGCAGCTATACGGTACTGTTTCAGAAGCGGACAGCTCTATACGGTGTATATGTGGAAAAATGGAAATGTCCGTATATGTATTTACAGAGTCTCACACACACACGCTGTCTCTGTATAGATTTGACCATAATCCAAACAGCAGATATACGATACTGTTTGAGAAGCGGACAGCTCTATACGGTGTATGTATGGAAAATGTTAAATCTCCGTCTATTTTTTTCCGGAGTCAACAGCAGATATACGATACTGTTTGAGAAGCGGACAGCTCTATATGGTGTATGGAAAAATGGAAATGTCCGTGTATGTATTTACGGACTCACACATACACGCTGGCAAACATAAAAAATGGCTGACAGCACTTCCAGGATCAGGAGACGCACGCTCTAAGTCCAGGGACCCAGTTGGACATCAAAAGTCACAAAGAGTAATGAAGAGCAGCATCCATTCCAGGTGAAAAAACATGTAGAAATTTATTTCGCCATGAAAACATGCAACGTTTTGACCATCACATGGTCTTTTTCAAGCATAGTATAAAACAACAAAGGCGGTCTTAAATAGGCCAAAATGGCCAATCAGCATCTAATGTCCGCCCATTGTGAGACAAATAGCCAACAAACATACCAAAGACATATACAAATACAAAATAAATACATTACAATGCACAGCAAACATAAAATTTAAAATACAATACAAAAATGGTACAATCTTAATAACACATGGTAAAGGTAAACAAAGATACATCCAATCACATATATGTTACCACTAATCATGTGTCCCCATGTAGTCATACAAAAAAGTATCAACAAAAAAACAATCAGCCAATGGATGTAGTCATCAAAAACGGCGCCAATCCTAGTGACCTATTGGATTAACTCACATATCCTGAGGTATCATAGAACCGCCGTCCAATGTTCAACAACTCCCCAGTAGTCATCAGAAAGCGCCTGTCCGTTGTTTACAGGGAGGAACCCAAATCCCGCGATACTATGACGAGAATATCGCGCATGTGCATTAGCGCTCACCGCAATCTCCCTAACTCCAGCCTTAAAGACCCAACCTATTCAGGGAGCGGTCACATGATACACACAAATCTCACGGTATCATGTCAACAATATCATGCAAGCGCAATAGTGCTCAGCGCGGATCAAATCACTGCAGCCATATAAACCCGTGTCAGTCAAAAGACAGTCACGTGACAAATCACGTGGCCGTCATTCAAGCCGACCCTACTAGTGAGAGCGCGGTCATATGACAAAGTCACATGATCGCAATCTCACAATCTTGGTTTTGGGTACTTATGAGCATTGTGGGTTTGTGCAGTTTATGCTTGAAAAAGACCATGTGATGGTCAAAACGTTGCATGTTTTCATGGCGAAATAAATTTCTACATGTTTTTTCACTTGGAATGGATGCTGCTCTTCATTACTCTTTGTCACACATACACGCTGTCTCTGTATAGATTTGATCGTAATCCAAACAGCAGATATATGATACTGTTTGAGAAGCGGACAGTGATGTATGGAAAAATGTAAATTTCCGTCTATTTTTTTCCGGAGTCACACACAGACAGCATGTATTTGTCCGTGATACCAGCCGGTACATGTTAGTGTGTGATGAGCGTACACCTCTATACGGTGTGTGCAAAAATGAACTCTCGGTAACTGTGCAGAAAAAAAGAATAAAAGTAGGAGTGCTTTGAAAAAAGCAGTCTGCACAGCAGTGTGCACACTGCAATGCAGCTATCAGGTAGCCTAATAACAAGCGCTGCTGCACACCAAAAAATCCTCCCCTGTCACTGCACACTAACTGTACAGTGAAAATCGCTATCAGCAGAAGCACAGATTTTTTTTCTTTCCTGCCTATCTGTTTTCTTTCTTGCTTAACACTCTCCCTATTGAGAAACAGCGGCAGCAACCTCTCCCTATGCTAATATCGGCAGAAGTAAAATGGCGGTCAGGGCTTTTATAGGCACTGTGACGCCACACAAAGCAAGCCAATCACTTGAATGCCCTTCTCTAAGATGGTGGTGGCCGCTGCCCATGTCATCGCGTTCCCCACAGTGTGCGTCCTTGATCATTGGCTGAGAATAGGCACTGGAAGCATTATAGGAAATGCGACTTTGGCGCTCGGGTCGGCGACCTCATGGCCGACCTCACGCTATGGTCGGGTTTCGATCGGCGAAACCTGACTTTAGCGAAAGTCGGCGACTTTTGAATTTGACCGACCCGTTTCGCTCAACTCTACTCCCAGATTTATAACATCAGCCCTCAGCTGCCCCAGAAAGGACACATCCATTAGATGAGCCAATTCTGGTGATTGCTTTGGCTCTTTCTGCTTGCCTTGGTGCATTGGCAATCGGGTGTTATGATTGAGTCACCGTAGGAGGCAAAAATAGAAATGCTAGCTAAGTTCAGAAAACCAGAGAAGTTGGCAGCTATCGGATTGCAGACCCCTGAACCTATCAACACAACTAGCAGTAGCCGTGGGGGGCTCTTACGATGCCCTAGGCCCCTCGATCACAGCCGGAGGACTACATAGCCTAAAGACAGAAAGGGAAATCTAAACTGCCCCAGAGCAGACCCCAAAGCAAAAGGCAGCCCCCCACATATAATGACGGTGAAGCAAGAAGAAAGAACAAAACACAGACAGAAAGATAGACTGAGCAAAGATGGGGCCCACGCTAGCTTAGATAGGAAAGGACAGGAAGGCTGCTGTCTGCAATCCGTGAAAAACCCTATGAAAATAAGAGCCAACAAACTGACAGTAAAAAAGGCCCTGAAGACGCTAGGCTTCAAAAAAGCTATGTCAGTACTCAGGAATATTCTGAAGACAGAGCAACAGGCAAAAGGAGATTCAGCTCACTCCAGCAGGGAATGGCAGAATCCAGAAAAGCAAGGAAAACAAAACACTAATGCAAAAAGGCAAAGCAGAAAACTTAGCTTTAGATGAGCAGGAATCAGACTGGTTTCCTAGAAGTCCACAGAGAAATCACCCGCAGGCCAGAAGGGAGTCGGCAGCCTTATATCCAGTTATTAACTCCACTCAGCCAGTCATCATCATCAGCCCCAGGTGTTTGACAATCAGGCTCACTACCTTTCTTCACCAGAAGAGGGAGTTCCTCGGGCCTCAGTAGTGAAGGGGAAAATGAACTCACAACAATCGGGGTAATGATTTTGGGGTTGATGTCCACTCGCATCAACTCAAGAGGTTGTAAGGAAGAGGTGTCTATCTAACACCCCCATTACTTACCCTATAGTCAAAAGTAATAAACACACAAACAGAAAAGTCTTTTAACTGTAAAAATCACTCCCCAACAATTACCCTCCTTTATGAATTTATTACTATAAAAATAAAAATAATCCTCAAGGCTACTTGGTAAATCCATAATCTAAAAATCCCACAATTATCCCCGACTCTGCTACAGCTGCCTTTTCTGTGTTTGTATGTTTATTACTTTTAACTACAGGGTTAGTAATGGGGGGTGTCTCATAGACACCTCTTCATTACAGTCCTCTGGGCTTTGATGTTATACAGCTGTCATCAACTCCAAAACCTTTACCTCGATTGCCAATGCACCTGGGCTATCAGGAAGAGCCAAGGCACTCGCCAGAATTGGCTCATCTTATGGATATACAACCCCTGGCAAAAATTATGGAATCACCGGCCTTGGAGGATGTTCATTCAGTTGTTTACATTTTTAGAAAAAGAGCAGATCACAGATATGTCACAAAACTAAAGTAATTTCAAATGGCAAATTTCTGGCTTTAATAAACACTAACAGAAATCAAGAACAAAAAATGTGGTAGGCAGTTATGGTTACTTTTTTAAACCAAGCATAGGGGAAAAATTATGGAGTCACTCAATTCTGAGGAAAAAAATTATGAAATCATGAAAAACAAACAAACAAAAAAACACTCCAACACATCACAAGTATTTTGTTGCACCACCTCTGGCTTTTATAACAGCTTGCAGTCTCTGAGGCATGGACTTTGTGAGTGTCAAACAGTACTCTTCATCAAGCTGGCTCCAACTTTCTCTGATCGCTTAAATTTCCATGATCCCATCATGGATTTAAGAATGTAAGTTCAAGGCTGTCACGTCGGCGCCGACCGCCGCCGTTCCAGCAGCGGAGGGGCCCGCCGCCGCCTCCACTTAACCGCCCATGGTCCGTCGTTCTGTGCCCGCCTCCTCCTCCTCGCTCCCGTCCTCCAGGCGCGTGGCTGTCCCTCGTAGGCGCCTTAGGCCGCAGGTGCGCGTTCTGCAGGTCTCTTAACCCTGCAGTGCCCGCCCAGTGGTTCTGGACACCCAATCATCCAGCGGCCCATGGTATATCAGGCGTCTCCAAGATGGTGGAGATGCCTGATTATCGTGTGCTAACCCTTGCGGTATTCTGGCCGAGTTGTAGGGGTTCTCCCTACAACTTCTTTCTTGTACTCCATCCTGTACTCCATCCTGTATTCTGGACTCCGTCCTGCACTCTGTACCCCGTCCTGTACTCTGTACTCAGTCCTGTACTCCGTCCTGTACTCCGTACTCAGTTCTGTACTCTGTCCTGTACTCCTCACTCAGTCCTGTACTCCATCTTGTACTCCGTACTCCGTCCTGCACTCTGTGCTCCATACTCTGCCCTGTGTTCCTGATCCACCCTGTATCTCCGGTCCTTCCTGTGCTCTGGTTCCCCAGTTGTTCTCTGGTTCTTTGAGCCGCCCCTCTTGGTTCTAGCTGTCACGGTATCTGTCTTCCGAGGGTCTGCCCCTAACGGTCCCTGTATAGGGGTCGGCTCCACCTTCTCTCTCGCTACTATTGGTGGCCTTCTCTTCATCAAGATGTGACAGATTTTGTAGCCTCCTGCACGATTTGTGCGCGGAACAAAGTACCAAGGAGTCTGCCGTCCGGTCTACTTCACCCTCTGCTTTCCCCTGAGGCCCCTTGGTGACAGATCGGTATGGACTTTGTTACTGACTTACCTCGCTCTTCCGGGTGTACTACTATACAGGTAGTTGTCGATCGCTTCTCCAAGATGGCCCATTTTATCCCATTGCCAGGATTACCTACGGCACCTGAGTTGGCCGAGGTCTTCATCCACCAGATCTTTAGACTTCATGGACTCCCTCAACGAATTGTCTCTGATCGAGGGCAATGGTTTACCTCCCGAATCTGGAGAGCACTCAGCAAACTCATGGGTATATCGCTGGATTTCTCCTCCACCTATCATCCTCAGTCCAATGGGCAAGTGGAACGGACCAATCAGGTATTGGCAGCCTATCTGCGTCACTTTTCTAACGCCCATCAAGACAACTGGGTGTCCCTCCTGCCATGGGCAGAGTTCGCCCATAACAATCATCCTAATGAGTCCACCACTAAAATGCCGTTCTTTGTGGTTTCTGGCCAGAACCCTGGTGTTCCGCTACCTCTCTCCACGCCTTCTGGTGTGCCCGCAGCAGATGCCCTCGCTTCTGAGTTTTCTCTGGTCTGGGTGAGACCAGAGAGGCACTTGAAAAATCCAGTATCCGGATTAAGAGACATGCTGACAAGAGACGCAGGGACCTTCCGCCATACCAACCTGGCGACAAAGTCTGGCTTTCGACCTAGCATATCCACCTAAAGATGCCTTCTTACAAACTGGGGCCCCAGTACAGCAGTCTGTTTGAGGTCCTTGGACGCATTAACAACGTGGCTTACAAATTGAGGTTGCCGGCTTCACACCGGATCCCTAACACCTTCCATGTCTCGCTCCTTAAACCTGGGTGAAGCTTCTTCTTTATCGATTGGAAGGGTTTTGGTCCTGAGGAGAGATCCTGGGAACCTAGAGAGAATGTTAATGCTCCACTTATTTTAAGGAAGTTTTTGTCCAATCTCAGGAAGGGGAGACATAAAGGGGGGGTACTGTCACGTCAGCAGCGACAGTCGCCGTTCCAGCAGCAGCGGGGCCCTCCGCCACCTCCACTTACCTGCCCATGGTCCGTCGTGCTGTGCCCGCCTCCTCCTCCTCGCTCCCTTCTTCCCGGAGCGTGGCTGTCCCTCGCAGGCGCCTTAGGCCGCGGGCGCGCGCTCTGCAGGTCTCTTAGCCCTGCAGTGCCCGCCCAGTGGTTCTGGCCGCCCAATCATTCAGCAGCCCATGGTATATCAGGCGTCTCCAAGATGGAGGAGACGCCTGATTATCGTGTGCTAACCCTTGCGGTATTCTGGCCGAGTTGTAGGGGTTCTCCCTACAATTTCTTTCTTGTACTCCATCCTGTACTCCGTCCTGTATTCTGGACTCCGTCCTGCACTCTGTACCCCGTCCTGTACTCTGTACTCAGTCCTGTACTCCGTACTCTGTCCTGTACTCCTTACTCCGTCCTGTACTCCTCACTCAGTCCTGTACTCCGTCTTGTACTTCGTACTCCGTCCTGCACTCCGTACTGTACTCCGTTCTCTGCCCTGTGTTCCTGATCTGTCCTATATCTCCGGTCCTTCCTGTGCTCTGGTTCCCCAGTTGGTCCTTTGAGCCGCCCCTCTTGGTTCTAGCTGTCGCGGTATCTGTCTTCCGAGGGTGTGCCCCTAATGGTCCCTGTATAGGGGTCAGCTCCACCTGGCACGCTTGCCCCCGGGAGCTCCAGTTCTGCGATCCAGAGGTTCCACTCTCGGACGTTGCCTTCATTGGTCGTCACAAAGGCTCTGCCCATTTACAAGGTAAAAAGTGTTTTTGCTGCCATTTTTTATAATAATTTTTTCTTTAATTTTCAAGAACTGAAAGTAACTTATGGGATAAGGAAACACAGCATCTGATTCTGAGATAGTGGCACCACCAGAGGAAGCTCCAGGGTCATCAGTGGAACCTCAACAAGCCACGAGCAAGAGGAGCAGAATGGGTGTAGTAACCCCATCTTGTTTCTTGACACAGCAGCCATACATAATCCAAAGTCTCAAGCGAATGAGGGAGGCCCTCACCAAAACCACATGGCACAAAGTAGATAGTTTTGTAATCTACCATCTATGTTGCACTGTCAATGGTGAAGAGGCAATTTCCTTAGTCTGGCCCAGCATCTGCTGTATCTGATCCAAAGCATCCATTCTGCACCTCCTCGATGTGACTGCCAGGATGTCTTTGACTTTCTTGAAACCAGGCAGCAGAGATGTCCACATAGGCAACAGCCAGGCACCAACATTTCGGCACAGGCCCCACCACCAGCAGCAGCACCACTACCAGCAGCCCCAACACCACCAATCTCACCATCTTATGGACTGCATGACTATCATGCTGCCCAGTCTGAGTAGAAACATTTTTCTGGCTCAGTGGAAGGATGGTTTCATGGACCCCCACCCATACCGACAATGTGGGACATAGAAGCCAAGGATGACCCAGGGAACCACATGTTAGGCGTCGGATTTCTGTCGCTGCACAGCGAGAATCCTGAGCCTTACTTCCAGCAGTCTCCCATTCCTCTCCAGACGCAGAGGAGGTTGCTCAGCAAACTCATCGGTCTAGGCTCTCTGCCCAGACCAGCTCCGTGGGTTTGCTTGCTGCTGCCACCTCTGGCACATCTATGGCAATACATGCTGCTCAGCAGCGAGATTCTCCAGGGACTAAGTCCCCATGTCAGGCCACTGAGCATGCCCGTGGAGTGATCTCCCATTGGAGATCGAAGGTCACGTGCTCAGGTCCTGCTCGTGTTCGGATTGGCCTATCCGAGAAGCCAGGAAGGTCCCGGATGCTCGCGGCTATAAAAGGTTCGCATGGCCGCTTTGCCATGCGCTAGGATAGACTGTATTTACAGACTATGTGGAGTGAGTGATGTATGCACGTATGAATATCTCTGGTGAATGACTCATTAAGAAACCCCTACCCTTGGTACGCATGTGTTGTGCAGCTTAGTCTGCTAGCGCCCAGGCTTAGGTGTAGGTAGGACAGAGGTTGAGTCAGGCATCAGTCCTCACCAGGGACTCGGCACGCCTCAGTGCACTTGCTCCACTTCATAGCCAGCCTCTTTAGCGGCGCTCAGTGGGCCTAGAAGGATTCTAACCCCGTGTCCTTGGGGTAGAGTTCTGTGGCCGTACACTGTGCGCTCTATTGGCCAGGCTCTGTGAGCTAAACAGACTCCGGCATTTACGTTCAGCGGTTGTGCATTATCAGAGTTCGCACCTGTTCACATTGGGTGACGTAACCCACGTGTAACTGTCTTTATGAAGCTCTATTCTTCCGCCATTATTTAGCAGCAGTGTACCACCTCTGCACGGTGGACCCCGGGCTGCGAACGCACCTACTATTATTTTATAATTTGGTGCATTCTGCCAGCCCTAACACCACATTAGGATCCTACGTTTGTATCTACTGTACTGGTCATGGATTCTATCCCCCTCACCAACACCCATACCACCCCCCTTTCAACTCATATCCATCTATATTGCCATATGTAGGCTCCCCTCATCGTTCTACCCATCCTAACTCGTCTGCCAGTCCTCCCTCCCCATCACCTCCCTCATTTTATAATTTTTAAAAGTAGTGTATATAACAGTCGGAAAAGACAATTTTTTGTGGGGTGTAGGCAAACATTTTGCCTGCGTTAAGGCTGTTTTTATGTTAAAATGTTGTAATTCTAAATAAAGATAATTTCTGTTTTCCAAGAAAATTGAATTCTTGTTTCATTTTTTTGATATGGCACCACAATAAAGTATACACATGTGTTCACACAGTTTAAGTGTTAACGAACATAGAAAATAAACATATAGTGCAAACATCACACCATAAAATGACCTTTGCCATGATGTGGACCCTCGAGGCATCAGAAAATAATCTACGAGAACTTCACGGACTCTGAGGCCAGAAGGATCCTGGCGTCTGCTCCAAACCCATGCTACTGGACCAGGATTGTTGGCCAATCCTCTCTCCGCATTCACAGACACAGGCAAATTGTGGATACGGGAAAAATTGTTCTAGTATTACACAGGCCTTAATGACACCATAGACATTTGCTCTCTTAATTGGAGGGAAATAATCAAAACCCTCCATTTAGCTGTCAAAATGCAAAGGCGCATTTGACCAGACGCCTTGTCCTAGTAAGCCTGTAGTTGAAAATATCCTTATTATAAGGCACGTCACTCCGATGTATGGAGGTGGGGTGCACAGAAACAGGGATACCAATCCCAATATATATGAATAAATATGAAATCCGGCACTCCCAATTGCAGAAAAAAGAATTTTGTTTTATTCACAGCTTTAATTTTCCACAAGACAATAAATATGTAACGTTTCGGTCCTTAAGATGGACCTTCTTCAGACTGGACATCATATAACAGAAAAAAAACAGAAAAAAATAATTACCAAGACCTGAAAAATACAACATACATCACCAAAAAAAGAAAAGAACTGGTTTCCCTAATGGGACAAAGATCAAATAAGTCATATCTGATATCGTGTTACATAGAATGACAAGTTGCTCACAAGTGAGTTTAATACACTTGAACCATAGCATATATACGAATATCAAAAGTACTTTGTCATAGTAGAATTCATTATTCTCTGTAAAAAATAGATCACATAAAATTACAAAACATGGTAATAATGAAAATAGAAAAGGAACCAAGGTTTAGAAGGGGTACGCAAGTACTTAATGTTCAATACTAGAAAAGTTCATCTGAAAAACAATATATATAATAATAATTTGAAATAAAAAGTGTATTAAATAATACTACAGAAAAATAATGATGGCACAAAAAACCTTATATTGAAAATGGTCTCATCAATATCCACAAAGAAAACCCCATGGGCCAAGATAGCAAAAAGTAAATCTATCATACCAAGATATAAAGAGATAAATAGCAATGCACAGTACTCTCATGAAATATCAGTCATATCGCTTACCAAGTGGAGCTGTGAAGAGACACCAAATGAAAATCGGCGCTATCCAGTATATATCATATCATTATGAAAAGGAGCGCTGAGCCCACCCGCCTCAAGCCTGCAATAAATACCCGACCAGAGTGCGTCCTGCATAACACCTGTGTGAGGGCTGGCAGGAGAAGACCGGAAGAAAGCTGAGTGAACCGCTCCATAAAGCGCAAACAGGAAGCACATCATCCAAGATGGCCGCGGACCGGAAGTGGTCAGTGAAACGCTTAGTGCCATTCCGTGAGATTAAGTTCATGTAGATCACGGTGTCCGCCCAACGCTGAGTGGCGTGAGGATTTAAGGGATACATGTGTAGATTCATTAGTGAATTCCAGGGTGTCCGGATGTTCTAGGCGGCGTGATCGAATCGTAAGAGAACACTAAGAGAGACAATATGAAATATAAACAAAAAAAGAAAAAATAAATATAAAAAAGCTAAATAAAAAGGCTCAAAAAACAACATAAGATGAAAAAAAAAAAAAAAAAAAAAAAAAAAATGTGCCACGTCTATCATTAAATCTCGTCATAACTGCAACAATAGCCCAACATTAGAATTTTCTGAAAAAAATAAATAACAATAGAAAAATAATAGAAATTAATAAAAAATTAATAATTAAAATTAAAAATTAAGAATCTTTGAAAATTACTAAGTACTTGATCAACCATACCCCTTCTCAGGATCATTTCTAGTGTGGTTGTTGATGCTGTAGAGAATAAGAAAGATATCATAAAAAAGGAATAGGCCGACTAACATAAGCCCACAACATCGTATTCTCTATTTAACCCTTTAGGTTCCATAGTTTGCAGAGAATGAATCCAAAACGCCTCCCTAAGCCTCAAACTCCTAACCTGATTGCCACCCCTCCTATGTGTCGGGACTTGTTCAAGTACAAGGTACCTCAATTGAGCTATAGTATGCCCCATAGCATGAAAATGAAAAGGAATAGGTAAATGATGTCGCCCACAACGAATGTCAGACTTATGATGTGATATCCTGTCTTTTATGCTTTGCGTCGTCTCCCCCACATATAACTTGCCACATGGACATTTTATTGCATACACAACGAATTTAGAATCACAGGTGTAGAATCCCTTAATAGGGATTTCTGCACCAGTTTGTGGATGGGAAATGACGGGACCTTTCAAAACATTAGCACACTGAGCACATTGTAAACATGGAAAAGTGCCCTTTCTCCGTGTTTGGAGAAAACTCTGTCTAGAAACTTTGATAGAAGAGCCAATATCTGCTCGAACAATTTTATCCTTCAGATTTCGAGGTCTCCTAAAACACGGAAGAAAAGGAACTTGAAATTCGGAAACATCAGGAAAACTATTCCCGAGTATAGACCAATGTTTACGAATTTTCTTATGAAGTCTGTACATAAATGGGTGGAACGTGTGGACGAGCGGAATCCTAGAGCCCTTCATGGATTTGCTACGGGAATGCTCATTATCTCGACATTTCCTAAGTAAATGACGGGGATAACCCCTTTCCACAAATTTCCCTTCCATGTTATCTAGTTGTACAGAACATTGCTGGGGATCACTAACTATCCTTCTAACTCTATCAAATTGTGAGATTGTAATGGACTTCTTAACCGCCCTTGGATGGCAACTCCTATATGCCAATAAGTTATTACGATCTGTACCTTGTACTTGAAGAAAAAAAGAATCCTCAAAAAGAAAAAAATTCTCCGTTAATACCAATTTCACTAAATCCATCAGAAAATTAATAGCATTCTGTTCCATCTGAGACCCTTCCAGCATGAGTCTAATTGCCCTCATACCCTTCTCATGTTGTATTGAAGTATATAAACTATTCACATCGAAGGTCACGAGTAAAGTGCCCTTAGGTAGCGGACCAATCTCATGAATAGTATCCAAAAAGGCCCCTCTATCCAAAAGGAAAGAAGAAGTATTCTTAACTAGTGGAGTAAGTACCTTCTCCAAAAGTTGAGACAGTGGGGATAATAAGGAATCGGTCGATGCCACTATAGGTCTACCCGGAGGGTTATTAAGCCGTTTGTGTATCTTTGGTAGTGTGTAGAAAACGGGAATAATCGGATCTACTTTAGTTAAAAATTCCTTCGTCTTCTTATATATTATACCTTCCCTCAATGCACACGTCAAAATACCCTCAATCTTAACCTGAATGGATGATGTGGGATTATGGGGTAGAGGTAAATAGACTTCCCTATTCATGAGTTGTGACAAAATTTCATTACGGTAAGCCAATCGATCCATAACAACAACAGCTCCGCCTTTATCAGCGGGTTTTATAATTATCTCACGATCATCAATTATAGTATGTAAGGCAATACGTTCCGCCTGACTCAGATTAGTACGATATTTTAACTAACCTCTAATAATCTGTCTGGTATATAGAGAAACTTCCTTATCTATCAATGAAATAAAGGTCTCAATCGGTGGAATATTCTTAGGTGGACTAAAGTTACTTTGTAACCTGAGGCCCAAATCGGCAATATTAATCGGTCTTTTAATCTGTTCAAATGTCCTTGAAGAAACTGGAGCTTGTGTAAAAAAGTAAGCCTTTAATCTAAGGTTCCTATAGAACCTCTGTAGATCAAGATCTAACTGAAAGGTATTAAATTTGTATGTAGGACAAAAAGATAACCCTTTCTGTAACAGACTTATTTGTGAGGGATCAAGAGACTTTGATGAAATGTTGACAACCAAATTGGCTAGATTACCTGAGTCTTCATGTTCATTGCACGATGATTGGTGTCTGTAGCATTGGCCCCCCCTCCTCGTCCTTTTCTGAGATTGTATCCCTTGTCTTGGCCTAAAAAAGAAGACCTGCCAGAATTTGTTCTCTCGTTGTCCGAACTTGAGGCTGAGGAGCCATCCGTGAATCTGTAGTTGCGATAATTTGGACGAGAGTAGCCCATAGAGCCCTGCCATCTATAAACTTTCTTCTGCAGGTAATCCTGTGTGTCCCGAATAAACTTTTGGCGTTTACGTTTCTCAGTCTCTTGTCTAAAAATGTTCAGACTCTCCTTAGAGCGATTATTAATAGTCTCGAACTCTTCTTTAGATAATGTATCCTTCAGTTGTCTCTCAATATTCACTACCTTCTCTTGTCCAATCTTTATGTCCTTATTTAAATGTTCAAGAGTCAATGCCATCAAATCCAAGGAACATTTATTCAAGATCTTCTCAAATTTTTCACAAAACTCAGTATTATTCTGAAATAGAGTAGGTCGCAGTGACACCCTAAGGCCTCTTGGGATCCTCTGCGTTCGAATATATTCAGCTATAGTAGCACTATGTAACTCCAGACCTATGAGATGTCTGGATTCTCTTTCCAAATCTCGTGTCTTGTATTCACTACCAGACACCTGCAAAAATTCACTTGATGTAGTAACTTGTGAAACTATGTCTGCCACTTCCGTCTCATTAAATGAGAAACTATTGGCGGACATTTCCAAAAAATATCAATATTAATTCCTCTTCAAGAAACCAGTAGAGCCGGGTGCTCGTGCATATGGTCAGAAACAGTCTTATTATAAGGCACGTCACTCCGATGTATGGAGGTGGGGTGCACAGAAACAGGGATACCAATCCCAATATATATGAATTTGAAATCCGGCACTCCCAATTGCAGAATAAAGAATTTTCGTTTTATTCACAGCTTTAATTTATCACAAGACATTAAATATGTAACGTTTCGGTCCTTAAGATGGACCTTCTTCAGACTGGACATCATATAACAGAAAAAAAACAGAAAAAAATAATTACCAACACCTGAAAAATACAACATACATCACCAAAAAAAGAAAAGAACTGGTTTCCCTAATGGGACAAAGATCAAATAAGTCATATCTGATATCGTGTTACATAGAATGACAAGTTGCTCACAAGTGAGTTTAATACACTTGAACCATAGCATATATACGAATATCAAAAGTACTTTGTCATAGTAGAATTCATTATTCTCTGTAAAAAATAGATCACATAAAATTACAAAACATGGTAATAATGAAAATAGAAAAGGAACCAAGGTTTAGAAGGGGTACGCAAGTACTTAATGTTCAATACTAGAAAAGTTCATCTGAAAAACAATATATATAATAATAATTTGAAATAAAAAGTGTATTAAATAATACTACAGAAAAATAATGATGGCACAAAAAACCTTATATTGAAAATGGTCTCATCAATATCCACAAAGAAAACCCCATGGGCCAAGATAGCAAAAAGTAAATCTATCATACCAAGATATAAAGAGATAAATAGCAATGCACAGTACTCTCATGAAATATCAGTCATATCGCTTACCAAGTGGAGCTGTGAAGAGACACCAAATGAAAATCGGCGCTATCCAGTATATATCATATCATTATGAAAAGGAGCGCTGAGCCCACCCGCCTCAAGCCTGCAATAAATACCCGACCAGAGTGCGTCCTGCATAACACCTGTGTGAGGGCTGGCAGGAGAAGACCAGAAGAAAGCTGAGTGAACCGCTCCATAAAGCGCAAACAGGAAGTACATCATCCAAGATGGCCGCGGACCGGAAGTGGTCAGTGAAACGCTTAGTGCCATTCCGTGAAATTAAGTTCATGTAGATCACGGTGTCCGCCCAATGCTGAGTGGCGTGAGGATTTAAGGGATACATGTGTAGATTCATTAGTGAATTCCAGGGTGTCCGGATGTTCTAGGCGGCGTGATCGAATCGTAAGAGAACACTAAGAGAGACAATATGAAATATAAACAAAAAAAGAAAAAATAAATATAAAAAAGCTAAATAAAAAGGCTCAATAAACAACATAAGATGGAAAAAAAAAAAAAAAATGTGCCACGTCTATCATTAAATCTCGTCATAACTGCAACAATAGCCCAACATTAGAATTTTCTGAAAAAAATAAATAACAATAGAAAAATAATAAAAATTAATAAAAAATGAATAATTAAAATTAAAAATTAAGAATCTTTGAAAATTACTAAGTACTTGATCAACCATACCCCTTCTCAGGATCATTTCTAGTGTGGTTGTTGATGCTGTAGAGAATAAGAAAGATATCATAAAAAAGGAATAGGCCGACTAACATAAGCCCACAACATCGTATTCTCTATTTAACCCTTTAGATTCCATAGTTTGCAGAGAATGAATCCAAAACGCCTCCCTAAGCCTCAAACTCCTAACCTGATTACCACCCCTCCTATGTGTCGGGACTTGTTCAAGCACAAGGTACCTCAATTGAGCTATAGTATGCCCCATAGCATGAAAATGAAAAGGAATAGGTAAATGATGTCGCCCACAACGAATGTCAGACTTATGATGTGATATCCTGTCTTTTATGCTTTGCGTCGTCTCTCCCACATATAACTTGCCACATGGACATTTTATTGCATACACAACGAATTTAGAATCACAGGTGTAGAATCCCTTAATAGGGATTTCTGCACCAGTTTGTGGATGGGAAATGACGGGACCTTTCAAAACATTAGCACACTGAGCACATTGTAAACATGGAAAAGTGCCCTTTCTCCGTGTTTGGAGAAAACTCTGTCTAGAAACTTTGATAGAAGAGCCAATATCTGCTCGAACAATTTTATCCTTCAGATTTCGAGGTCTCCTAAAACACGGAAGAAAACTAACTTGAAATTCGGAAACATCAGGAAAACTATTCCCGAGTATAGACCAATGTTTACGAATTTTCTTATGAAGTCTGTACATAAATGGGTGGAACGTGTGGACGAGCGGAATCCTAGAGCCCTTCATGGATTTGCTACGGGAATGCTCATTATCTCGACATTTCCTAAGTAAATGACGGGGATAACCCCTTTCCACAAATTTCCCTTCCATGTTATCTAGTTGTACAGAACATTGCTGGGAATCACTAACTATCCTTCTAACTCTATCAAATTGTGAGATTGTAATGGACTTCTTAACCGCCCTTGGATGGCAACTCCTATATGCCAATAAGTTATTACGATCTGTTGCCTTCGTAAACAAATCGAAAGACAAATTACCAGAGGAATCCTGTATAACTTTAGTATCCAAAAAACTAATCTCAGTTGTGTGATAATCCAGAGTAAACGTCAATTCCCCGTCATTTACTTAGGAAATGTCGAGATAATGAGCATTCCCGTAGCAAATCCATGAAGGGCTCTAGGATTCCGCTCGTCCACACGTTCCACCCATTTATGTACAGACTTCATAAGAAAATTCGTAAACATTGGTCTATACTCGGGAATAGTTTTCCTGATGTTTCCGAATTTCAAGTTCCTTTTCTTCCGTGTTTTAGGAGACCTCGAAATCTGAAGGATAAAATTGTTCGAGCAGATATTGGCTCTTCTATCAAAGTTTCTAGACAGAGTTTTCTCCAAACACGGAGAAAGGGCACTTTTCCATGTTTACAATGTGCTCAGTGTGCTAATGTTTTGAAAGGTCCCGTCATTTCCCATCCACAAACTGGTGCAGAAATCCCTATTAAGGGATTCTACACCTGTGATTCTAAATTCGTTGTGTATGCAATAAAATGTCCATGTGGCAAGTTATATGTGGGGGAGACGACGCAAAGCATAAAAGACAGGATATCACATCATAAGTCTGACATTCGTTGTGGGCGACATCATTTACCTATTCCTTTTCATTTTCATGCTATGGGGCATACTATAGCTCAATTGAGGTACCTTGTACTTGAACAAGTCCCGACACATAGGAGGGGTGGTAATCAGATTAGGAGTTTGAGGCTTAGGGAGGCGTTTTGGATTCATTCTCTGCAAACTATGGAACCTAAAGGGTTAAATAGAGAATACGATGTTGTGGGCTTATGTTAGTCGGCCTATTCCTTTTTTATGATATCTTTCTTATTCTCTACAGCATCAACAACCACACTAGAAATGATCCTGAGAAGGGGTATGGTTGATCAAGTACTTAGTAATTTTCAAAGATTCTTAATTTTTAATTTTAATTATTAATTTTTATTATTTTTCTATTGTTATTTATTTTTTTCAGAAAATTCTAATGTTGGGCTATTGTTGCAGTTATGACGAGATTTAATGATAGACGTGGCACATTTTTTTTTTTTTTTCTCATCTTATGTTGTTTATTGAGCCTTTTTATTTAGCTTTTTTATATTTATTTTTTCTTTTTTTGTTTATATTTCATATTGTCTCTCTTAGTGTTCTCTTAAGATTCATTCACGCCGCCTAGAACATCCGGACACCCTGGAATTCACTAATGAATCTACACATGTATCCCTTAAATCCTAACGCCACTCAGCGTTGGGCGGACACCGTGATCTACATGAACTTAATCTCACGGAATGGCACTAAGCGTTTCACTGACCACTTCCGGTCCGCGGCCATCTTGGATGATGTACTTCCTGTTTGCGCTTTATGGAGCGGTTCACTCAATTTTCTTCCGGTCTTCTCCTGCCAGCCCTCACACAGGTGTTATGCAGGACGCACTCTGGTCGGGTATTTATTGCAGGCTTGAGGCGGGTGGGCTCAGCGCTCCTTTTCATAATGATATGATATATACTGGATAGCGCCGATTTTCATTTGGTGTCTCTTCACAGCTCCACTTGGTAAGCGATATGACTGATATTTCATGAGAGTACTGTGCATTGCTATTTATCTCTTTATATCTTGGTATGATAGATTTACTTTTTGCTATCTTGGCCCATGGGGTTTTCTTTGTGGATATTGATGAGACCATTTTCAATATAAGGTTTTTTGTGCCATCATTATTTTTCTGTAGTATTATTTAATACACTTTTTATTTCAAATTATTATTATATATATTGTTTTTCAGATGAACTTTTCTAGTATTGAACATTAAGTACTTGCGTACCCCTTCTAAACCTTGGTTCCTTTTCTATTTTCATTATTACCATGTTTTGTAATTTTATGTGATCTATTTTTTACAGAGAATAATGAATTCTACTATGACAAAGTACTTTTGATATTATTATATATGCTATGGTTCAAGTGTATTAAACTCACTTGTGAGCAACTTGTCATTCTATGTAACACGATATCAGATATGACTTATTTGATCTTTGTCCCATTAGGGAAACCAGTTCTTTTCTTTTTTTGGTGATGTATGTTGTATTTTTCAGGTGTTGGTAATTATTTTTTTCTGTTTTTTTTCTGTTATATGATGTCCAGTCTGAAGAAGGTCCATCTTAAGGACCGAAACGTTACATATTTATTGTCTTGTGGAAAATTAAAGCTGTGAATAAAACGAAAATTCTTTTTTCTGCAATTGGGAGTGCCGGATTTCATATTTATTCTTGTAGTTGAAAATATGGCGTCGCTGGTCAAGACCCATGGGATAAGGCCTCATCAAATGGCGTGTGAGTGGAAAGGCCGCATCAGCCACGATGACAAATGGGACCGCTTCACCAGTTGAGCCAAGAAGGTTCCTTGGGGGTGGCACACCCATTTCACTGCTCATAAGCCGCCAACCCATTAAGGAAGAATTAAAAATTAGAGAATCTCCACTACCTCTATAGGCCCCAATATCTAGAATTACAAACCAGTAGTTGCTGCCAACAGCACTACGGAAAATAATTTTTTATAATTGTAGTATTGGAATCCTGAGTCCGGCATCTTCTTCACATGGACGTGTTTGCCATTTGAAGCACAAAGACAATTGGGAAAATGACATGTAGTATACATACCCCTCTAAATGCTCTCCCAGTCTTCAGGGGTTGGCTCTGGCATTACTTTTGGCTGAAGACGTTCCCATATTTGATTACAGTTATTTTTGAAAATGTTTGCGATCATAGATTTCACAAGAAGAAATGGAGTGCAGCAAAGGAGAGCCCAATGGCAAGATATCTACATAGAAAACAGAATGAGAAAATTAATAAATACAAAACATAAAACATTTTTAAAATCACATAGTTGTGTAAGTAGGGACATATTTTTAGCTGATAAATGTCAAAAATCCCAAATCACGGTTACACAGGAAAACATAAAAAGAGTGAAATATTTACCGTAACAACACGTAGACTCGAATGATTGAGTGTTAACTTGAATCCAAAGAAGCCATAGCAAAAATCATGAGAAGAAAGAATTTTTGGCCCAAAACATTAAACATTTGTGTTTACACAATAAGCATGATGTGAGTTACAAAAGAAGTTTATCTAATTAATTATATTCTGGACTACATTTTTTAAATAAAAAAAAAAATGTATATATATATATATATATATATATATATATATATATATATATATATATATATATATATATGAAACAATAAAAAACAACATGACTTTATCTATAACCTTACCTCAGGGTAAGCAGCAGTAGTTCTTCTGCAGTAGTTCCTGGCCAAAGCTCCTCCAGTAGTTGGTCAAAGGTGTTCAGAGTCATTCTGCAGTAACCAAATAATTTGTCTGGGTGTCTATGTAGCTGGCCATACATATGGGGATAATGCTCTTTTATAGCATGTTTGCAGAGGAGTGAATGAGCACAGTATCTGCGAAGCCTACTCAGAACATCAACGGGTGGATACCTAGTCCCTAATTCCTTTGCTAAGATTCAGTTATACAGAACCTGTTCAGAAGTATTGAACACCAAGTTTAGACTGGCCAATAAAAGCAGGATCACATTGCACATGCATGACATACGGTATACCATAAGGAATTCACTCATTTGACTTTTCAGGAACAACATCGGAACAATTTTTTTTTTTTAGAGTTGAGAGCGAGTCCTAATAGTTGTCCTGTTGATAAGTTCTCCTACCTGAGCTGTGGATCTCTGCAGCTCCTCCAGAGTGACCATAGGCCTCTTGGCTGCTTCTCTGATTAGTGCTCTCCTTGCTTGGACAGCCATGCCTTAGTGAGTTTGCAGTTTTGCCATACTCCTTCCATTTTTGGATGAAGGATTGAACAGTGCTCCTCTGTATGATGTTCAGAGCTTGGGCTATTTTCATAACGCAACCCTGCTTTACTACTCGCCACAACTTTATTCCTGACCTGTCTGGTGTGTTTCTTAGTTTTCATGATGCTGTTTAATCCATAATCTGCTCAAACATACTTCGGAGGCCTTAACAGAATAGCTGTAGTTATACTGAGAATAAATTACACAGAAGTGGACTTAATATACTAATTTTTCACTTTTGGAAGAAATTGGTCACTACAAGGGGCTGAATACAAATGCAAGTCACAATTTTCCGATTTTATAGTTTTAAAAAATTTTAGAAAACCATGTATCATTTCCATTACTCTGCACAAACATTTGCTAATTTGTGTTGGTAAGTCACATAAAATTCCAATAAAATATATTTAAGCTTGTGGGTGTAACATAAAAAAATGTAGAAAAGTTAATGTCGTATGAATAATTTTTCAAGGTACTTTATGTTAATATGCAATGCCCTCCAATTACTTTTAGTGTTGCAAATTATCACTCATGGAGCAAAAATAGAAATGTGGTGTATTTTATTGATACTTATAACAATTATTCTAGCACAATTCTTGTTGACTATTCTCTGATCTGTTGTACCTGGTGAGTTTCTGTTTCCAGATAAATAGGTTTGTATTTCAGTTTACTGTTGGCTAAACAGTAGTGTAAAAATCCAGCAATACCAGAAGTGCTCATTCAGGGTATTTTGGTCACAAACATCCTTTCAGGTCAGTTAAATACTTAGTTGATTGTAGTTACATTTTTTTAAGAGGTTCTCCTACTATTTTTACCCTTCTGATCACAGGTTTATTCTCATCATCAAAAATGGTTAAATATACAAAGTGTTTGTAAAAATAAGCAACTTTGCAATTTACTTGTCATTAAAATTCCTCCCTGTTCTTCAGAATGGAGGGACTTTTTAATTTTATTCTCTATTGTTGGTTCCCTAGCATTGCTCCAAAGCTGGTCGGATTGCCAGCTTTAGTTCATCTGCGGTGCACCGATGCTGCAGTGTAAGAGGTGCGGACTGGACTGTCGCGTTTCTACCCCTGAAGACAATTGCGCATTAATGTGTATTATGTTGTGTAGAAAAATATTCAGAATTGAGAGTCCTCAGTGGTTGATACCTTTTAATGGCTAACTGAAAAGATGGTAACAAATTGCAAGCTTTCGAGACTACTCAGGTCACTTCATCAGGCATATAGACTAATACATAATTTGAAGAATCACATATATAGTAACACAGCACAGAGAGAATTAATGCAGTAGATAAGACAAGTGACATGTAGCAGAATTAGCATTATGGGATAGTGATAAACAGGTGTGGCCATAAATATTGGAACAGTTCATTGATAAGGAATGAATGTTTTATAGTCCTCTGATTGGGGTCTGGTTCTGTATTGTGATGCCCCCACAAAACGTCTGAGGGGCAAATTCCTTAATTGATGTGAAAAGACAAAAATCCATGTGACACATTCATTCCTGAATTGAGTGTGTCAAAGGTCATCATGAGTTTATACTCCCAGACTCTTCTGTCTCTCTGAGATTTGAAATGACCTTTCAGTGCAAGTAATTTCAGGTCTATGGTGCTCTGATCAGGCATACAAAAGTGTTTGGCCACAGGTAGATCCATTCTTTTTTCTCTTACTGTGTGGCGATGAGAGCCTGTGCCTGCCACCTTCAGAGTATCAGTGCGCCGCAGGCACAGGCCACATCTAGCGCCATCATGTCTAGAATGGAGTTGCTACTGTAAGGCATGACATTAAGGGAAAGGGAGGAGTCTCATGGATTACACCACTGTGCTCCTAACAGAAAGTTGCTGTGCACGTGTGAGGGGAAGAGAGAAGTGAGGGGAAAATGAGATGAGTGAGGGGAAAATGAGATGAGTGAGGGGAAAATGAGAGGAGTGAGGGGAAAATGAGAGATGTGAGGGGAAAAATGGGAGGTGTGATGGGAAAATGAGAGAAGTGAGGTGCTGCTGCAGTATGAGGCTGTGTATAGAGAAGTGTGAGGCAATGCAGGTGGAGGCAGTGTATAAGGCCATATTCACATGTTCAGTATTTTGTCAGTATTTTACCTCAGTATTTATAAGCCAAAACCACAAGTGGGAGAAAAATACAGAAGTGGTGACGTGTTTCTAAAATACCTTTCCTCTGACAGTTTTCCTCCAAGTTTTAGCTTACAAATAATGAGGTAAAAATACTGACCAAATAAACAATACTATCAATACTTGGGTAATCATTTACTTAATTTGTGTTGCAAATCTGTATTGTTGAATATATGATGTGAAATGTTTTTATGTGCAATATAATCATTATAATTTGTTATAACTAACCACAGTTAGTTACTATTCCCGGGCAAAGCTGGGCTCTTCAGCTAGTTTAAATATACAGTAAGTACAGAAAGTATTCAGACCCCTTGAAATTTTTCACTCTTTGTTTCATTGCAGCCATTTGGTCAATTCAAAAAAGTTCATTTTTTTTCATTAATGTACATTCTGCATCCCATCTTGACTGAAAAAAAACAGAAATGTAGAAATTTTTGCAAAATTATTAAAAAAGAAAAACTGAAATATCACATGGTCATAAAGTATTCAGACCCTTTGCTCAGTATTGAGTAGAAGCACCCTTTTGAGCTAGTACAGCCATCACTCTTCTTGGGAATGATGCGACAAGTTTTTCACACCTGGATTTTGCCATTCTTCCTTGCAGATCCTCACCAGTCATCAGGTTGGATGGTGAACATTGGTGGACAGCCATTTTCAGGTCTCTCCAGAGATGCTCAATTGATTTAGGTCAGGGTTCTGGCTGGGCCAGACAAGAATGGTCACAGAGTTGTTCTGAAGCCACTTCATTGTTATTTTATCTGTGTGCTTAGGGTCATTGTCTTGTTGAAAGGTGAACCTTCGGCCAAGTCTGAGGTCCAGAGCACTCTGGGAGCTGTTTTCATCCAGGATATCTCTGTACTTGGCCACATTCATGTTTCCTTCAATTGCAACCAGTCGTCCTGTCCCTGCAGCTGAAAAACTGATGCTGCCACCACCATGTTTCACTGTTGGGATTGTATTGGATAAGTGATGAGCAGTACCTGGTTTTCTCCACACTTACCACTTAGAATTATCACCAAAAAGTTCTATTTTCGTCTCATCAGACCAGAGAATCTTATTTCTCATAGTCTGGGAGTCCTTCATGTGTTTTTTAGCAAACTATATGCAGGCTTTCATATGTCTTGCTCTGAGGAGAGGCTTCTTTTGGGCCACTCTGCCATAAAGGATATACACAAGAAAACGGAGCAAAGAAACACCATCCAATAAAAAGATTTTTATATTTTATTAATTCAAATAATTTAAAAAATATAAAAAATGTAAAAAACAATATTAAGGCTTATAACAATGAAAAGGTACCCCTTTTGAGAAAGCATTCAACGTGAAACGCGCGTCAGGAGGTCACAGGAGAGCACAGTGGTGTACTGGTGAATATGAGTAAGCGATATTCACTTTGATACAGATGGACACATTGATTTGTTAACTATTCTGGACAATGTTATTTATACTTGCTTATATCTTTTGATGGATTTTTGTCTGGGATTTACCCTGCTGTATTGTACTATTGTTCCGCATATTTTGTATAACCCCTGATCGCAGTATCACCATGTGTACCCCTGTGTTGGCCGTGGTATTCCTCTTTTCCTTTTCATTGTTATAAGCCTTAATATTGGTTTTTACATTTTTTATATTTTCAAAATTATTTGAATTAATAAAATATAAAAATCTTTTTATTGGATGGTGTTTCTTTGCTCCGTTTTCCTTGTGTATATCCTTCCATTGGGAG
Source organism: Dendrobates tinctorius (assembly GCF_039654945.1). NCBI lineage: Eukaryota > Metazoa > Chordata > Amphibia > Anura > Dendrobatidae > Dendrobates > Dendrobates tinctorius. The sequence continues at coordinate 53,161,279 of NW_027361743.1, forward strand.
CATTTCCATTTTTTATTTTGTTGTTAGGTATTATGCCTCATTCTTGGGGGTGAAGTTATTTCTTCAACATTTATTATAATTACTTTATGCTTATTTTGACTTTTTTCGTTTTCACTCTGCCATAAAGGCCCGACTGGTGGAGGGCTGCAGTGATAGTTGACTTTGTGGAACTTTCTCTCATCTTCTCATCTCCCTACTGCATCTGTGGAGCTCAGCCACTGTGATCTTGGGGTTCTTCTTTACCCCTCTCAGTTTGGCTGGACGGCCAGGTCTAGGGAGACTTCTGGTGGTCCCAAAATTTTTCTACTTAAGGATTATAGAGGCCACTGTGCTCTTAGGAAACTTGAGTACTGAAGAAATTGTTTTGTTACCTTGGCCAGATCTGTGCCTTGCCACAATTCTGTCTCTGAGCTCCTTGGCCAGTTCCTTTGACCTCACGATTCTCATTTGGTCTGACATGCACTGTGAGCTGTGAGGTCTTATATAGACAGGTGTGTGCCTTTACAAATCAAGTCCAATAAGTTTAATTAAACAGCTAGACACCAATGAAGGAGTAGAACCATTTCAAGGAGGATCAAGGAAATGGACAGCATGTGACTTAAATATTAGTGTCTGAGCAAAGGGTCTGAATACTTATGACCATGTGATTTTTCAGTTTTTCTTTTTTAATACATTTTCAAAAAATTTCTACATTTCAGTTTTTAACGAGAAAAAAATGAACTTTTTTGAATTTACTAAATGACTGCAATGAAACAAAGAGTGAAAAATTTAAAGGGGTCTGAATACTTTCCGTACCCACTGTACATGTAGAACAGATGATTTTATGTTATAAAAATACCCATGTCTTTAAGCTTTATCCCCAGCCAAAAAGGACCAAGTCTACTAAGATAAGAAGACTGTACTTACATCCAGTGATACACCAACGGGGGATGTGTGTATTTGTGCTGTTCCATGCATGTTTCTAGTTAAAGAAATGTATTTATGTTTTTTCGCTTGTCTCTGCTGCCATCTACTGGCCAGACCATTTAGTTCCTCGGTCTTTCCTTGTTCAGCCTATGGGGAGGGGCTTCTCTTCAGCCTCTTCTCTTCCTGTTTGCTCAGTCATCGGCAGACATCTTACCTGAGAGAACTGTTCTCCCTCATGAGCTGAGGAAGCAAAGTCTTTTGACCCGCAAGTAGCGACTCCAGAGACAAGCTCCATGCAAGAGACTCAATGTAATGTTTGAATCGTTATCTACGGAATAAACCAACATTGTTCTTCATCACAACGCGTGTATGCTTATCTGAGAAGCTGCTAAGGGTCATGTCTGCCTCGCTTATTGGATACACAAAGGTAGGAACTTCTCTCACTTACATGTCTGCATACCTTTAATCGCCATTAAGTGGGGACAGAACAGTCAAAAGACTAGCTTGCCGGCCCATACAAGTCAGAAGACTACTTTTAAAGCTCATAAGCAGCTAGAAAACCTCCTTATAGCCCAGCACCCCAGCTACAGATCTCCATCTGCCCCGTCTCCCTATGTGTAATCTGCCCAGCAACAAGCCTCGCACACCAGTCTGCCTGCAGCAGTGCACGTCTGGACAAGCCTAGAAGTAGCTCCACCACCTGCCACTTCTTGCAATAACTCTGCTCGTACTGTTAATGAGGACTGTCTATGCACCTGCTGTTTCCTTCTGGCCACATCGCTCCTAAAGGCCTGCAGTACTCCATACCTCATTACCGCGCATCAGCGATTCGCGAACCCCCAAGTTTCGCCAAAGCCACTCTGGGAATCTCATCCGGGACCTCCCGCAGAGCCGCACAGCGATTTTCGGACCCCGATTCAAAAGTTGAATTTTTTAAAGAGACAGTACACCTTTATTCAAAATGGCCGAAAAAGACCTCGGACAGGTCCCTACTGATGAAACAGTGCAAATACAACCTGATACCGTCCACGATGAAGCCCAGGAGGCAGACCCCACATCTCAAGCAGACCAAGTCACCCGACCAAAACGTTCTGCCAAACCAACTATAAAGGTGCTTGAAAACTATCACAATATGAAAGATGAGCTATGTGATCACCTGGAAGAACAGTGGGAATGCGTCACCTCTTATATGTCAAGACTCGAATCCTCATCAGGCAACGCCGCAAGCTTGCAATCCGTCATGGAGCGGCTGAACACCGCCCGTGAAAGGTACAAGAGACTATCAGCAAAGTACATCGCTCTTCTAAAAGATTTTAATTCTGATGAAGCTCTTCCAGACCTCAGTGAGGCGCTAGAGACGGACAAGGAGAGAGACGCCAAGGTCCAACATGCCATAAACAAGGCTGAACACCGTATCTCTCACCTGCAAGAAACCAGGTCACACCGATCGACCTCATCTAAACGTTCCTCTCGGTCATCCAGGGCATCGTCCTCAAGAAGTTCAACCATGAGCGACAGGATACTAGAGGCCCGCATAAAGGCAGAGGAATCCAGAGTGAGACGTTCTTTCACTGAGAGAGAAGCTAAGGCAGAGGCAAAAAGGGCAGAAGCAGACATGGAAGCAAAAAGGGCAGAAGTGGAAGCCAAGAGAGCAGAAGTGGAAGCCAAGAGAGCAGAAGTGGAAGCCAAGAGAGCAGAAGCAGAAGCGGAGGCTCAGCTGAAGATTCTTCGGTCACAGATGGAAGAGGAGGTCGCATTAGCTAAAGTGAGACTACTTGAGCAGGCGTTGATCCAAGGTCCTGATGCAGCTAACTTGCCACCACTGGAATCAGACGATCCAGTCAATCGCACGAAAGACTATGTACTAAACCAGCTACCTGTAGCAACCCCGGTCTACAGTACCGTCCAAGTCGACGACACCAAAACCTCCAACGTACTCCCAGAGATACCTTCTCAAACACAGTCACCACAAGATGGCAACCAAGTGTTTCCTGACCCACCTTTACAGCTCAAGCGGTATTCGTCAGATTCTTCAAGGGCTAAACCACAGCTCAACCCTGCAGCAACATCATTCTATCCGGGAACAGCTCATCCATTCACACCAGGCGGCCCATACGCCCCAGGGGCATCACGAGTCGTCGTGGCAACGAGTGGTGAGAAGTCGGATATGTCCGAGTTCGCCAGGTTCATGGTGAGCAGAGAGCTAATCAACACCAGTCTTACGAAGTTTGATGATCGTGCAGAGAGCTACAGGGCCTGGAAAGCAACCTTTAAGGCAGCCATCGCCAATCTCAACCTAACTGAAGAACAGGAACTTGACCTCCTGATAAAGTGGTTAGGTCCAAGCTCTTCAACCCGCGTCAGGAGCCTCAGAGCGGTCCACATGGGACAAGCAGAAGCAGGTCTCGCTGCCGCATGGCAAAGGCTGGAACGCACCTTTGGCAGCGCAGAGGCAATAGAGAAAGCCTTATTCAAGAGACTCCAGGATTTCCAAAAGATCAACCTTAAAGACGTCCACAAGCTGCAAGACCTAAGTGACCTGCTAATGGAGCTGGAGCTCGCCAAAAGAGACCCTCGTCTGTCTGGGCTGTGCTATCTGGATTCAGCCCATGGAGTAAACCCGATCGTGGTGAAGCTGCCATACAGCCTGCAGGAAAAGTGGGCAATGTCAGTATCAAGATACAAAAGAGTGAATGACGTTACCTTCCCTCCATTCATCCACTTCTGCAGGTTCATCGATGAACAGGCCCAGATGAGGAATGACCCCAGCCTCGACTTCCTAGAGTCCAACGCTTCGACAGCCGCACCAACTCCTGCGCCAAGGTATGAAAACACCACATACAAACGCAGAGACACTAAGAGAGCTGTGAGCGTTAGGAAGACCGAGCTACCGTCACCTGCAACGCCCACAGACGAACAGAACATCGTCTCAACACGAGATAAATCCTTTAATCGTGAATGTCCCATCCACAAGAAGCCACACTCGTTGACCAAGTGCAAAGGGTTTAGATCCAAAACCCTACAGGAGCGCAAGGAGATCCTCACAGAGCTCGGGGTTTGCTTCAAATGCTGCGCATCACTTGAGCACATGGCCAAGGACTGCAAATCCACAGTCAAGTGTGGGGAGTGCCACAGCGAAAAGCATGTTTCAGCCATGCACTCAACCCGAATAGCTAGAGACACACCGGCTGCAGTCACCACTGCTCCCGCTCCAAGTCATGGCGGGGAGCCACAGAATCAGACCGACACCGCCACAACTGTCTCCTGCTCATGCTCAGAAGTATGTGGAGAGGGCCGCATGGAGAAATGTTGCGCCCGAATATGCCTCATCAAGGTTTACCCCGAAGGACATCCAGAAAAGGCAATGAAGGTGTATGCCATCATAGACGACCAAAGCAACCGGTCCCTGGCAGGAGCCAAATTCTTTGAAGCCTTCGGAATTAGTGGACCATCAGAGCCCTACACCTTGAACACCTGCTCAGGCTGCATAGAGACTAGCGGCAGAAGAGCCCAGGGATTCATCGCTTCTCCTATCAACGGGAAGACTGAAATACCTCTGCCAACGCTAGTTGAATGTGACCAAATACCCAGCCATAGGAGTGAAATTCCTACCCCAGAAGCTGTACTTCATCAGCCGCACCTGAAGCACCTCGCAAGCGTCATCCGACCTATGGACAACAACGCGGAGATTCTACTCCTGCTCGGCAGAGACAACCTGAGGGTACACAAGGTGCGACAACAGTGCAACGGACCTGACTACGCACCATACGCCCAGAGACTGGACCTCGGATGGGTAGTCATAGGAAACGTGTGCGTTGATCGATCAGAAATCGACTCCTTCAGGACCTACGTCCATGGAGACGGACGCACAACCTGCCTAAGGCCATGTCCTCATCACTATGAAGTGAAAGAGAAGCCCCCAGACTCAATACAGCTGCCTGACATCGCTTCTTCTCTGCGTACCGACAACTTGGGAAGATCAGTCTTTCACATCACCAAGGACGACGATAAAGTAGCCTTGTCAGTGGAGGACAGAGAATTCATCGACATAATGGACCGTGAGTTCTCTAAGGACAAAACCGACCACTGGGTCTCTCCATTACCCTTCCGATCCACCAGGGTAAGACTGCCAAACAACCGAGACCAAGCTCAGAACAGATTCAACTCTCTTCAACGTTCAATGAACCACAAACCTGAAATGAGGGAGCATATTGTCGCCTTTATGGACAGAATATTTCGCAACAACCACGCGGAACCCGCTCCTCCCGTGAAGAAGAACGAAGAGTGCTGGTATCTGCCTTCATTTGGTGTCTACCACCCACGGAAACCGAACCAAATCAGGGTTGTCTTTGACTCCAGCGCCAAACATGGAGGCGTATCACTCAACGATGTCCTCCTCACAGGTCCCAACCTGACGAACAACTTAGTAGGAGTGTTGCTGAGGTTCAGGAAAGAACTCGTCGCCATCACTGCCGATATCGAACAGATGTTCCACTGTTTCCTAGTCAGGGAGGACCACCGGAACTTCCTCAGATTCCTGTGGTTCAAGGACAACGACACCAACAAAGAGATGGTGGAATACCGTATGAGAGTCCATGTCTTCGGGAACAGCCCTTCACCCGCAGTAGCAACCTACGGTCTCCGAAGGACCGCATCAGAGGGAGAGTCTGAGTATGGCACAGACGCAAGAGACTTCGTTGAAAGAGACTTCTATGTAGACGACGGACTCAAATCACTGCCCACTGAAGAAGCAGCCATTGATTTGCTCAAGAGGACCCAAGGTATGCTGGCCCAGGCAAGGCTCAGACTTCATAAAATTGCTTCAAACAGCCCGACCGTAATGAGAGCCTTTGATTCGGGTGATCACGCCCCTGGATTCAAGGACATCGACTTGGGGCTAGACAGCCCACCCGTGCAGAGGAGCCTAGGCATCAGATGGGATCTCGCAGCCGACTCCTTCGGGTTTCAAGTGAATTGCTCGGACAAACCGTTCACAAAACGTGGTGTCCTCTCCATAGTGAACAGCTTATTTGACCCGCTGGGGTTCGTGGCGCCCATCACCATACAAGGCAAATCCTTGTTGAGACAACTATCTGAAACTGTCAAGGATTGGGATACCCCGCTCCCCTTCGACAAAGAGAAAAAATGGGAAACTTGGAAACAGTCGTTGTGCGGATTGAACAATATTCACATCCCGAGATGCTACACCAAAATCTCCCTTGCCTCTAGCGGAAGGAAAGAACTCCACGTCTTTTCAGACGCCTCCACAGAAGCCATAGCGGCGGTTGCATACCTGAAGGTGATGGACGCCAGCGGGCAAAGCTACGTCGGATTGGTGTTCGGCAAGGCGAAGCTAGCCCCGAAGCCCGACCACACCATCCCCAGACTCGAACTCTGTGGAGCCGTCTTGGCAGTGGAAATTGCTGACTTCATACTACAAGAACTGTGTATCGAAATAGATGAGGTCCAATTCTACACCGACAGCAAGGTCGTTTTGGGTTACATCTACAATACATCGAGACGATTCTACGTGTATGTCAGTAACCGCATCGAAAGGATCAGGAGATCCTCTAAACCGGAACAATGGCGTTACGTACCATCGGAGCTGAATCCAGCAGATCTTGCAACCAGACCCATGTCTATATCTTCTTTCGTTAACTCTTCTTGGCTTACAGGTCCAGAGTTCCTGCTGAGACAGTCAGAAGAAGGTGTCCAGGAAGACTTCAGCATCCTAGATCCAGACAACGATCCAGATGTCCGAACTGAGGTCCATACCCTGACCACCAGTGCTGAGAAAACATCCTACCTCGGCTGCCAACGTTTTGAACGTTTCTCCAGCTGGTTAAGACTCGTCAGGACTGTTGCCAGGTTAGTGCACATCGCCAGATGTTATCGTGCAGACTTTAAAGACAAGGACTGTCATCGCTGGCATGTATGCCACAGACCTCTTTCTGCTGAGGACATCTCCCGTAGTGAGTCCCTCATTATACGCCACCTCCAACAGAGCGAATTCGCCACCGAATGGAAGTGCTTAAATAACAAACAGCAGATTCCATTAAGAAGCCCCCTCGCCAATTTAAACCCAGTAATGGACAGCTTCGGCTTACTGAGGGTTGGCGGTCGTTTAAGCCAGGCTCGTTTCGGTGTCGCAGAGCAAAATCCTCTCATCATTCCCAACAAACACCACGTTACAGTCTTACTGATCCGTCATCATCATGAAAGGGCTGAACACCAAGGCAGGCAAATTACAGAGGGCACTCTACGGTCTGCAGGCCTCTGGATTGTCGGGATGAAGAGACGTGTAGCACAAATACTTCACGATTGTGTGCACTGTCGCAAAGTGAGAGGAAAGCAACTGTGCCAACAAATGGCCGACCTACCTACAGATAGACTTTCCATGGAACCACCTTTCACCTATGTGGGCCTAGACGTTTTCGGACCATGGATGGTATCCACACGCAGAACTCGTAGCAGCCGTGCGGACAGTAAGCGGTGGGCTGTGCTATTCACCTGCTTGAGCATCCGAGCCGTTCACATCGAGGTGTTAGAGTCCATGGATACCTCCTGCCTGATTAACGCCTTGAGAAGATTCCTCGCCATCAGAGGACCAGTAAAGCAGCTGAGGTCCGACCGCGGCAGCAACTTCGTCGGTGCATGTAGAGAGCTGAACATCGACACCAAGCCAATCCAAGACCAGCTGGCAGACAAGGGTTGCACCTGGATCTTCAATTCTCCTCACAGTTCTCACATGGGAGGCTCCTGGGAGAGGATGATCGGAATCTCACGCAACATCCTGAACTCCATGCTAAAGGATGTCAACTCCTCGAGACTCACGCACGAGACTCTAGTGACTCTTTTAGCCGAAGTCTCAGCCATCATCAACTCGAGACCCCTTGTGCCGGTGTCAATGGATCCAGAGGTACCAACCATGTTGACTCCCAACATCCTTCTTACTCAGAAGATCGACAACGCGGTAATTCCCAGCGGAGATTTCACTCATGCCAACACCTACCAAAGACACTGGAAACGAGTCCAATATTTGGCCGACTACTTCTGGAACCGATGGAGGAAGGAATACCTTACCATTCTTCAAGGGAGAAGGAAGTGGCGACATCCCAAGCCGAATATCAAGGAAGGAGATCTGGTCCTCATGAAAGACCAGACCACTGAAAGGACTGACTGGCCTCTGGGACTTGTTACCAGGACACTGCCTAGCCAGGACGGCAACGTGCGGAAGGTGGAGCTGAGGGTCTTTAGGAAGGGTGAGACGAAGATCTTTGCGAGGCCAATCCATGAACTCGTCCTCTTACTGCCTATCGAGAGCGCCACTACGGGATGAGCGTTCTGCACCCGAAGTTTGGCCGTTTTTCTGATTTTTTGAACTTTAATTGTTGCATTTAACATGCCCTTTCTTTTAGGTTTATTATTATTATGGACAATAGTGGAATCCCCATAGTGAATTCCAGACGGGGAGTGTGCTGTTCCATGCATGTTTCTAGTTAAAGAAATGTATTTATGTTTTTTCGCTTGTCTCTGCTGCCATCTACTGGCCAGACCATTTAGTTCCTCGGTCTTTCCTTGTTCAGCCTATGGGGAGGGGCTTCTCTTCAGCCTCTTCTCTTCCTGTTTGCTCAGTCATCGGCAGACATCTTACCTGAGAGAACTGTTCTCCCTCATGAGCTGAGGAAGCAAAGTCTTTTGACCCGCAAGTAGCGACTCCAGAGACAAGCTCCATGCAAGAGACTCAATGTAATGTTTGAATCGTTATCTACGGAATAAACCAACATTGTTCTTCATCACAACGCGTGTATGCTTATCTGAGAAGCTGCTAAGGGTCATGTCTGCCTCGCTTATTGGATACACAAAGGTAGGAACTTCTCTCACTTACATGTCTGCATACCTTTAATCGCCATTAAGTGGGGACAGAACAGTATTATGCTCCAAAGAACCCTATGGGCGTTTCACTCTAAGCTTCATCAGGGGGGAGCTTATCAATGCATCCTTGCTGCTTAAACCATGAGCAGCATGAATCAGAATATAGCTGTGATCATGCAAAGAAAACATATTTTAATCAGTCTGAGAAAGACAAGACTATTCCAAAACTGGTCCAGGACTTTTCTCCATGCCACTTTAGTTGAAAGGTCTCTCTTGATGTATAAACATGGGAGAAACCTGTCAATCAACTAGAGCAGCACCTGACTCTTCAAACTGTGTCCCAGCATTTTGGATAATAAATGGCTGCAATCGTCTTCTTTGGGTATTAGATAATGTGCAGGGGTATGATGGGGGAGCTTTAGTTATTCATTCATGTAGCACTAACATATTCTACAATATTTTACAATTCAAAGGGAACATGTACAAGACTAGTAAACCATTCAGATAAATTTACAAGAGTAAGATTTGTATAATTGCAAATAGGGAAGTCAATGGTGCATGAGCCAGTCAACTAGCCCATACATTGAAATTGTATTAGGTTGCAGGGAGAGCAAGAAACGCAGGAGTGGGTGCATACCTTCGAACATTTGCTTTCCCTTTCTTGGGACACTTTAAGCCTAGCCTCCAATCAGCCCACAAAGCATCCAGTGAATTGCCACGCATGTGAAGTGAATGCATTTTTAGTGCTTATTTGCCTAACTTTGTATAATTGTATCCTGCAGTACAATACAGTGTCTTGAAAAATTGGAAAATTGGATGAGTGAGATATATGTGATAAATATAACTCTCAATGGTCCAAAAAGGGATGTTCTCCAGCACAAAATGAAAGTAGTTAAAACTTGGTTTTTAATCATATAAATTTTTGTAAAAAATGGCAGAATGTGCACATATTAAAGGTGCAAATTGCCTCCTCAGGCCGGGGTCACACTAGAGAGGAATACAGACGAGTTAGAGGCGTTAAAAGCACGCATTACACACGGACCAATGATTCTCTATGGGTTTGCTCGCAACAGCCGTATATTTCTCGTCCATATTCTACGTTCCGTGCCAATCGCAGCATGCTGCGACTGTCAGAGTACTACGCGCGCAGTACGCCAATGCAAGTCTGTGGGTGCGCAAAAAGTACGGATTACACACTGGCCACACGTGTGACTTGCGAGAAATACGTATGTCTTTTGGCAGGTGACAGGAAATGGGCCAATCCATCATCAGGAAGCTTAGATATGCAAATCAGCTCCAAAAACGCTCCAGACATCCAGGAAGTACGCCTCCACGGAGTACATCAGCGTCATGGCGCCATATTTTCTCAATGTGGAGATGCTGATTGTCTTAGTGCAGGAGCGGCGAGAAATCTGGGACCAACGTGATGCCCATTGTGCCAACCGGGCAAGAAATGAGGCGTCATGGAGGCGCATATGTCGCCAGATGTTCCATGATTTTGGTGATCGACCACGTGAGGAGCAGCAGAAACTGAGTAAGTACAACCCAAAAACTGTTTAAAAATACCTTACATCAAAAGATGCATATACAATCAGCCCCCCCTTCCTGTGCTTGTACTTTTTTCCTCATGAGGCGGGTAGATATTGATGTGACCCATGGTTTTACACTGCCATCATTTGGCACAGGCCACAAGCTCCTCATCCTCCTAGCCAACCAAGTTATTAAGTGTATTTACTTGATACATGAACTCTTGTGACCCTGTGTATCTGGGCTGGATGGCCCAATTAGATATGCCTCCCTGGGTAGAAAGCACACCCCAGAAGGCCACATGCCTAGGCTACTGGTAGCAAATTAGACCTATCAAATATGTGAAATTGAGAATCTTTCCTGTCACATTGCAGTGGAAGATGTGATGAGATGGTGGCGCAGCATCCGCGACCAATACAGGCGGGAACGTCAGCAGCCGTCCAGGAGTGGTGATGCGGGCCACATAAAGAGAAAATACATATATTATGACCGCCTCTCCTTCCTCGCCCCTATTCTGGATCTGAAACCGTAAGTAGACACCTCACACCACATTACAGAGATACTTTACAGGGCCAAAAATATTGAGTTATTTTTGGCTCTGTTCTATTTCATAACAGAACTCAGTCCAACCTTACGGAGAGAGGAACTGGCTCAGATACAGAGCCCATGATTGATCCTGGGTCTGCAGGGGATGAGGTGGCTGGCCCATCTTCTCCCCCTACAAGAAGCATGGGTGAAGAATCCTGTCAGGAAAACCCAGTGCCTGTGCCACAAACACCACCACCAGGACCGTCTGCTGCTGCACCATCAGCCATACTGGAGGAGCAGGGCAAAATGAGCAGCAGCCCAACTGCCCAGATCCGGGGCTCCTCACAGCCTGCTGGACCATCCCGGCGAGGAAGAAGAAGGCGTCAGATCCCTGCCCAAGATACCCGTACCAATGTGGACACAGGGGTCCTCAACTATCTGGCTAGAGTGAATACAGATGATGGCGAGGAGGCATACTCACGTAGCCTGGCCCTTTATCTTCGTGTCCTTTCCCGTGAGGTGAGGCTCCGTATTCGAGGATGTTTTCAGATCCTGCTTGATGCAAGCACACCCCCCAATACCCCATATGAGCTATTTGAATATCTGGAGAGGTGGCAGCTTTCACCCAGAAATCTAATGCGCTTTAGACCACCCACAAACCTGCTTGCTCAAGCAGGCTCTGAGGATCCTCAAATACGTGGGCCTACACCTCACCCCCTTCCTCCCCCTACCCAACCTTTCCAACACCAGCCACATATGTCTGCCTCTAGCCAACCCCACCAATATGGCCACTTTTTCCCACCCAGTGTTGGAGGCTGGTCCCAACCTGGTTGGGGACGACATTGCTATATTGGTGGGTATGAGACACGGTCCTACCCGACCCAACAAGATGCCCCTGGTCAGTATCACTCTGGCCAGTATCAAGCCCAATCCAAGGAGGCAGTACAATACTCACATCATGGGCAACAGTATGCCCCCAGACAGGGTGATGGGCAAGTTGGGCAAAGTAGCCAGCACCAAACACAGGCTGGTCTTCCGCCTTCTCCTCCCCCAACATACCAAACTTTATAATCTTTCCATTTTGTTATTCCCTAATGTTATTTTTGTTGTTTTCTCTGTTTGAGAATTTTCTTGTGACACAATGTTCACATCTGGCCCATTGCCACATTTGTGATATGGCAAGAATATTTTTTGGTTTACAAAAAACTAAAGAAAAAAAGGCAAAAGTAAACATTTGTCTAGTACATTTTACGTCTCTGTCTCAATTCTAAAAAAACTGTGTCAGCATACTAACATACGCTTACCAATGCAATTCAACAGTCATAGAATGAGAAGGGGAAGAAATATATATATTTAGACACACATAAACCAAAATATTATAACATAGACACAGCATGCACTTGCCAAGAAGTTTCCCCCTCAGGTGACATAAAGTAACTTGTGAAAATATCACGCACTTTGAGGCCAGAAGGCGGTCTACGTTGAGGGTCGCCCTACGCACATTGTCCAACCCACGCACAACACCAGCAGAAGAGAAACAATCATGTATCCTGGTGAAGTTATGACGAACGACACAGGCTTTAACTACTTCATTAACATTTTGTTCACTCAACTGAATGGCAGACTGGAGTACCCGCCATTTTGCACAAAGAATGCCAAAGGAACACTCCACCAGTCGCCGAGCACGTGATAGGCGCAAGTTGAAAATTCTGCGCCTGTGGTCAAGGTTGCGCCGGGGATATGGCCTCATGACATTGCGCGTTAACTGAAATGCCTCATCTGCCACAAGGACATAAGGGACAGATTCTTGAGTGGAGCCTGGTAGCTGGCGTGGTGGTGGTAGATCCAACTGGTTGGTGCGTAGCCGCCGAGCCATAATGGAAGTATTGAAGACTCTAGAGTCTCCCGTCCTTCCATAGGCCCCAATGTCAACAATTATAAGCTTGTATTGAGGGTTGGCCAGAGCCAACAATACAACAGAAAAGTATTGTTTATAATTGAAGAATTGAGAGCCAGATTTCGGCGGCTTACGCACCCGGATATGTTTGCCATCAAGGGCCCCAATACAATTAGGAAACTGGCATTCCTCCTCAAAGTCCCTTGATATCCTCAACCAGTCTTCCATCCTGGGCTCGGGCATGACGAGTTGATGTAGTCTAGACCATATTTCACTACATGTCTACCTCACTATGCCAGAAATGGTAGATCTTCCAATCAGAAACTAATGGTGGAGGGCGGCATAAGACAGGCCAGTGGACAAGAAGCTGAAGAACAACAGAAAAGGAACATTTTAGAATGCACAAATTACCCAAAAAACATGTACATACATACCAAACTTGTTAGGATTTCAGATCTACTAATACACACATATTTGGTTGCACAATGACTAAGTGATATTCAATACATATTCCACATAACATTCTGGTGTGTAAGTTTCAACATATCTGGAATAAGATGAGGGCATTAAAATTAGTCCATGAAGCAATATATACATACTTTGGCCAACACATCATGAACATAGATAATGTGGTTCTGTAGTACATACCGTAATGTGAGTAGAAGTCGCTCCTCTGCAGATATAGCTTTGCGCATCCTTGTGTCCTGAAAGGTTATCCCAGGGCGCAAGAGTCGATCAAATGTTGCAAGGCTCATGTGGCAATATTGGTAGATTTTGGCAGGATGCTCCTGCAGAGAAGAATAGAGACGGTGAAAATGACCTCTTGTGAGTCGTTGCCTCAAAAGTGGATGTACTCACATGCGTCTCCTCCTCCGCGGATTCACTATCACTGGGTATGGTTGACCAAAGCGGCGTGACAAAAGCCAGTTGAAGAGAACCTGCTCAGTTGTGTTGAAAGTCAGACTGTCTGCCATGTTGCACATACAACACCAATACACCTAGTAAAGGCAAGGTCACCAATGGCCAGAATGGAGGCAGCCACCTGTTCCTGAGGCAATAAATAGGGTGCAGGCTAATGATTTAAATAGCTTGCAGGCCTCAAAACCGTTAAATGTCCATTTTGCAAGCCTACGAGAAAATCTCGCCATACGGATGCCATACGGATTACATACGGATTACATATGGATGCTGACATGCGCAAAATACTCTACCACACCTTGCTTACGGATAACATACGGAGCACTATTTAGGGGTCATTCATCCGTATTACACATGTAAAATACGGACCGTATTTTGCGTCGGTTAGTGTGACCCCGGCCTCAGAGAGAGAAAGAGGACTGAAACTCTATAGCATCACCTGTTGGTAGTAGCAATCCTACAAGTCACAATCGACCCTTTAACGAGTCTTGGAATATGACTTAGGATTAAAGCCAAATCAGATTCTCAATTTGTTTTGGGCTATTGCCCTCGTCAGTGCAAAGTATGAGACTCGTCAGAGTATGAGAACTCGTCAGTTCTCACATATTAAAGGGATCCTGTCACCAGGTTTGCCCCACATGTGATAAGACCATCACCTTTCAGTCATCATATACAAAATTCTAATATGCTGTATATATGCCCCCAATCTGGCCTGCAACGAAAGAAAAACACCTTTTATTATACTCACCTATGGGTGCGGTCTGGTCCGATGGGTGTCGCTGGTCTTGGTCCGGTGCCTCCCTTCTTTTAATGCCATCCTCCTTCTGTGCTCCATGTGGATGATGCGACCTATGTCATCTACACAGTGTTCTCCTGTATTGCGCTCCTGCGCAGGCGCACTTCTCTGCCCTGACTGGGGCAGAGTAAAGTACTGCTGTGCTCATGCGCCAGGACTCTTTGACCTTTCCCGGTGCATGTGTACTGCAGTACTTTGCTCAGAATGGGCACTCCTAGCTCATGCTGCGCTCCACGGAAACCGGCGACTGTGAAGAGCAGTAACGTTACTGTTCTTCGCAGATGCCGGGTCTCATAGAGCACAGTGTGATCCGGAAGTGACTGCTGCTCAAAGTGGCTTTGAACGACGAAATCAAGGAACGTCAGGGGAAGAGATGGACTATGTGGGAGGGTTCTGTCTCTGGACTTTGTGTGCTTGTCTGATGCAAATTTCTGGTACTTTGAGACGTGTGTAAAAATGGGACACCATACAGATGGTCCGTGTGCTGTCTGGTTTTTCTAACACTGTAGAGATCCTACTCACGCAGGTGCGGCAGGAGGAACACAGGAGGCTCGTTTCTTTGAAAAAGTCCATGCGGGTTTATTTGCTCCATAAACCCCAAAGCCACAACAAAAGGTAAATGGCCCTTAGAGCAGGCATAGCAACACAAAATATCCTTAGCCGGGTTCTGCTCTCTCAGGCCTGTGGGCACATAGGCCTGGCAATGTCCTGAACGCAGGCTCGGTCTGAAGCCACACACACAGGAGGGTTTCTCCCTCCCAAGACACCGACCATGTGCCAACCAACAGCCTCCATTATGTAGGCTGTAACCACACCCACTTGTGAGGTATGTGGGTAGCCAGACCTGCCTATCTCTCATAGCTGCCCGCAGACCCTGGTGCATTAAACAACATCCTAGTGCTTACATGCACTAAAGAAAAATACTCCGGGTTACATCAGAGGGAGCAGCCATCCCTGTAACACATACCTCCCATTTATTACACGGCCATTAGCCTACTTTCATAACCCATAGACTTGCATTGGTGACTTTCATCCGATATACATGGACCGATGCAGCATGCTGCAATATTTTCCTCACGTCAAATACAGATGAGGAAAAACTTACAGATGAGCACTGTCTCACTGAATAACATTGGTAAGAGTGCAATGCGATTTTTTTATCACATTTCACTAGGCATATTTACACGCAGATGTGCACGAACCCTAATCATGAGAATTACAGATGTAGTTCAAGCTTTTGCAGGTTATCCTTGGTCTATAGAGAACGACTGAAAATAATGTTTTATTCTGTATTAATTTAATGTTGCATTTTCTCGCCTGCTATATTTAGTGACCACATGTTAAGACGGATACAATAGCACGTGGCACATCATCCTTCTTGCAAAATCAATGTTAGCAGTTACACAAAGATTAAATATATGCAGAGTCATGGATTTAAGCTCCCAGCATAGGCTGTTTTTTTAAAGCTTTTTTCTGCATGAGTTTCATATTGCCAGTCATGAGGAGAGCGACTTCAGAGAATCTGGCTTTGACGGTCAGCCACAGCAAGCTGCTTCAGCCAGGACGGAGCCAGAAGAGAGAGGACCTCCTATGAAAGCCCTCTCTGTACAAACTAGTGCTCCGATTGTGCCAGCTGGCACTTGTGTCCTGTTCACGGATTGTCCCTGACTTTCTGGTAAAAAAAAAATGTCACATACAGTTCTCTCTTTCGACATAGGAATATTAGTTTACAACACATCATGGAAATCGTTCCTTTGCTTTCTAAGTCCTGTATTTCACTTGAAACCTACAAAATGTATAAAATAAGGATTTTTTTTTCTTTAGAAAGGAATGCAATAGTGAATAAAAACAAGCAGAATTACAAATGCATATAATCAAAGAAATCTGAATCAGTCGTCCACTGATCAATAAGTAACGGAAAATGTTAGTGATATGAATCCAGCAGAACAATCGCATCATTACCTCCCTATTGGTGCTCTATTACTTGTGCACTACTTGACATATAACATCTTCTTTTAGAATGTTCCCCAGAACCAAACAGTGTCAATTCAGTTCACAACTCCTTTGTTAGCGATAAGTAACCCAGGATACTTTCAGGGTAGACAGTCTGTGGTCTGGGTTTGGTGAACGGAGTATGCTATGGTCTGGCTTCCAGGTGTCATGCTGGGTGAGGGAGAAGGTGTACAACAACAGGGAGAGGTAGGGGGAAGCCCAAACACTAAGGAAAGGGGGAGTGGAGACCCCTATGCAGATCTAGCAACACCCGGTCTGCCCTTAACGTCCCTAAATAGGCTCCACATCTATCGCCGAGCAAAAACCTAATCACTGCCTGATCCCAGCAATAGGCCCTGGATAGTAAGGGGACGGGCGCCCACTGCATATAAAGACAGAGAGAGTGGACAAGCAAGGGGATACACTTAGCTTGGGAAGACCACCAAGATATCACGCCAGCAATCCTCCAAGAAGACAGTAGCTGGCTGCTAGTACTTCCACCAAGACAGAGGGAAAATGAGCTAACACCAGCAGCCTGCTGCAGAAACTGAATGTATTTAAACCTTCAGCAAAGGTGTGTTAATTAGCAGCAGAAGGTGGAGGTAACTGCTGGGTCCTAGAGGGAGAAGGATATCACTCCATAACAGAGATGCAAAAATCAATCAGGTGTTTGTAGAGCTAATCTCAAAGACCTTCTACAGCCGGATCCAGGATGACTGTCTTTCACACTTGACACACCCGTGACACCAGGTCAAATATCTTGCAATGGTCCAAAACGGGATGCTCTCCATTCCAAAGGAAAGGAAAATAGTTAAAACATAGCCTTTATTCATATAGGACAGTGTTTCCCAAACTTCAGTCCTCATGGCACCCAATAGATCATGTTTTCAGAGATTCCTTAGTATTGCACAGGTGAGAGAATCTGTGGCAATTTCTGATACCTTGATAGTAATAGGGCGGCACGGTGGCTCAGTGGTTAGCGCTGCAGCCTTGCAGCGCTGGGGTCCTGGGTTCGAATCCCACCAAGGACAACATCTGCAAGGAGTTTGTATGTTCTCCCCATGTTTGCGTGGGTTTCCTCCGGGCACTCCGGTTTCCTCCCACATTCTAAAGACATACTAATAGGGAATTTAGATTGTGAGCCCCATCGGGGACAGTGATGATGATGTGTGCAAAATGTAAAGCGCTGCGGAATATGTTAGCGCTATATAAAAATAAAGATTATTATTATTATTAGTAATTCCATCAGCTGTGCAATATAAAAGAAATCCTTAAAACAAATCCTGTTGGCGGCCGTGAGGACTGGAGACTGATATAGGATAAAAAATTGGCAGAATCTTCACATATTAAAAAAAAATACAATGCTTATGCGTTTTAGATAGGAATAAACATTATTCATAGTTGTGATTAAGGGTTTTTCTACTTAAAGGGAATCTGTCACCCCTTTTTTGAGATATCATATAATGATATCATTCAATTGTGTGTCACATAAGGATTCTCTTAGTACTTTTGCTTCCCCCGACCCCGCACCTTTCATGCATAAATACCTTTTTTATATCGGTTCAGATGTCCGGTCCACTGGACGGGGCTTATTCAACTGCTCCCCCTCCCTGTCATGTTCTACACAAGAAGAAATGCGTAGAGCAAGACAGGGAGGGGGGGAGAAGGTGAATAAGCCCCGCCCAGCGGACCGGACAGCAGCAGTTTACATACATCTGAACCGATATAAAAAAGGTATTTATGCATGAAAGGTGCGGCATCAGGGGGAAGCAAAAGTACTAAGAGAATCCTTATGTGACACACAATTGAATGATATCATTATATGATATCTCAAAAAAGGGGTGACATATTCCCTTTAATGTGCTTCTGATTAGGTGATCATCTGAACCAAATCTTATTTAATGAAGGCAAGTATAAAAAACCCTGCTGTGGTGTTCACAATCCTCCTGCAATAGGACAAGCTGGATGGCAAAACAAGTGCTAGTAATATCCCAAAAGTAATAGGAATGAAAAAATAACTTTTAACCATGATAAGGAGTTGAAAATAAAAGTCTTGAGTGAGGAAAAGAATGACTCAATTCTGGGTTTACTAGCAGAGGGATACAGTGAACGTCATGTTGCCTCCATCTTTAAAATTTCTAAAACGGCATTCTATTAAAACAAGGTCAAGCAGCAGACATTGGGGACAACAAAGCTACTGACAGGCAGAGGGCGAAAACGACTCTCCACTGACCGTGATGACCGTCAACTTATTCAAATGTCACTCAGCATCCGCAGGATTACATCAAGTGACCTACAAAAGGAATGGCAAATGGCAGCTGGGGTGAAGTGCATGGCAAGAACAGTTCATAACAGGCTCCTAGAGGCAGGTTTCAAGTCATGTAAAGCTAGAAAAACGCTTTTCATGAATAAGAAGCAAAGGAGAGCCAGGCTGAAGTTTTCCAAAGACCATAAGGATTGGACCACAGAGGACTGGAGTAAGGTAATCTTCTCTGAAGAGTCTAATTTTCAGCTCTGCCCAACACCTGGTCATCTAATGGTTAGATGGAGACCTAGAGAGGCGTACAAGCCACAGTGTCTTGCACCCACTGTGAAATTTGGTGGAGGAGCGGTGATGATCTGGGCATGCTTCAGCAAGGCTGGAATTGGGCAGGTTAATCTTTGCGAAGGACGTGTGAATCAAGCCGCATACAAGGTTATCCTGGAAAACCAGTTGATTCCTTCTGCTCAGGCAATGTTCTCCAACTCTGAGGACTGTTTTTTTCCAGCAGGACAGTGACCTAGCTGTGTGGCATGGCGCAATCAATGTGTAGATGAAGGACCACCACATTAAATCCCTGTCATGGCCAGCCCAATCTCTAGACCTGAACCCCATTGAAAACCTCTGGAATGTAATCAAGAGGAAGATGGATAGTCACAAGCCATCTAACAAAGAACTGCTTAAATTTTTGTACCAGGAGTGGCATAAGGTCACACAAAAGCAGTGTGAAAGACTGGTGGAAAGCATACCAAGACGCATGAAAGCTGTGATTAAAAATCATGGTTATTCCACAAAATATTGGTCTGTGAACTCTTCCTGAGTTAAAATATTAGTATTGTTGTTTCTAAATTATTATGAACTTGTTTTCTTAGCATTATTTGAGGTTTGAAAGTACTGCGTTTTTTTGTTATTTTGAACATTTCTCATTTTCTGAAAATAAATACAAAATTTAGTGCTTGGAAATTTGAAGACATGTTGTCAGTAGTTTATAGAATAGAAGAGCAATTTACATTTTTCTCAAAAATATACCTATAAAGAGAAAAATCAGACAAACTGAAAATTTTGCAGTGGTCTTTTAATTTATGCCAGAGCTGTATATGCCCCCGATCCGGCCTGCAACAAAAGAAAACAATGCCTCAGAAGAATGAGGCTTTATAGGCTTTGATTAATGGAATTGGGGAACGTCAGGGTAGAGATGGACTATGTCAGACCTGCGTGGGAATTTTGCTTTCTAATAAATTGGTGAATGAGGGACAGTGTCTTGTTTTTATTTCTCCCTTTTTATGCTTCTCAGGCTTCCATTTGTGGACTACGTTGGATTCCCTGCCTGTTTTTTTGTGGACAGATAAATTGGTGAACTGTGGAAAGAGTTGGGGAGAGTTTTTTAAATAAATTATTTTTGTGTGTGTGTTTTTTTCTTTTTAGTACTGGGTTAGCAATGGGGGTGTCTGAAGAAAGACACTTATCCATTACTAACATCAGGGCTAGACGTCAGCTGTGTTTTCGGACAAATCACAGCTGACATGAACCCCAACTACCATTTACCCAATTGTAAACACACCAGGGAAATCGGGAGCAGCGAAAGCAAAGCACTGAACTTGGAACATTTCAGCTCTGCTGACTATTTTTGTTGGCTGGGATGGGACCAATAACTATGGACTTTCCCAGCCTGATACTATCAGGTCACAGGTATCAGCTTTACCTTTGCTGGTTTCATAAAATGTATTCGTTCATTTATTTATATATTTATGTTAAACAAGCCTAAAAAGCTGGACAATTAATTCACCATGAAAGGCACTAAAGGGTACCATTTTATAATATGTAGGGGAGTTGTGAATTTAAATATCTGCAGGATATCGTATCATATCTATCTATCTTTATATAATATTTCTTTATTATTTATCACAACTAGCCTTGAACTTTTAGAGTATTTTAGTATGCAAATTGTGTAAAACATGCATTGCATATGGATTGCACTTGGATTTGAGCCAGGGAAAATAAACACACACTCAAATTTCACTCACATGACAAGAGGTAAACCATATAATATGGAGACATGAGCAAATCTTTAAAATATAAATCACTGTGATGGCATATTGTTTTGTAACATCTATCAGGCTTCTGTACTTTTGTAGAAAAAAAAAGTGCTGGAGGCCAAAAGGACATTCCTCTGACCTTCATCCAGAAAATAGAACTTATAGATACGTTTTATCGTTTGACATTTGAATGCATGATCACACGGGAACCAACCACTGAGAATAGCAGTCCCAAACTACTTGTGGAAATAGCGCAGCAGTCAGCATTTGTGTGAACACCACTTCAGAAAGGCAGATTTTAAGGGATTCAGAAAGAGAATTGGAAGGATCCAATGGCTGGATATCCTTAAGGACAAAAATGTCCAGGAAGGATGGGAAATCTTGAAAAATGAAATTCTCAAGGCACAATTGTTAACAATTCCGAAAAGAGGGAAAAATAGAAAGCATTTAAAGAAACCAGGATGGATGAACACAGAACTTAAGCACATGTTAAAAAGAAAGAAAGAAATGTTTATAAAATGGTAAGAGGGAGGCATATCTAAAGAAGAATATAATGCTGTCTGCAGAACTTGCAGGTCACAAATCAGATTATCTAAAGCTGAAAATAAATTGAGGCTTGCAAAAGACGTTAAAAGCAATAATAAAGGATATTGGGGATATGTCAAAAGTAAAAGAAAAGTCAAAGATGCTATAGGATTTTTACAGGATGAAAATGATGAAATGGTAAGACAGGATGTTGAGAAGGTTGAACTTTTAAATTCCTATTTTGCATGTGTTTTCTCTCAGAAAGGAAATGTAACATCAACTGTTCTTCACTGTCCTATTAAGGGAATAGAAGAATCCAGGATATCTATAAACAGAAAGATAGTGAGGAAACACTTAGCTAACCTAAATGAATTCAAGTCTCCAGGTCCAGATGAATTACACCCCAGAGTACTGAAGGCAATAGCAGAAGAAATTTTTGAACCCCTCTCCATAATCTTTGAAAATTCTTGGAGAACAGGAGAAGTCCCAGAAGATTGGAGAAGAGCAAATGTTGTTCCTATCTTCAAAAAGGGGAAGAAGGTGGACGCAGGCAACTATAGGCGGTGAGTCTGACTTCTATACCAGGAAAGATCTTTGAACAAATTATTAAACAACATGTATGTCAGTACCTAGATAAGAATGAAGTGATTAAACAGAGTCAGCATGGGTTTGTAACTAATAAGTCATGTCAGACTAACTTAATTTCCTTCTATGAGAGAATCACTGGTTGGGTGGATCAGGGAAATGCTGTAGATATAGTATATCTTGATTTCAGCAAAGCATTTGACAAAGTATCTCACACCATCCTTATTGAAAGAATGACTAAGTATGGAATGGACAAGGCAACTGTTAGGTGGATTCATAACTGGCTTAGTGATCGGACCCAAAGAGTGGTCGTAAATGGCTGCACATCCAGTTGGAAGAATGTCTCAAGTGGGGTACCACAGGACTCTGTCCTGGGCCCTATATTGTTCAACATCTTTATCAACGATTTAAATGAAGGAATTGAGGGTAAACTGATTAAATTTGCTGATGACACAAAGCTAGGAGGGATAGCTAATACTAGAGAAGAGAGAAAGAAGATTCAAAAAGATATAAATTAACTGGAGCAGTGGGCAGCTAACAGAATGTTTTTTAACAGGGACAATTGTAAAGTACTACATCTGGGCAATAAAAATGAAAAAAGCATTTACAGAATGGGAGGAATAGGGCTAAGCAACAGCACATGTGAAAAAGACTTGGGTATACTAATAGATCACAGACTGAATATGAGTCAACAGTGTGGTGCAGCAGCAAAAAAGGTAAATGCAATTCTAGGATGTATTAACAGAAGCATACAGTCTAGATCACGTGAAGTCATTATTGCCCTCTACTCCTCTTTGGTCAGACCTCATCTGGAATACTGTGTCCAGTTTTGAGCGCCACATTTTAAAAAAGACATCAACAAACTGGAGCAAGTTCAGAAAAGAGTGACCAGAATGGTGACCGGTCTCCAAACCCTGTCTTATGAGCAGGATTTGGGAATGTTTAGCCTGCAAAAGAGAAGACTGAGAGGAAACTTAATAACTGTCTACAAATATCTCAAGGGCTGTCACATTGCAGAAGGATCATCTTTATTCTCATCTTTATTCCCTTTTTATGCTTCTCAGGCTTCCATTTGTGGACTACGTTGGATTCCCTGCCTGGGTGTTTTTTTGTGGACAGATAAATTGGTGAACTGTGGAAAGAGTTGGGGAGAGTTTTTTTAAATAAATTATTTTTGTGTGTGTGTTTTTTTCTTTTTAGTACTGGGTTAGCAATGGGGGTGTCTGAAGAAAGACACTTATCCATTACTAACATCAGGGCTAGACGTCAGCTGTGTTTTCGGACAAATCACAGCTGACATGAACCCCAACTACCATTTACCCAATTGTAAACACACCAGGGAAATCGGGAGCAGCGAAAGCAAAGCACTGAACTTGGAACATTTCAGCTCTGCTGACTATTTTTGTTGGCTGGGATGGGACCAATAACTATGGACTTTCCCAGCCTGATACTATCAGGTCACAGGTATCAGCTTTACCTTTGCTGGTTTCATAAAATGTATTCGTTCATTTATTTATATATTTATGTTAAACAAGCCTAAAAAGCTGGACAATTAATTCACCATGAAAGGCACTAAAGGGTACCATTTTATAATATGTAGGGGGGTTGTGAATTTAAATATCTGCAGGATATCGTATCATATCTATCTATCTTTATATAATATTTCTTTATTATTTATCACAACTAGCCTTGAACTTTTAGAGTATTTTAGTATGCAAATTGTGTAAAACATGCATTGCATATGGATTGCACTTGGATTTGAGCCAGGGAAAATAATCACACACTCAAATTTCACTCACATGACAAGAGGTAAACCATATAATATGGAGACATGAGCAAATCTTTAAAATATAAATCACTGTGATGGCATATTGTTTTGTAACATCTATCAGGCTTCTGTACTTTTGTAGAAAAAAAAAGTGCTGGAGGCCAAAAGGACATTCCTCTGACCTTCATCCAGAAAATAGAACTTATAGATACGTTTTATCGTTTGACATTTGAATGCATGATCACACGGGAACCAACCACTGAGAATAGCAGTCGCAAACTACTTGTGGAAATAGCGCAGCAGTCAGCATTTGTGTGAACACCACTTCAGAAAGGCAGATTTTAAGGGATTCAGAAAGAGAATTGGAAGGATCCAATGGCTGGATATCCTTAAGAACAAAAATGTCCAGGAAGGATGGGAAATCTTGAAAAATGAAATTCTCAAGGCACAATTGTTAACAATTCCGAAAAGAGGGAAAAATAGAAAGCATTTAAAGAAACCAGGATGGATGAACACAGAACTTAAGCACATGTTAAAAAGAAAGAAAGAAATGTTTATAAAATGGTAAGAGGGAGGCATATCTAAAGAAGAATATAATGCTGTCTGCAGAACTTGCAGGTCACAAATCAGATTATCTAAAGCTGAAAATAAATTGAGGCTTGCAAAAGACGTTAAAAGCAATAATAAAGGATTTTGGGGATATGTCCAAAGTAAAAGAAAAGTCAAAGATGCTATAGGATTTTTACAGGATGAAAATGATGAAATGGTAAGACAGGATGTTGAGAAGGCTGAACTTTTAAATTCCTATTTTGCATGTGTTTTCTCTCAGAAAGGAAATGTAACATCAACTGTTCTTCACTGTCCTATTAAGGGAATAGAAGAATCCAGGATATCTATAAACAGAAAGATAGTGAGGAAACACTTAGCTAACCTAAATGAATTCAAGTCTCCAGGTCCAGATGAATTACACCCCAGAGTACTGAAGGCAATAGCAGAAGAAATTTTTGAACCCCTCTCCATAATCTTTGAAAATTCTTGGAGAACAGGAGAAGTCCCAGAAGACTGGAGAAGAGCAAATGTTGTTCCTATCTTCAAAAAGGGGAAGAAGGTGGACGCAGGCAACTATAGGCGGTGAGTCTGACTTCTATACCAGGAAAGATCTTTGAACAAATTATTAAACAACATGTATGTCAGTACCTAGATAAGAATGAAGTGATTAAACAGAGTCAGCATGGGTTTGTAACTAATAAGTCATGTCAGACTAACTTAATTTCCTTCTATGAGAGAATCACTGGTTGGGTGGATCAGGGAAATGCTGTAGATATAGTATATCTTGATTTCAGCAAAGCATTTGACAAAGTATCTCACACCATCCTTATTGAAAGAATGACTAAGTATGGAATGGACAAGGCAACTGTTAGGTGGATTCATAACTGGCTTAGTGATCGGACCCAAAGAGTGGTCGTAAATGGCTGCACATCCAGTTGGAAGAATGTCTCAAGTGGGGTACCACAGGACTCTGTCCTGGGCCCTATATTGTTCAACATCTTTATCAACGATTTAAATGAAGGAATTGAGGGTAAACTGATTAAATTTGCTGATGACACAAAGCTAGGAGGGATAGCTAATACTAGAGAAGAGAGAAAGAAGATTCAAAAAGATATAAATTAACTGGAGCAGTGGGCAGCTAACAGAATGTTTTTTAACAGGGACAATTGTAAAGTACTACATCTGGGCAATAAAAATGAAAAAAGCATTTACAGAATGGGAGGAATAGGGCTAAGCAACAGCACATGTGAAAAAGACTTGGGTATACTAATAGATCACAGACTGAATATGAGTCAACAGTGTGGTGCAGCAGCAAAAAAGGTAAATGCAATTCTAGGATGTATTAACAGAAGCATACAGTCTAGATCACATGAAGTCATTATTGCCCTCTACTCCTCTTTGGTCAGACCTCATCTGGAATACTGTGTCCAGTTTTGAGCGCCACATTTTAAAAAAGACATCAACAAACTGGAGCAAGTTCAGAAAAGAGTGACCAGAATGGTGACCGGTCTCCAAACCCTGTCTTATGAGCAGGATTTGGGAATGTTTAGCCTGCAAAAGAGAAGACTGAGAGGAAACTTAATAACTGTCTACAAATATCTCAAGGGCTGTCACATTGCAGAAGGATCATCTTTATTCTCATGTGCACAAGGAAAGACTAGAAGCAATGGGATGAAACAATGGGAGGAGACACAAATTAGATATTAGAAAAAACATTTTGACAGTTAGAGTGATCAATGATTGGAACAGGCTGCCACGAGAGGTGGTGAGTTCTCCTTCAATAGAAGTCTTCAAACAGAGGCTGGACAGATATCTGTCTGGGATGATTTAGCGAATCCTGCTTTGAGCAGGGGGTTGGACCAGATGGCCCAGGAGGTCCCTTCCAACTCTACGATTCTAAGATTCTATGATTCCATTAATATGGAGTTGGTGTCATTTTGAAACTACAACAGATTTCGTTCTTCTACTCCTCTTGAAAGGCTTTCTACAAATTTTTAGACTCTGTGGCAATTTTTCTGCATTCATCCGGAAGAGTATTTGTGACGTCAGATGTTGATGTTGGACAAGAGGACCTGGCTTGCAATCTCTGTTTTAGTCAATCCCAATGGTGTTCGATTGTGTTGAGGTCAGGGCTCTGATCGCCCAGCAAGTTTTTTCACCCCACCATGCCTTTATGGACCTTGCTGTGTACAATGGCACACAGTCATACTGGAATAGAAAAGGGCCTTCCCCAATCTGATCCCACAAAGGTGCTAGCTTGGTATGCTGAAGCATTAAGATTTCCCTTCACTGAAAGTGAGGAGCCTAGACCAACGCCTGAAAAACAACACCACATGTTATCTTTTCTCCAGCAAACTGTAACGTTGACACAGTGCAGTCAGGCAGCAAATGTTCTCCTGGCCTTCAACAAAACTAAAATCCTCAAACTGCCAAATAGAGAAATGTTATTCGTAACTCCACAGAACACATCTCCACTGCTCCATAGTCAAGTGGCAGCTTTAGGCCATTCTACCCAATACTGGGTATTGTGCTTGATGATGTAATGCTTGGGTCCAGTTGCTCGGACATGACGCTCGAGGTCAGGGCCGGCGTCAGCACCCGGCGCACCCGGGCAAGTGCCGGGGCCCTGGCGAGATGGGAGGGCCCACTCACGCTGTCTGGGATACCCGCCGGCCGCCGCCACGCCCCCCATGTACTGACCCCATCCTGCGCCCTCCGCGAGGGACCCACGCAGTGACGCAGCCCCTTACAGCCAGCAATGATCATCGCTTCCTTCGGCTGTAATCTTGTGTGCGGTGCCGGCACAGGACCTGTGATGAGGTCACAGGAGGGGAGGAGTTGGGTCACATGATCAGGGCGGCTGCAGGACTCTGCTGTGCTGGTCGCTTTTCATTATGGTGCTGGTCTGGATGGATGAGGTAACGTTTATGTGTGGGACAGTGGGGTCATGGAGGGGTTTAACAAGGTGGATGTAGCAGAGCCGTGTGTGTACTTGTGTGGGGTCAGGGAGGGGTTTTACATGGTGGATGTAGCAGAGCCGTGTGTGTACTTTGTGTGGGGTCAGGAGGGGTTTAACAAGGTGGATGTAGCAGAGCTGTGTGTGTACTTGTGTGGGGTCAGGAGGGGTTTACAAGGTGGATGTAGCAGAGCCGTGTGTGTACTTGTGTGGGGTCAGGGAGGGGTTTAACAAGGTGGATGTATCAGAGCCATGTGTGTACTTGTGTGGGGTCAGGAGGGGTTTAACAAGGTGGATGTAGCAGTGCCGTGTGTGCACTTGTGTGGGGTCAGGGAGGGGTTTAACAAGGTGGATGTAGCAGAGCCGTGTGTGTACTTGTGTGGGGTCAGGGAGGGGTTTAACAAGGTGGATATAGCAGAGCCGTGTGTGTACTTGTGTGGGGTCAGGAGGGGTTTAACAAGGTGGATGTAGCAGAGCCGTGTGTGTACTTGTGTGGGGTCAGGAGGGGTTTACATGGTGGATGTAGCAGAGCCGTGTGTGTACTTGTGTGGGGTCAGGGAGGGGTTTTACATGGTGGATGTAGCAGAGCTGTGTGTGTACTTTGTGTGGGGTCAGGAGGGGTTTAACAAGGTGGATGTAGCAGAGCCGTATGTGTAATTGTGTGGGGTCAGGAGGGGTTTACAAGGTGGATGTAGCAGAGCCGTGTGTGTACTTGTGTGGGGTCAGGGAGGGGTTTAGCAAGGTGGATGTAGCAGAGCCATGTGTGTACTTGTGTGGGGTCAGGAGGGGTTTAACAAGGTGGATGTAGCAGAGCCGTGTGTGCACTTGTGTGGGGTCAGGGAGGGGTTTAACAAGGTGGATGTAGCAGAGCCGTGTGTGTACTTGTGTGGGGTCAGGGAGGGGTTTAGCAAGGTGGATGTAGCAGAGCCGTGTGTGTACTTGTGTGGGGTCAGGGAGGGGTTTAACAAGGTGGATGTAGCAGAGCCGTGTGTGTACTTGTGTGGGGTCAGGGAGGGGTTTAACAAGGTGGATGTAGCAGAGCCGTGTGTGTACTTGTGTGGGGTCAGGAGGGGTTTACAAGGTGGATGTAGCAGAGCCGTGTGTGTACTTGTGTGGGGTCAGGGAGGGGTTTTACAAGGTGGATGTAGCAGAGCCGTGTGTGTACTTGTGTGGGGTCAGGGAGGGGTTTTACAAGGTGGATGTAGCAGAGCCGTGTGTGTACTTGTGTGGGGTCAGGGAGGGGTTTTACAAGGTGGATGTAGCAGAGCTGTGTGTGTACTTGTGTGGGGTCAGGGAGGGGTATAACAAGGTGGATGTAGCAGAGCCGTGTGTGTACTTGTGTGGGGTCAGGGAGGGGTTTAACAAGGTGGATGTAGCAGAGCCGTGTGTGTTCTTGGGTGGGGTCAGGAGGGGTTTACAAGCTGTACGGAGCAGAGCCGTGTGTGTACGAGGTGTACGGAGCAGAGCTGTGTGTGTGCGAGGTGTACGGAGCAGAGCCGTGTGTGTACGAGGTGTACAGAGCGAAGCCGTGTGTGTACGAGGTGTATGGAGCAGAGCCGTGTGTGTACGAGATGTACGGAACGGAGCCCTGTGTGTACGGAGCTGAGCCGTGTGTTAATGGAGCGGAGCAGAGCCGGGGGTGTACGGAGTGAAGCTGCGTGTGTACAAGGTGTACGAAGCGGAGCCGTGTGTGTACGAGGCATACAAAGCGGAGCCGTGCGTGTACGAGGTGTATGGTGGGGAGCATTTATACCTCCCGAGTCCCAACTGTCCCGGATCCAGCGAGACAGTCCCGATTTTGAGAGAGAGACTGCCCCAGCCGGGAGCTTAGTTTCCCCGCGGGACACAGGAGTACACAGCAGAGCCCCAAGGAGCAATTTAAAACTTGCACGTAACGTTCTACCGGAAGTGATGTGCTGGAAGCTGACCAGAAATTAGGTCATTTCAGTAGGAGATTGTGACGGAACCATGGAGGCACTTCAGGGAATGCTTCAGATCCATCACCGTGTCCTCCTCTGACAGCGGACAGCGGGATCGCCTTGGAATCGGGGATGTTGGCCATGTGAGCGGATCATGATATGTCCTGCACCAGGAGGCTCAGGTAGGCACTACAATGGGAGCTGGGCTGCTATAGTATCTTTATAGAATTTTTCTTTCTCTGTTTCTTTCTCTCTCTGTTCTTTCTCTCTAATCTTTTTTTTCTCTCTCTGTTCTTTCGCTCTCTGTTCTCTTTCTTTCTGTCTCTGTTCTTTCTCTCTGTCTGTTCTCTCTTTCCTCTCTTTCTTTCTCTCTCTCTGTTCTTTCTTTCCCCTCTTCCTCTCTGTTCTTTCCCCTCTTTCTTTTTCTCTCTACCTCTCTGTTCTTTCTTTCCACTCCTTTTTCTCTCTCTCCCGGTTCTTTTTTTCTGTCAACTCTTTTTCTCTCTCCGTTCTTTCTTTCCCCTTTTTTCTCTCCCTCTCTGTTCTTTATTCCCCTTTCTTTCTTTCTTTCTTTCTTTCTTTCTTTCTCTCTGTTCTTTTTTTCTGTCCACTCTTTCTTTCTCTTTGTTCTTTTTCTTTCTTTCTTCTTTCTCTCTGTTCTTTCTTTCCCCTCTTTCTTTCTATATCTGTTCTTTCTTTCTTTACCCTCTTTCTTTCTCTTTCTCTCTGTTCTTTTCTTTCTCTCTCTGTTCTTCCTTTCTTTCTCTGTTCTTTATTTTCTTTCTTTCTTTCTCTGTTCGTTCTTTCTATGTTCTTTCTTTCTCTCTCTGCATCTTTCTCTGTTCTTCCTTCCATTCTCTCTTTCTTTCTCTGTTCTTTATTTCCCCTCTCTTCTTTCTTTCATGCGTACACTACTAATCAGTAGCCTCCATCACATGAACGTGTTTTGCCACAGAGCGAGTGTCCGTGTGGATCACATGCGTGTCCGTGTGATCCACACAGAGAGAAGTCCGTTTTTGGCCGTCACCACGGATGTCACACGGCATGAGTCGTGGTATGTGTTAAGGGGGGGCCAACTGAGACTTTTTCGCCCGGGGCCCTCAAAAACCTGGAGCCGGCCCTGCTTGAGGTGCACAGTTTTTGTGCTGATGTTAATACCAGAGGAGGAATGGACTCTTGTTGTGAGTTCATTTTCCCCTTCATTACTGAGGCCCGAGGAACTCCCTCTTCTGGTAAAGAAAGATAGTGAGCCTGATTATCAAACACCTGAGGCTGATGATGATGACTGGCTGAGTGGAGTTACTGACTGGATATAAGGCTGCCGACGCCCTTCTGCCCTGCGGGTGATTTCTCTGTGGGATCCTTGGAGACCAGTCTGAATTCCTGCTCCTCTAAAGCTAAGTTTGCTGCTCGGCCTTTTGCTTTGGTGCTTTGACTTTGTTTTGCTTTGTTTTTCTGGATTTCTGCCATTCCCTGCTGGGGTGTGCTGATTTCATTTAGCTCTGTCTTCTGAAAATACCTGAGCGCTGATTTAGTTTTTGAAGCCTAGCTGCTTCAGGGCCTTTTTCATATCAGCTTGTTGGCTTATGTCTTTGATAGGGTTTTGGCAGATTGCAGACAGCAGCCTTCCTGTCCTTTCCTATCTAGGTAGTTTTGGGCCCCGTCTTTGCTCAGTCTATCTTTCTGTCTGTGTTAGTATTTTCATCTTGCTTCACCGTCATTATATGTTGGGGGCTGCCTATTGCTTTGGGGTCTGCTCTGGAGCAGTTTAGATTTCCCCTTTCTTTCTTTAGGCCTATGTAATTCTCCGGCTGTGATCGAGGGGTCTAGGGCATCGTAGGAACCCCCCACGGCTACTGCTAGTTGTGTTGATAGGTTCAGGGGTCTGCAATCTGATAGTTGCCAACTTCTCTGGTTTTCTGGACTTAGCTTGTATTTCTGCTTTTGCCTCCTACGGTGACTTTTTCATAACAGAATCACCTGCCATACCGCAGATCCTAGGGTACTCAATAGCAGGAAAGAATTGTAAAAAAAAAAAAAAAAGTGTGTATATTTTTTCCTCTATATCTCTGAGGCTGTAGTGGGAATTTTTTTTTTTTCTCTCAATGGAGATAAAGCAATTGTCTGATCATGTGGAGCAGCTCGCTGCGGAAGTGCAGGGAATTTCCGCCTACCTTACTCATTCACATGCTGCTGAACCAAAGATTCCTACACCTGATGTATTTTTTGGGGATCGGTCTAAATTTTTGAAATTCAAAAATAATTGTAAATTATTTTTTGCCTTGAAGCCTAACTCGTCAGGGAGCTCCGCGCAGCAGGTTAAAATTGTCATCTCTTTGCTGCGTGGCGATCCCCAGGATTGGGCGTTTTCTTTGAAACCAGATGATCCTATTCTGACTAATGTGAACGCATTTTTTCAAGCTTTGGGGTTGTTGTATGACGAACCTAATGCCATTGATCAGGCTGAAAAGACCCTGCTGGCATTGAGCCAGGGTCGTGATTCTGCAGAATTGTACTGTCAAAAATTCTGAAAGTGGGCAGTACTTACTACCTGGAATGATAATGCCTTGGCTGCTCTCTTTCGGAAGGGGTTGTCAGAAGCCATAAAAGATACTATGGTGGGATTTCCTGTTCCCTCTGGTCTTGACGATTCTATGTCATTAGCCATTCAGGTTGATCGGCGTTTGCGCGAATGCAAAGCTGCACGAGAGGTGTTGCCACCTGTTGAACAAATGTCTGAACCTATGCAATGTGATAGAGTTTTTTCCAGAGAGCAGCGTCAGGAGTTCAGAAGGCGTAATAAGTTGTGTTTTTTCTGTGGAGATGCCTCGCATATTATTTCTGTCTGTCCTAAACGAGAGAAACGCTTTGCACACACGTGTTCTGTTGGGGGTGTTCAACCTAAGTTTCTTCTGGCTATTACTCTGATCTGCTCCCTGTCCACATTTTCCGCCAAGGCTTTTGTGGATTCGGGAGCAGCCCTAAACCTAATGGACTTGGATTTTGCTAAACGTTGTGGATTTCCGATGACACCTCTGCAGACGCCTATCCCTTTGAGGGGGATTGATGCTACTCCTTTGGCTAAAAATAAACCCCAGTTTTGGACCCAGGTGGTCGCCCCAGACCATCAAGAAAATTGCAGATTTTTGGTGTTGCATAATCTACATGATACTATTGTTCTGGGGTTTCCCTGGTTACAGATTCATAATCCAGTTTTGGATTGGAAATCTGTGTCTGTGGTGAGTTGGGGTTGTCGGTGTGCCTTTAGTGAGGCTCCGGTGTTTTCCACCTCTCCTCAGTCGCATGATGTTCCTGATTATTTGGCGGACTTTTATGATGTATTTAGTGAGAATGAGTCTGCGTCTCTGCCTCCTCATAGGAGTTATGACTGTGCAATTGAACTGAGCCCAGGGTGTAAATTTCCCAAGGGTCGGCTCTTCAATTTATCTGTACCCGAGCACGAGACTATGCGATCCTATATTAAGGAGGCGTTGGAGAAGGGTCATATTAGACCATCCGCGTCACCCTTAGGTGCCGGGGTTTTTTTTGTAGCCAAAAGGATGGATCATTAAGACCTTGTATTGATTATCGTGCCCTCTACAAAATTACTGTTAAATATCAGTATCCGTTACCCCTGATTTCTGATCTATTCTCCAGAGTTAAAGGTGCTTGCTGGTTTACCAAGCTTGACCTCAGGGGGGCGTATAATCTTATTCGCATTAAGCATGGGGATGAATGGAAGACGGCGTTTAATACTCCGGAGGGACATTTTAAGAACCTGGTGATGCCTTTTGGGCTCACTAATGCCCCTTCTGTCTTCCAGTGCTTCATGAACGATATTTTCCGAGATTTTGTCGATAAATTTTTGATTATCTATCTGGATGATATTTTGATCTTCTCCAAGGATTGGGATTCTCATGTGGAACATATTCGGACTGTGTTCTGGATCTTGAGGGAGAATTCCCTGTATGTCAAAGGATCTAAATGCCTTTTTGGAGTACAGAGGATTTCTTTTTTGGGATTTATTTTGTCCCCGTCAACTATTGAAATGGACCCGGCCAAGGTACAGGCCATTCATGATTGGGTTCAGCCCACTTCTTTGAAGGCCCTCCAGAAGTTTTTGGGTTTTGCTAATTTTTATCAGAAATTTATAGCAAAATTTTCTAGTATTGCCAAGCCATTGACTGATTTGACTAAAAACGGTGCTGATGTGTTAAATTGGTCTCCGGAGGCTGTTTCTTCCTTTCAGGAGCTGAAGCGAAGATTCACCTCCGCGCCGGTTTTGCGGCAACCTGATGTCTCACTTCCATTCCAGGTAGAGGTGGATGCTTCTGAGATTGGTGCAGGAGCTGTTTTGTCCCAAAAGGATCCTGTAACATCTAAAATGAATCCCTGTGCTTTCTTTTCCCGAAAGTTCTCTCCATCTGAACGTAACTATGATGTGGGGAATAGGGAACTGTTGGCCATGAAATGGGCATTTGAGGAGTGGAGACATTGGTTGGAGGGAGCTAAGCATCAAGTCGTGGTCCTCACTGACCACAAGAATTTGATTTACCTAGAGTCGGCTAAGCGCTTGAACCCTAGACAGGCTAGGTGGGCCTTGTTTTTTACACGTTTTGATTTTGTGGTTTCTTTTCTTCCTGGAACAAAGAATGTCAAGGCAGACGCCCTCTCTAGGAGCTTCTTTGCTGATTCTCCTGTGGTGACCAAGCCTGCTACCATCTTAGGCGAAGGGGTAGTTCTTTCTGCCATCTCGCCCGATTTGAGACGTGCTCTGGAAGAGTTCCAGGAGGACAAACCTGAGCGTTGTCCCAGTGGAAAGTTGTATGTTCCTGACCAGTGGAAGAAGAGATTGATGTCTGAAGTTCATTGCTCTGCTTTGGCGGGTCATCCAGGTATTTTTGGTACTAGAGATCTGGTGAGTCGGTTTTTTTGGTGGCCCTCCTTGTCTCATGATGTCAGGAATTTTGTGCTGTCCTGTGGGACGTGCTCCCGGTCTAAATCGTGTTCTCGCTCTAGTGGTTTGTTGATGCCTTTGCCTGTCCCCAAGAGGCCATGGACCCATATTTCAATGGATTTCATCTCTGATATGCCTGTCTCTCAGAGGATGACTGTTATTTGGGCGATTTGTGATAGGTTCTTTAAGATGGTTCATCTTGTACCACTCCCTAAGTTGCCGTCTTCCTCTGAGTTGGTGCCCCTGTTTTTACAACAGGTGGTTCGTTTGCACGGGATTCCTGAGAACATTATATCTGACAGAGGAGTCCAGTTTGTGTCTAGATTTTGGAGAACTTTCTGTTCCAGGCTGGGAATTCAGTTGTCCTTCTCCTCTGCTTTTCACCTTCAGACCAATGGGCAGACAGAGAGAACTAACCAGACCTTGGAGTCATATTTGAGATGTTTTATTTCTACTGATCAGGATGATTGGGTTTCATTTTTGCCCTTGGCCGAATATGCTTTAAATAATAGAGCTAGTTCTGCCACTTTGATGTCACCTTTTTTTTGTAACTTTAGGTTTCATCCTCGATTTTCTTCAGGGCTGGTGGAGCCCTCTGCCTGCCCAGGTGTTGACACTGTGGTGGAGAGAATGCACCAGATCTGGGACCAAGTGGTGGATAAGTTATCTCTCTCCCAGGAAAAGGCCCAGCGGTTTTCCAACCGACATAGGACCATTGGTCCCCAGTTTAAGGTTGGTGATATGGTGTGGTTATCATCAAAAAATATTGCTATGAAGGTGGCTTCTCCTAAGTTTAAGCCTAGATTTATTGGACCTTACAAGATTGTGGAGATTATTAATCCGGTCTCTTTTCGTTTGGCTCTTCCTGTCACATTTAAAATCCATAATGTGTTCCATAAATCTTTGTTGAAGAGGTTTGTTGAACCAGTTGTTCCGGGGGTGGCACCTCCAGACCCTGTATTGGTTGAAGGTAACATGGAATATGAGGTAGAGAAAGTACTGGATTCCCGTCTGGCTAGACGGAGACTCCAGTATTTGGTTAAGTGGAAGGGTTATGGTCAGGAGGATAATTCCTGGGTCTCTGCCTCTGATATTCATGCCAAAAGATTGGTGCGTGCCTTTCATCGGGCTCACCCTGATCGCCCTGGTGGCGTAATTGAGGGTTCAGTGACCCCTCCTCAAGGGGGAGGTACTGTTGTGAGTTCATTTTCCCCTTCATTACTGAGGCCCGAGGAACTCCCTCTTCTGGTAAAGAAAGGTAGTGAGCCTGATTATCAAACACCTGAGGCTGATGATGATAACTGGCTGAGTGGAGTTACTGACTGGATATAAGGCTGCCGACGCCCTTCTGCCCTGCGGGTGATTTCTCTGTGGGATCCTTGGAGACCAGTCTGAATTCCTGCTCCTCTAAAGCTAAGTTTGCTGCTCGGCCTTTTGCTTTGGTGCTTTGACTTTGTTTTGCTTTGTTTTTCTGGATCTCTGCCATTCCCTGCTGGGGTGTGCTGAATTCATTTAGCTCTGTCTTTTGAAAATACCTGAGCGCTGATTTAGTTTTTGAAGCCTAGCTGCTTCAGGGCCTTTTTCATATCAGCTTGTTGGCTTATGTCTTTGATAGGGTTTTGGCAGATTGCAGACAGCAGCCTTCCTGTCCTTTCCTATCTAGGTAGTTTTGGGCCCCGTCTTTGCTCAGTCTATCTTTCTGTCTGTGTTAGTATTTTCATCTTGCTTCACCGTCATTATATGTTGGGGGCTGCCTATTGCTTTGGGGTCTGCTCTGGAGCAGTTTAGATTTCCCCTTTCTTTCTTTAGGCCTATGTAATTCTCCGGCTGTGATCGAGGGGTCTAGGGCATCGTAGGAGCCCCCCAAGGCTACTGCTAGTTGTGTTGATAGGTTCAGGGGTCTGCAATCTGATAGTTGCCAACTTCTCTGGTTTTCTGGACTTAGCTTGCATTTCTGCTTTTGCCTCCTACGGTGACTTTTTCATAACAGACTCTGCAGTTATGGAACCTGTAGAACGTGGGTACCTCCTCAGCACTCGGTGACCCTGAGCTGTAACTTTATGTGATCTCCACTTTGGGGCTGAGTTTCTGTGGTTCCTAAACACATCCAACTTTCACTAATACTACTTACATTTGGTGGCAGAATAATTAGGAGGGAATAAAATGGCAAACTGACATCCCTTTACAGGATCAGGTTGGTATCAGTGAGCTGTTTAGAATGAGACATTCTATCACAAATGTTAGTTAAGGCAGATCGCATGGCGAGGAGAAGGATTTTATATACTTGTGGCAATAAGACTGTATGAAAAACCTCAATTTAGTGATAATAGAATTCCTCTCTCTGTTCTGTACTGTCTACGTCAGAAATCATTGCTGCTCATTTCCTCCCCAACAAACAGTGGATTGCACATTACAGATAGAGCTCAGAGAGAGGAAAACGGGTGAGAATGCAGGAGATAAGTGACATAATGGTCAGAAATGGTGGTATTCCTCATGTACACACAGGACACCTTATTCTGAAAAGTCACTTAAAAGCACATTTGTTCCTTAACTATGGACATAAACATACTTGGCCCCATTTTATTTTTGCTGTAAGATCCAAAAGCGAATATAAAGTGTAAGATGGCCACCGGATGAGTCCTTGAGGGGAGATATGTATCATCGTGGCTAATAGCTGTGATGATGTGAACTCGGAAGCATGCACCAGCACCTACAGTGCTGAGAGGGTGAGTAGGCCATTCCAGGGCTGGGTTTTACAAGCGGTCATAAGAGATGGGTGGGAATGACAGGCATGATTTGGCAGATAAAACGGAGGCCAAGTCTCTCATTTAGTGTCTGTGGCTGGAGGTGTGGAGAACTCCAGTGTGTGTTGCTAAAGACACTGACCTGAGCAGTTGGACCCGCAGTATTATATGAACTACTTGTTCCCTGTTTCTTTTCATTTTGTGCCAGAAAAGGCTGTTCGTTTGTTTTTCTATCCAGAGCGGTTTATACAGTTTTAATAAACTTGCTTGGACATTTCAGCAATACCTCTTCCGGTGCGTACTTCAATCATAGCCGAGTGAGTACAGATCTGTACAAAAGTCATTTTTCATTGCACACATATACCGTACATATTTTATGTACACTGATTGCCACCATTCCCCAATGGTCTTACAACACACTAGGACAGACTCAGACACACATGGACTAGGGACAATTTCACATGCAGGTAGTTAACCTTTCAGTCTGTTTTTTGAAGTCTGGAAGGAAACCGCAAAGCTTGGCGAAAACCTCCACAAACATGGGAGCAACTTACAAACTCTATGTAGATGTTGTCCTTGGTCACAGATTTGTATCCAGGACCCCAGAGTTGTAAGTTTACACTACGTGTATTTGTAAATGTTCTTGGAGGACCAGAGATATTGGAGGTGAATATT
Source organism: Dendrobates tinctorius (assembly GCF_039654945.1). Classification (NCBI taxonomy): domain Eukaryota; kingdom Metazoa; phylum Chordata; class Amphibia; order Anura; family Dendrobatidae; genus Dendrobates; species Dendrobates tinctorius. The sequence goes on from NW_027361743.1 coordinate 53,198,692, forward strand.
GTAGTAAAGAAATGCCCTTATTGTTACAATAAGGTTCAAGTTCATGAGAAGTTTCCAAGTTTTATTTCTTAGTAAGGTGTACTGAGAATATTTACATATTTAGTGGGGATCTTTCCATTTGAGCTGGTTAGCGTCTGCAGATTGTGGTTACCCATACACATCTGGCAATAACATTTATAAAGTTGAAGTATTTATACCAGTAATTATAATCATTACCCTTTGAGCTATAGACTTGTTTGAGCAAAGCTCTTGTTACTATAGCATTCTATTAAACTGTTTTATTATATAATTATGATTACTCTGTATTAAGCCACCCTGACTCACATGACTGCCTAGAATATTACTTTATATAAATCTGTATCATGTGAAGATGTATCTCGGGACACCGCAGTAAGATGTACGCTGGGTCTACACAGCAACTTTGGCCGTAAAACTAGTCTCCCAGCGAAAATAGGATCAAATTGTGATTTTGAGGTTACTGTGACTTTTAAGAAAGTTGCAAAAATTCCAACTTGACTTATATTGCGCTGTGATGTAGCAGTGATGATCAGCAAACTTTGCCCGTGCAACTTGTGTTACGGCCAAAGTTGAAATGTAGCCATAGCTATAAGGCTCCCATACATATTAGACTTATGTAGATTTAATCCCACGATAGCGGCAGGATTGGCCAACTAGTTTATGTATATTGGGGATTTTCCTCTGACAGGTGATGTCAGTGAAGCAAAGGATCTGGTACATCAAATTTCCAACAACCGATCGTTTTGTTGTCAGTGGATAAGCTGCTGTCAGAGGAGTCTGACAGTGGCTTTCTCATATAGAACACAAGAGCATTCAGCTGAGCAGAGCGAGAGATTGTTTTTCGGCTGTTTGTATGGAGGGCTTCAATGTGATATGACTTTCCCTCCAGGACAGTTTAACTGGATATTTAGGGTATGTGCGCACGTTGCGGATTTGTCTTTTTAAAATTCGGCCTCTCTTGTCAGAGAAGGCAGTTGAAAATACATGTGGTTTTGAAGCGGATTTTCATGCGGTTTTCTCTGCAGATTTTACTGTGGATTTGCAAGCTATATAAAGATATATTATTTAACAAAAAAAAAAAAAAGAATTGTGATGTAATTTCCTTGTCCAACTTCTTCTTTTACATTTTCCATTGAAGACAATAATATCATTACATAACATGTTCAAATATAATGTTTACACAAACAAAACAAATATAAGTGAATATAATATATATATATATATATATATATATATATATATATATATATATATATATTGGCACCCCCCCAGGCTAAAAACATCAGCTCTCAACCGCCCCAGAAATGGCACATCTTATAGATGCACCAGTTCTGGCTCTTAGCCTCACTCTTCCCACTTGCCCTGTAGCGGTGGCTAGTGGGGTAATATTTGTGGGGTTGATGTCACATTTGTATTGTCCGGTGACATCAAGCCCACGGCTTAGTAATGGAGAAGCATCTATAAGACACCTATCCATTACTAATCCTATAGTTATAAGGTAAATAAAGCCACAGCCTGAACAAAGTCCTTTAATTGAAATAATCACACAGACTCCTTTATTGAATCTTAGTTTACCATACTTACTGCATTGCCTAATCCCCGGATCCTTTGATCTACTGCAACATCGCAGTAGTCCATTTACTGAGTGTCCCACGGTGATCTCACATGTAGAACAGTTACATCGGGAGTGAAAATTTTTTCATGCAGTGTGCCTCAAGTGACAGCATGAACTCCATTGAACTCTGACGGCAGCGCGTTGATACATTGCTGGAGGATCACCTCCTATCAATGTATCACCGGAGTCTGGGTAGAGCGGTCACATCACCCGATGTGACTCTTCTACACGTGAGATCGTCTTGGGACACTCATTATTAAATGGACTATGGCGGATAGGTAAGTACAGTATATGTTGGTTTATTATTTTATTTTTGTTGCAGGAGAATGAGGGCATCGATTAGGTGTTTGGAGAGTATGAATGTTTTTTTTTACAATTGAACACAGTTGCCGGATAATGGGACTGCTGTGCCATCATTGGCTCATGCTGTCACTGTTATATGTGACAGCAGACATAGCCGGATCAGAATAGTAGCCCCATCAGACGATGCCTGGCTACACACAGACAACCACAGACAGACACACACATAGACACCTGCAGACAGACACGCACACAGGCACCTGCTGTAAGGATTCTGGACTTTCCTTTGTGCCTGTTCGCCCTTGTCCAAGATGGAGTCTTGTATCTTGTCTTGTCATGGAGCTTCCTGTCTGTTCTGATTATTTAAGTCCGGGCCGTGTGTTCCTCTTTGCCTGAGTATTTTGTTGCTGTTGGCTCCTGAGCTCCTGCCTGTCTACTGGTGAACTCCCTGCAGCTGCTGCTAGTTACTTGGGGCTCTGCCTCTCCACGTTATGCTGCCTACAGTTCTCTGTGTGTCTCCCTGATGCTGTCTGTGCCTAACTACTGTCTGGACTTCTGGCGTGGAGTTATTCACCTCTGGATCTGCTGTGGCCTGTAAAGAATCCTGACATCACCATCTCCTCTAGGCCTGTGTTTGTTGGGTTGCAGTGCTGGACTTGTGCAGGACTTTCAGACCAAAAAGGTACATATAGTGACATTCTCCTGATAATGCCACTCCCGTATAATGCTGTTCTTCTACATTTAAATGCCGTGTGCATTTCCACCCATATGATTGCTGGACTTCTACACTTTAGTGCTGTGTGCATGCTCTTTTATAATATAGCAGGACTTCCTTATTTAACGAGGTGTGCTTACTCTCATACTTACTGCTGGACTCCCATGTTTAGTGCCTTGTGCACACCTGCGTCATATTACTGTTGGACTGGTTCATATTAGCGGTCGCTCCCCGCTCTTCCGTTACACTGGAGATTTCCATATTGTACTGTGCATTCACTACTGCGCTAGCTGGATCACATAACACGATCCAAAAAAAAGGCAGTTGCGCTAGCGCAGTCCGTTTAACGCATACGTTGAACGGACTGCCCTAACGCAATCTGAACCTAGCCTAAGCCTTCTGGGCTGGGAGCCCTGATACTTCATGCCACAGCTCAAGCTGCTTTTTTACTCAGCCACACTCAGGTGGCCCAAATATCAGCTTTGTAGACTACTATTGTTAGAAACATTTGACTGAAAGTGCAGGCCTGCCGGGCTGGGATCTCTACTGCTACAGGCAACACACATGAATGAGACCCAATTTGGAGTCCAAACATTTAAAAAAATTATTGCCACACACCACTAAAGCGGCATCAATTTTGCCAGATTAGAACAGTGCCCAGATCCAAACCTGAACATCCAGTGTATGCCATGCTCAGTGACTGTCGGTAACCTCAATGACGTCACCGCTAGTCACTGATGCTGTGCTCGCAGCAGATCATTCATCAGCTGTTCTCAGCCTGGACAGTCGCATCTTGGCACCGTCCAGATTGAAAATTATTCATCCCCAGACATGGATTACGGCTTGGGACTGAACGTCGAACAGGTAAGTTTGCTTTTTACTTTTATTTCATTTAAATAAAATAGTTAAAGTGTGTTTTTTTATTTAAAATATAGGACTTTATATTTGATATGTGTTTATTTACAATACAACTATAGGATTAATAATAGTAATGGATAGGTGTCTTATAGACGCCTCTCCTTTACTAATTCATGGGCTTGATTTCACCACACATTATAAAGTTGACATCAACCCCACAAATATGAACCCCACTGGCCATCGTTACAGGGCACATGCGAAGAGCCAAGCAACGAGCCAGAATTGGCACATATTATAGATGCGCCATTTCAGGGTGACTGTGGGCTGCTATTTTTAGACTGGGGGGGCCTTGTTCATGGCCCCTTACCAGCCTGAGAATAGCAGCCTCCAGCTGTTTGTTTCATCAAGGCTGGTTGTCAAAAACATGACCTGGGGACACTTCTATCATTGATAACCAGCCTTGCTAAAGTTGACAACTGGAGGTTGCAGCCCCCAGTGAGTTTTGGCTGGCTGGTTATCAAAAATACTGGGGAACCAAAGCCAGGGTCTTTTTAAATTATTTATTTAGAGCTCAGGTGCCAGCTGATGAATACTCTCATCAGCCACTGCCTGCTCTCACTATTAGCGGCAGCAGGCGTAGGCTGATGGGAGCAGTAGTCATTTGACAGTGTTGTCTGACCTGCGATAATGATTTTACCTCTGATCAGAAGCAGTGTTTGCCAGGCAATCATGCACATGACAGCCCAAGAAACTCCCAGTGTTTGATTGGCCGAACCCAAACAGTAACATAGACTTCATGGTGAAGTATGTGTTCGGTGTTGGTGCCTGAACAGTAGGTGTTTGGTACGGACGCCGAACTTTACTGTTCTGTTCACCCATCTCCAATGTTAACGTTACTGAAAGTTTAACTGAACAAACACCGCTTAGTCCTATCGAGAGACAACTTCAACATCTGTTACTGGATGGGCTACTTGACTCCCTTTCTTCGGCAGCCACACAGTGGTTTGCCTTCTAGATGAGACTCAGAAAGAGCATGTGCTCCAGTGGATGACAAGCACTTCATCAAGTGGCCCCCCATCCTCTTCCTCCACCTTAACATCACACACAGAGCAATTCTCAGAGATGGCACCCCAATCATCCTTGTTTCACCCAGGCATCAAAACTTTCCAATCACCCAACTGACTGTGGGGAACCACAGGTGGGCCAGTCTGCAGAGCTGTATACACATTCTATTCCATGGGCATCAGAGGTCTGCTCCAAAGATTCACAGAATCCAAATGAGAAAAGCATTTGAATTGATGGCCAAAATTTTTTCCTGTTGAATAAGGGGCCGGACAAAGTAAGGTCTGAGCAGAATTCAGACTCTCTTCACCAGACATCAGTATCGTGGAGGTAATACTGATGAGACTTAGATACCAGAGATTGCCTAATCTGGGCCTATTTTGAGACCACAAATAATGACCCAACTCAAGTTATCTGCCACCTTTGCAAAAAAAGAATCAAAAGAGGCAAAAATTGCAATAATTTACTTACTACATGCATGAACTGGCACATGCGTGATCAACATGCCTTAGTCTGGGAATCAGACTGTGCTAAAATGCGGACTAGTGGGTCTCGCCAACCACCAGCCATCCCATCAACCTCATCTGCTGCTTCTTCCTCCTCCATCATTGTGCCATGTGTTCTCACACAGGTCTCCGGCTGTACAACCTCCACTTTTTTACCCCCTTACAGTTGGGGTGAGTGAGGGTCCATCAGGTTTTACGGAAGTGGACATGCCTGATATTTTTGTTTCACCGAACACACCACATCTTTTTCAATCCAACAAAACATCTTTGCCTGCACCTCACTCACAGTCCAGCAGATTGCTGTGTTCACCTTACTAAACCCTCTCTCAGCACAGAAGCTTGTCCCGCAGTTGTGGTCAAGTAAAATAATGTTTCCTCCTACACATGACAAAACTAACTGCTTGATCTCAACCATCTCCAATCTGTTGGCCATGGAAATGTTGCCTATCCGCTTGGTGTATATAGATGGTTTCTGAAAGTTGATGGCCATTGCAGTCCCCTAGTACCAGTTGCCCAGTCGCCATTAAAAAAAAAAAAAAATTACGTCTGCTAGGGTGCATTTCACCACTGACACCTGGACGAGCAAACATTGGGAGGGCCGTTACATCTCGTTGACTGGTCACTGGATGACTCTGGTGGCTGTGGGGGCAGTCGGGCAAGGGACTGCTCCACAAGTCTTGGAATCCCCAAGGCTTGAGGGACAAACATTTGCATCCAACGCTTCCTCCACTACTTCTGGCTCCTCCACATCATCTAGGGCCTCTACCTGCGTCCTCAACCCTTCCCTTAATGAGACACACGTTTCAACAGTGCAGAGTCTGCACAGCCAGGCTTCAACACAATCAGGCAGTGTTTAAATTAATATGCATTGGAAATCGCAGTCACACAGCTCAAGAGTTGTGGACAGCTGTTAAGGCCGAGTTAGAGCAATGGTTGTCTCATCTGGGGCAGCACAGTGGCTCAGTGGTTAGCGCAGCGCTGGGGTCCTGGGTTCGAATCCCACCAAGGACAACATCTGCAAGGAGTTTGTATGTTCTCCCCGTGTTTGCGTGGGTTTCCTCCGGGCACTCCGGTTTCCTCCCACATTCTAAAGACATACTAATAGGGATTTTAGATTGTGAGCCCCATCGGGGACAGTGATGATGATGTGTGCAAAAATGTAAAGCGCTGCGGAATATGTTAGCGCTATATAAAAAAAAGATTTATTTTTTATTTTTTATCTGAACCTAGAGCCAGGGAAGGCTGTGTGCGATAATGGTGCAAACCTGTTGGCGGACCTACGCTGGGGTATCCTCACACAATTGCCTTGCATGGCTCACGCCCTCAACTTGGTGGTACAGAAATTTCTCCGCCACTTTCCCTGCCTGGATGCGCTGCTGCAGAAAGTATGGTTGCTGTGTGCTAACTTTTTCTGATAGCACCCTGCAGGTCATCGACATGCATCGCTGAAGAGGTAATTCGGCCTACCGGTTAAACATTTGATTTCAGAGGTGCTGACATGGTGGAATTCTACACTGCACATGTTGCAGCGACTGTGGCAGCAGCGATGAGCCCTGGTGCAGTATGTCCTTTTGCATAGCCGAGGCTAACACAGTATGGACTTGGTGCAAATCAGGCTTGCGGAGTGGCCACAGAGGAAGGACCTCTGCACCCTTCTGCACAGTTTCAAAATGACTACTATGTTTAGTTAAACATTTGATTTCAGATGTGCTGACATGGTGGAATTCTACACTGCACATGTTGCAGCAACTGGGGAAGGAGCGATGAGCCCTGGGGCAATGTGTCCTTTTGCATAGCCGGGGTTAACACAGTATGGACTTGTTGCAAATCAGGCTGCGGAGTGGGCACAGATGAAGGACCTCTGCACCCTTCTGCATGGTGTCGAAATGATTACTAAGATGTTTAGCACTGATGATGCCATCCATCAGCATCACTATTTCGGTCATCTACATGCTGGAGCACCACGGTAAAAGAGTAAATTTTGCCAGATGCTTCCCCCTCTGGAAAGGAACCCGCGCATGCTGGAGTATATATAAGACAGCAGTGAGGCACACAGTGTGCATCGCAGTTCTAGACTTCCAACCAGGGAAACGTCAAGGCATCACCACAAAAAAATTAGCAGCAGCAGTGTAAGAGGCATAAGCAATTTCTGTGAGTCATTTCATACATTTTTTAGACCAGCCCATGCACCAGCAGAAATCTGACATGTTAGGAACAACTGGAGAGGATGGTGCAGGATTATCTCGAGCTCGATATCAATACCATTAGGGGGAATTTGCACCATTTTGCATTTTGGTCTTTAAAAAATGGAAGAATGGCCTGAGCTCGCCTGTCACACCTTGGAGATTTTGTCATACCTGGCAGCCAGTGTTATCTCAGAACGTGTCTTTAGTGCTGCTTGTGGTGTCATGACGGACAAGCGCCTCCGGCTGTCACTATTCATTTTTGGATTTGTGGCAGCTTGGGTTCTGCTATAATTAAAAAGTAGCTTTTGAACTTTTGGGCTAGCAAGGGATAATGTCAGTTTCTTTGCAGGCAGCTGCTTTGTTGCTGGTCATTTGATGTGGGTGGTGACCTCTCCCACCATCTTTTAAAAAGTTTTATGACCCATCAGCTGACTCTCAGTGATAGAGTAATCTATGATGGCCAGCATGGAGTAAAGAGCTCTCTGGTTTCAGTGGTGATCCTGCTGTTTTCGTGGAGTCCATTGTCCTAGTGCTTTATACTCTGCTGTGTGGTGTTTTACAGCAGGGATGGTGTTAAGTACTATTTCCCCTTTTTCTGTCTTGTTGTTGTCCCTCTCCCTTTGTTGTTTACCATCTGCTATGTTGAGACATTGCCAGCCAGTGCACTAGCCAGGGAATACTAGGCACATGACGGCGGCGGGGGGAAGAACCCGCTTAGGGCATTAGGGAAATTTAGGGACAGGCACAAATTGGAGTTAAGGAGATGCCCATCCTTCATGCCCTACGGTTGGGGCCATTCCATCCCTTTGTTGGTGTATGTTTTATCGTCCGCTGGACTTAATCTTGTCAGTTGTGACATTATCACCGATCCCATGGCTCAAGCTGAGGCTTTTGCTCACCTGATCCAAGGATGAGGTTATCGAGTTGAGGACTCAGGTGGTTCTGCAGCTTCAGCAGGTGACGGTGTTCTTAGTCTCAACCGGAGCCCAAAATATCTCTCCCTGATATAAATTTATGGTCTTCAAATAAGCCTGTAAATTGTATTTCAGGCTTCACCCTCGTTCTTCAGGGAGTGAGGAACAGTGTGTGGGGTTTATAGCCTCCCTTTTCCAAGGGTGATCACCAATAATGGGCCTTCTCCCTGCCGACTGATTCACCATCTTTGCGGTTGGTGGACGAGTTCATCATGGCATTGGCGCTGGTGTATGGGGATCCTGATAGCGTCGCCTTGTCTGAGTCTAGACTCTGTAAAATCAAGCAGGGGGGCGGCTGGATGAGGAGTACTGCTCGGAGTTTCGGAGACAGGCCACTCACATGCAGTGGGATGACCCTGCTGTTAGGAGCCATTTCTGTCAGGGTCTGTCAGCTAGGCTTCAGGATACTCTGGTGCAGTATCCTACACCTGGGTAGTTGGAGGTTGCCATGGCCCTTGCTATCCGGGTGGATAGACGCCTCAGGGAAATAAATACACCAAATCTACCCTCTGTTGTTCTTTCTAGGGAGGAGGACACACTGGTGCAGACGGACGAACCCATGAAGGTGGAAGGAGCCTCCTCTCAAACTAGGTTGCCTGCGATTCGCCATGGGACGGGGGCATGTTTTTTCTGTGGTCTGACAGATCATTACATCAATGTCTGCTCAACTCGCGCCAAAGTATGTACTCCATCACAAAAGCCTGTGGGGTCACAGTAGCAGCCCTCGGTTATCTCAGAACTGCAACTGCGCAGACGCGAGTGGCGCCTTCTTGGAGGAGGAATTTTTTTCTTCTTCTCCAGTAAGATGGCGCTACCGGCTCATGCGCGGTAGCAGCTGTCAGATCACCACAGCAGATACCGATAGCAGCTACTGCACAGGTGTCATTTTCAAATTATTATTATTTTTTTTTCCTATAGCTGAATAACCTGAAAAAAAAATGTATTATTTGCATACAAAACATGTGATTTTGCTGGTGCCACCGGTGTGGTGGGCGCCATTTTCAAATTATTTTTTTTTCTCTAACTGAATAACCTGAGAAAAATGTATTATTGGCACACAAAACATGCAATTTTGCTGCAGAGCAGGAGCCACGGCTGAAACCTGCCTGCAGATGCGTTTTTTTTAAGTATGTACAGATATTCATTATGCAAACTATGGGGCAAGTCACTGAGAGATCAGTGACCTGTCAGCAGTCTGCATTATGAATATCTAATCACAGCACCACTTACATGAACCCCATCTTAGAGCACGAGAATCTCATTAACACAAAACTGAAAATAAAGATTAAAGAACCACAAGATGGATTTCATCAACCAAGGAATCATTTTAATGAGTATAACGGCGCCAACCTGACACTGTGTGTAGGTTACTGTGCACAATCCTGCTGACAGGTTCCCTTTAAGGTGTTGAATATACATTTGGTTTTGCCTCTCATTGAATTGGGGTTTGGGTACATTCAACAAACCGCTTGGCGAACATTGAAAGATTCGCTCATCTCTACACCACACCTTTCTATACATTTGAAATGTCGCAATGTAAAATATGTATTCATATCTTAAAACACTCTCACCTATATTTTTTATGAAATGTGTGTATATGTGCATGTAATGTCGTGTGAGTGTATTAATTTACTTACCTGCCACCCCTCTCCCCCGTGTCCAGCACTGCTCTGTTATTTTTCTGAGTGACGTCACCACAATTGTGACTAGCCAGATCACTCTACGCTCTATGTCTGAGCCGGACATCTCTTTTACAATGAAAGCCTCGTTCTGACGCTCCATCGACTTACACTGTAAAAGCCACTTCCGGGTTACCTAGAGTGCACAGTGACACAGAGCGGTGCAGAGCGGTGACATCACTGAGAAGAGGAGATGACCTGTGCTGGATCCTGGAGAGATCGGTGATTTGGCGAGTAAATACACACATTGAATATTAAAAGATAGATGGGAGGGTTTCTTTAAATTGCTAATTCCCAAGTGTATTGTACCATATAGTTTATTTTATAGTTATACCGTTTGATAGATGTTTAATAATCCCATCAAAAAACTATTGAGCCATATCATGCCAAAGACTGATAAAAGAAAAGGTCACTTTGGGAACGCACTATATCTCTAAACTGTGAATGAATATACTGTGCATTGGGTGATAACACAAAAAATGACCCCCCAGTGTTTTTCCTTTGTATTGTGTTACTATACTAGTAGCAGAATGTACAGCTAAGATATCATTGTGACTTCATCAGCAGAGAACAACTTGACATGTCTTGTTCTTGCGTCATTCGTTAGAAGCCCTGAGAGAGGGATTTATCAAAACTGGTTCTATTAAAAAAGTGGAGCAGTTGCCAAGAGTAACTAATCACATTTCAATTCTCCTTTGTAGATGCTCTTTATATATGACTAGATTATGGCCCGATGCTATCGCATCGGGAGGATGCGATAGCATCACACCTCTTGCCATGTTAACCCTCAACACACACACTCCTCAACACACACTCCTCTCACCTTTCACCATCTCCACTCACTCTTTCACTCCGTCTCTCATACTCATGCCGTCATCGCCGCTGCTCCACGATCCCCGACATCTTCTTCCGCCGGCGACATCCTGGATCCAGACGTTGTCCACGCCGGCGACATGTTCTTGCGGCGACGCCATCTTGAGTATCGTGAAATCCCGCGATAGTCAAGATAGCGTCGCCGGAAGAACATGTCGCCGGCGTGGACGACGTCGGGATCCAAAATGGCGTCGGCGAAATCTCGCGAGTTTTCGCCGACGCCATTTTGGATCCCGACGTCGTCCTCGCCGGCGACATGTTCTTGCGGCGACGCCATCTTGACTATCGCGGGATTTCGCCAATCCAAAATGGCGTCGCCGCAAGAACATGTCGCCAGCGTGGACGACATCGGGATCCAAAATGGCGTCGGCGTAATCTCGCGAGATTTTGCCGACGCCATCTTTTTGGATCCCGAGTCGTCCACGCCAGCGACATGTTCTTGCAGCGACGCCATCTTGAATCTCGCGGGATTTCACGAAATCCAAGATGGCGTCGCCGCAAGAACATGTCGGCGGCCTGGAGAACGTCTGGATCCAGGATCACGGCGGCGGAGGAAGATGTCGGGGCAGCGACGATGACGGTGTGAGTATGAGAAACGGAGTGAGAGAAAGGAACGTATGTGGAGTGAAAGAGTGAGTGGACGTGAGTGGAGGTGAAAGGTGAGAGGAGTGTGTGTTGAGGCGGTGTGGTGTGTTGAGGGTTAACATGTGCGTGTGTGTGGTGACGTCACCGGTTACAACTGGACGGAAGTTGTTACAACCGGAAGCTGCTTAGGGCATTTATTATTATAGATGATGAGGAAGAAGCCGTCTGTTGTTGGCGGTGATGGCGTGTAGAGGCTTCTTCAGCCAATGTAATAGATTTAGAGTTAGGGGATTCGTGTGTGAGACGACGGCGTTTATAAGCCTTAATCTTGTCAAGTCGATGCGGTTTTTCCTCAGGAGTCTCATTAGCACGGCGTTATTTTTGTCGTAGTGCTAAAGCTGCTTTCCTTTCACTGGCATTGGCATACTGTGCATCGGTATTGAATGGTGGTATTGATAGGGCAGAAACAGATTGCTGATTAGTTAACGGCATATGGGATGAAGTGTAGCAGTAAATTGTTCCACATGCTGATGTGGAAGCATCCTGTTGTGAGTCTAATAATAATGATGAGGAAGAGGCCATCTGTTGTCGGCGGTGACGGCGTGCAGAGGCTTCTTCAGCCAATCTTATGGATTTAGAGTTAGGGGATTCGTGTGTGAGGCGACGGCGTTTATAAGCCTTAATCTTCTCAACGCGATGATGTTTTTCCTCAGGAGTCTCATTAGCACGGCGTTGTTTTTGTCGTAGTGCTAAAGCTGCTTTCCTTTCACTGGCATTGGCATACTTTTTGTTAGGACTCATGTTGGCACAGGTAAAGGAGTCTATTTGTCAGTTATCTGGCAGTGAAGAAGGCGTCCTGGAGTATTGTAGAGTAAACAGATACTAATTGACCCTGTAATTGCCCAGCAGTAGTTATGAAGTGGTAGTGGCAAATTGGCCCTGTAGTTAGACACCGGCAGAGGAGCAAGGCAGCAGTAGTTATGGCGGTAGAGGCAAATTGGCCCTGTAATTAGACACCGGCAGAGGAGCAAGGCAGCAGTAGTTATGGCGGTAGAGGCAAATTGGCCCTGTAATTAGACACCGGCAGAGGAGCAAGGCAGCAGTAGTTATGGCGGTAGAGGCAAATTGGCCCTGTAATTAGACACAGGCAGTGAACAGTCAGAGGAGCAAGGCAGCAGTACTTATGGCGGTAGAGGCAAATTGGCCCTGTAATTAGACACCGGCAGAGGAGCAAGGCAGCAGTAGTTATGGCGGTAGAGGCAAATTAGCCCTGTAATTAGACACCGGCAGAGGAGCAAGGCAGCAGTAGTTATGGCGGTATAGGCAAATTGGCCCTGTAATTAGACACCGGCAGAGGAGCAATGCAGCAGTAGTTATGGCGGTAGAGGCAAATTAGCCCTGTAATTAGACACCGGCAGAGGAGCAAGGCAGCAGTAGTTATGGCGGTAGAGGCAAATTAGCCCTGTAATTAGACACCGGCAGAGGAGCAAGGCAGCAGTAGTTATGGCGGTAGAGGCAAATTAGCCCTGTAATTAGACACCGGCAGAGGAGCAAGGCAGCAGTAGTTTTGGCGGTATAGGCAAATTGGCCCTGTAATTAGACACCGGCAGAGGAGCAATGCAGCAGTAGTTATGGCGGTAGAGGCAAATTAGCCCTGTAATTAGACACCGGCAGAGGAGCAAGGCAGCAGTAGTTATGGCGGTAGAGGCAAATTGGCCTTGTAATTAGACACCGGCAGTAAACAGGCAGATGACCAAAGCAGCAGTAGTTATGGCGATAGAGGCAAATTGGCCCTGTAATTAGACACTGGCAGAGGACAAAGGCAGCAGTAGTTATGCCAGTATAGGCAAATTGGCCCTGTAATTAGACACCGGCAGAGGACAAAGGCAGCAGTAGTTTTGGCGGTAGAGGCAAATTAGCCCTGTAATTAGACACCGGCAGAGGAGCAAGGCAGCAGTAGTTATGGCAGTACAGGCAAATTGGTCCAGTAATTAGACACCGGCAGTAAACAGGCATAGGACCAAGGCAGCAGTAGTCATGGTGCCAAGCGTCCGCACAGCAAGTCGGCGTGAGGTAAATGACGCAATTTCACGAATGCAAGATGGCGTCGGCGAAATCTCGCGCGATTTCGCCGACGTCGTTAACACCTCTTGCCATGTTAACCTTCAACACACCACACCGCCTCAACACACACTCCTCTCACCTTTCACCTCCACTCATGTCCACTCACTCTTTCACTCCACATACGTTCCTTTCTCTCACTCCGTTTCTCATACTCACACCGTCATCGTCGCTGCCCCGACATCTTCCTCCGCCGCCGCGATCCAGGATCCAGACGTTCTCCAGGCCGCCGACATGTTCTTGCGGGACGCCATCTTGGATTTCGTGAAATCCCGCAATATTTAAGATGGCGTCGCCGCAACAACATGTCGCTGGCGTGGACGACATCGGGATCCAAAAAGATGGCGTCGGCGAAATCTCGCGAGATTACGCCGACGCCATTTTGGATCCCGATGTCGCCCACGCCAGCGACATGTTCTTGCGGGACGCCATCTTGGATTTCGTGAAGTCCCGCGATATTCAAGATGGCGTCGCCGCAACAACATGTCGCTGGCATGGGCGACATCGGGATCCAAAATGGCGTCAGCGTAATCTCGCGAGATTTCGCCGACGCCATCTTTTTGGATCCCGATGTCGTCCACGCTAGCGACATGTTGTTGCGGCGACGCCATCTTAAATATCGCGGGATTTCACGAAATCCAAGATGGCGTCCCACAAGAACATGTCGGCGGCCTGGAGAACGTCTGGATCCTGGATCGCGGCGGCGGAGGAAGATGGGGCAGCGACGATGACGGTGTGAGTATGAGAAACGGAGTGAGAGAAAGGAACGTATGTGGAGTGAAAGAGTGAGTGGACATGAGTGGAGGTGAAAGGTGAGAGGAGTGTGTGTTGAGGCGGTGTGGTGTGTTGAGGGTTAACGTGCGTGTGTGTGTGGTGACGTCACCGGTTACAACTGGACGGAAGTTGTTACAACCGGAAGCTGGTTAGGGCATTTATTATTATAGATTAATTGTAATTTGGAAAGACAATCTTCTTTATTTATTAACCTGGATAACCCAAAGAGTAACAACTTAAAACTGCTTCTCACTAAATTAGAATATCGAAAAATCAATTTATTTTAGTTCTTCATTGCAAAAAGTGAAACTCATATTATATAGTGTCATTACAAACAGAGTGAACTATTTTAAGTGTTTTGATGTTGATGATTATGGCTTACAGCCAATGAAAACCCAAAAGTCATTATCTCAGTAAATTAGAATAATTAACAAAAAACACCTGCAAAGGCTTCCTAAGCATTTAAAAAAGGCCCCTTAGTCTGTTTCAGTAGGCTTCACAATCATGGGGAAGACTGCTGACTTGACAGATGTCCAGAAGGCAGTCACTGACACAATCCACAACAAGGGTAAGCCACAAAAGGTCATTGTTCATATACTATAAAAGAAAAAGCAGCACTCTGTAGCGCTATAGCAAGCAAACATGAAATATGAAAATTGAATTGCATTACTGCACTAGAAATATGAAAAATTGAGAATGCTTAGCGCATAAATTGGCCAATTCATGTGTACACCGGCAGCCACGATAAGGCGATTCTCGTTGCCAGGACCTAATGCCAATCCTCTCTTAGACTGAAGTCTAAATCTCTTGGGAACCTAATGTGAATCCTCTCTTAGACTGAAGTCTACAGGTGAGTCATTTATATGGATACACCTAAATAAGATAGGAATGATTGGTGACCAAGACCGGCGCACTGAATTTGCAGAATGGGCAAAACCAAAATTGGAACAGGACCCTCAGTTTACACAAAACATTATGTTCAGTGATGAGGCAAACTTTTTTGGGTGGGCCATTTATATGGATACACCTAAATAAAATGGGAATGGTAACAGTTTTCTTGCATAGGGTGTGTTGCATTGAAATCTGCTGCAATGACCCAGGTACTGCGTTTACCAGACATCAACACAATTTCTCTCTGCTCCTCTCGTGTTAACCTCTGCGACATGTCAATGGCTATAAACAAAGAGAAACTTGTAAATAACTCATGAAAGAATAAATTTATGATAAAACTAAGAACACCATTGTTTTTTTTGTGAAATTCTCAGTAAGTTTGATGTGTCACATGACCCTCTTCACATTGAAAAAAATAAAGTTGGATCCAAAATGACCGACTTCAAAATGACCGCCATGGTCACCCCCCTCTTGAAAAGTTTCCCTCCTTCCATATACTAATGTGCCACAAACAGGAAGTCTATATCACCAACCATTCCCATTTTATTTAGGTGTATCCATATAAATGGCCCACCCTGTATATCTCTATGGAGGGGTAGGGTCTTGCTGCAATTAAAAACACTTGAGGCTAAGGGGCGGAGTGCTCAGACAGAAGGCTAATACATAAAAGCATAAAAAAACTTGTGGCTGCCGGGTACACATGAATTGGCCAATTTATGCGCTAAGCATTCTCAATTTTTCATATTTCATGTTTGCATGCTGTAGTGCTACAGAGTGCTGCTTTTCGTTTGATTATATAGGCGTTTGCTACTCTAGGTAAGCTCCTGTTCAGACCTAATTTATGTTTGGATGTGATGGTCAGTTTTATGATGTTTGTTGGCTAAAGAAGCTGGCTGTTCACAGAGTGCTGTATCCAAGCATATTAATGGAAGGTTGAGTGGAAGAAAAAAATGTGGTAAACAAAGGTGCACAAGCAACCAGGATAGCTGCAGCCTTGAAAGGATAGATAAGAAAAGGCCATTCAAAAATTTGGGGGATATTCACAAGGAGTGGACTGCTGCTGGAGTCATTGCTTCAAGAGCCACCACACACAGACGTATCCAGGACATGGGCTACAAGTGTCGCATTCCTTGTGTCAAGCCACTCATGACCAATAGACAACACCAGAAGCGTCTTACTTGGGCCAAAGAGAAAAAGAACTGGACTTTTGCTGAGTGGTCCAAGGTGTTGTTTACAGATGAAAGTACATTTTGCATTTCATTTGGATATCAAGGTCCCAGAGTCTGGAGGAAGAGTGGAGAGGCCACAATCCAAGCTGCCTGAGGTCTAGTGTGAAGTTTCCACAATCAGTGATGGTTTTGGGAGCCATGTCATCTGCTGTTGTAGGTCTACTGAGTTTTATCAAGACCAAAGTCAGCGCAGCCATCTACCAGCAAATTTTAGGGCACTTCATGCTTCCCTCTGCCAACAAGCTTTTTGGAGATGGAAATTTAATTCTCCAGCAGGACGTGGCACCTGTCCACACTGCCAAAAGTACCAATACCTGGTTTACAAACAACATTATCACTGTGCTTGATTGGCCAGCAAACTCGCCAGACCTTAACCCCATAGAGAATCTATAGAGTATTGTCAAGAGGAAGATGAGAGACACCAGAACCAAAAATGCAGATGAGCTGAAGGCTGCTATCAAAGCAATCTGGGCTTCCATAACCCCTCAGCAGTGCCACAGGCTGATCACCTCCATGCCACGCCGCAGTGCTGCAGTAGTTGATGCAAAAGGAGCCCCGACCAAGTATTGAGTGCATTTACTGAACATACATTTCAGTAGGCCAACATTTCGGATTTTAAAATAATTTTTCAAGCTGGTGTTATAACGTATTCTAATTTACTGAGATAATGACTTTTGAGTTTTCATTGGCTGTAAGCCATTATAATCAACATTAACAAAAATAAACACTTGAAATAGATCACTCTGTTTGTAATGACTCTATCTAATATATGAGTTTCACTATTTGTATTGAAGAACTGAAATAAATTAACTTTTTGATGACATTTTAATTTAGTGAGATGCACTTGTATGTACAACCCCTGGCAAAAATTATGTAATCACCGGCCTTAGAGGATGTTCATTCAGTTGTTTAATTTTGTAGAAAAAAAGCAGATCATAGACATGGCACAAAACGAAAGTCAATTCAAATAGCAACTTTCTGGCTTTAAGAACCACTAAAAGAAATCAAGAACAAAAAATGTGGTAGTCAGTAATGATTACTTTTTTAAACCAAGCAGAGGGGAAAAATTATGGAATCACTCAATTCTGAGGTAAAAAATTACGGAATCATGAAAAACAAACCAACAAAAAAACACTCCAACACATCACAAGTATTTTGCTACACCACCCCTGGCTTTTATAACAGCTTGCAGTCTGAGCCATGGACTTAATAATGAGTGTCAAACAGTACTCTTCATCAATCTGGCTCCAACTTTCTCTGATTGCTGTTGCCAGATCAGCTTTGCAGGTTGGAGCCTTGTCATGGACCATTTTCTTCAACTTCCACCAAAGATTTTTAATTAGATTGAGATCCGGACTATTTGCAGGCCATGACATTGACCTTATGTGTTGTTTTCTCAGTTTTTGCTCTATGGCAGGATGCATTATCATCTTAGAAAATGATTACATCATCCCCAAACATCCTTTCAATTGATGGGATAAGAAAAGTGTCCAAAATATCAACATAAACTTGTGCATTTATTGAAGATGTAATGACAGCCATCTCCCCAGTGCCTTTACCTGACATGCAGCCCCATATCATCAATGACTGTGGAAATTTGCATGTTCTCTGCAGGCAGTCATCTTTATAAATCTCATTGGAACGGCACCAAACAAAAGTTCCAGCATCATCACCTTGCCCAATGCATATTCGCGATTCATCACTGAATATGACTTTCATCCAGTCATCCACAGTCCACGATTGCTTTTCCTTAGCCCATTGTAACCTTATTTTTTTTGTTTAGGTGTTAATGATGGCTTTCATTTAGCTTTTCTGTATGTAAATACCATTTCCTTTAGGCGGTTTCCTACAGTTTGGTCACAGAGGTTGACTCTAGTTTCCTCCCATTCGTTCCTCATTTGTTTTGTTGTGCATTTCCTGTTTTGGAGACATATTGCTTTAATTTTCTGGTTTTGACACTTTGATGTCTTCCTTAGTCTACCATTATGTTTGCCTTTAACAACCTTCCCATGTTGTTTGTATTTGGTCCAGATTTCAGACACAGCTGACTGAACAACCAACATCTTTTGCAACATTGCATGATGATTTACCCTCTTTTAAGAGCTTGATAATCCTCTCCTTTGTTTCAATTGACATCTCTCATGTTGGAGCGATGATTCATGTCAGTCCACTTGGTGCAACTGCTCTCCAAGGTGTGATCACTCTTTTTTAGATGCAGACTAACAAGCAGATCTAATTTGATGCAGGTGTTAGTTTTGGGAATGAAAATTTACAGGGTGATTCCATAATTTTTTCCCTCAGAATTGAGTGATTCCATAATTTAAAAAAAAAGTAATCATTACTGACTACCACATTTTTTGTTCTTGATATCTTTTAGTGTTTCTTAAACCAGAAAGTTGCCATTTGAATTGACTTTAGTTTTGTGACATATCTGTGATCTGCTTTTTTTCTACAAAATGAAACAACTGAATGAACATCCTCTAAGGCCGGTGATTCCATAATTTTTGCCAGGGGTTGTGTAACTCACCATGCACAATAGTCTGATCCATTAACTTAAAGGGAACCTGTCGCGTTGTACTTGCAATCTGATCTGTGGACAGCACGGTGTAGAACAGGAGGTGCTGAACAGATTGATATATATATTTTAGTGTGAAAATATTCATGAGTAAAAGAAAATAACGTAGTTGAGAAACCACAGAGAGCTCACCACCCAAACCCGCAGGTGTGCAGAACTCCGTCTTGATGGGACGTGATTTGTGCAATAGAAGAACAGGTGAATGTTCCAGCTCTCTTAAAATCTTCGAACTTTATTAGTCCATATCAGAATTCTCCAGCATTAACCCCTCATATTCACACTGGTACTGGAGAATTACCTCACCTATTTTCCTGATATGGATTAATAAAGTTTGAAGATTTTAAAGGAGCTGGAACGTTCACCTTTTCTTCTATTGTGAAAATATTCAGTATAACTTGTGTATTCTTTGTAATTCCTGGTGTTTGTCTGCATAAGAGTCCAGTGGGCAGTCCTACCACATGATTGATGGTTATATCTTCAGCATCAGTCATACAGGGAAGACTGCCAATCATTAGTAGGACCTCCCACTGGACTCATATGCATACAAACACCAGGGATTTCAGTGAATACAACACAAAAATATATATCAATCTGATCAGCTCCTCCTGCTCTGTAGCATCCTGCCTGCGGATCAGATACAACATCACAAGCTCCCTTTAAAGGGTTTTAATCACCAGTTAATTTTTTTGAAGGCTGCAAGTGACATAAAAAAATGAAACAGCAAATAATCAGCTCTACAGATGTTCCACCTTTCCCTGGGTTCACACTGGTTTGTTTCCTGGTCATTTTTGACTTGTAGCAAATGCTCTAAAGGTACTGTCACACTTAGCCATGCACCAGCGATCCCGACCAGCGATATGACGCGGTCAGGATCGCTGGTGCATCGCTAAGTGGTCGCTAGTGAGCTGCCACACAGGCAGATCTCACCAGCGACATAGCAGGGGTCGGGGGTCGCTACTTACCTGTCAGACGAGGCGATCCTGACGTCCTCTCGCCCGCGTCCACGCGTCGCTCGACGTCACAGCAGGAAGCTGACGACGAGAAACGGTCCAGGACGTTCTTGCGCGATCAGCGATAACCAGCGGGGGAGCGGTCGGAGGTAAGTATCAGACATAGCGATATCGCTAGCAATATCGCTGCTATGTCACAAAAACCTGTGACGTTACAGCGATATTGCTAGCGATATCGCTTAGTGTGACAGACCCTTAAGTCAATCACTAACTGAGGCTGGACACTAAAATGGCCGGTGATTGACTGAGCAAGCAGTTCTAGAATTTCCTATGTCAAGAAACACCAGTAAGTAGAGTAAAAGGGGAGTATCGGAACCAAACCATGGGAGCAGCAGCACAGTTGAGTGTTTTTTTGTGACAGACTTTCATTGCTCTTTGGTGGCATTACCAAAAAATTATACACTTGTTGCAAAGTTGCCTCAAAAATTACAACTAATTTATAGACGTGCAAATAGCAGGACACCGTGGGAACTGTGGATTTTCAGGTGTCCCTTCAAGCAAAAAAAAAAGAAAAAGATTACCCAAAGTAGACAGCCCCCTTAT
This sequence comes from Dendrobates tinctorius, assembly GCF_039654945.1. NCBI lineage: Eukaryota > Metazoa > Chordata > Amphibia > Anura > Dendrobatidae > Dendrobates > Dendrobates tinctorius. The sequence goes on from NW_027361743.1 coordinate 53,219,206, forward strand.
CGGGAATGTCATCAGAAAATGACCTCTTGCTTAATTAATTTAGCTTTTTATGTTTACGGTATATTAATTTGTCATTTTTTTTATTTATAATGGGTTTTTTTTCTAATTTTTCATCTCACATTCTTTTATAAAAAAAGCTAAAATCCAGCAGTTTTATCACACTAGCCACAAGGCTCTACACTAGACTCACAATTTCTGATCTGTACAGATGACTTCTCAACAGTCTCATTTTCATCACAGAAAGGATTACAAGTAGTGTTGAGCATTCCGATACTGCAAATATCGGGTATCGGCCGATATTCGCTGTATCGGAATTCCGATACCGAGTACCGATATTTTTTCAATATCGAATACCAGAATCGGAAGTTCCCATAATGCAATGAGCCACTGTTGTGGCTGTGATTGGCTTCTGAAATGATGTCATCATGATGCGCGGTCTGTGCGCATCATGATGCGCGGTCAGTGCGGGCCTGTCGAGGGTCTGTGCCGGCTGCCGGGGGTCTGTACCGGCTGCCGACAGTCTGTACGGGCCTGCCGGGGGTCTGTGCCGGCTGCCGGTGGTCTGTATGTTTGTGCAGGCATCGTCCGATGGGACTACAAGTCCCATCGGGTGATGCCTGCTACAATGACAGCGATTGACACATTAGCCAATGATGGGACAGTAGTAGTCCCATCATCCGGCTAATGTGTTGAATGTAAAAAAAAAACAAAAAAAAAACATACATACAACATACATACTACATACATACTTCATATACAGTATACTACATTCATACAACATACATACTACATATATACTACATTCATACAGCATACATACATACTACATATATACTACATTCATACAGCATACATACTACATACATACTACATACATACTTCATATATACTACATTCATACAGCATACATACATACTACATACATACTACATATATACAACATTCATACAACATACATACATACTACATACATACTACATATATACAACATTCATACATACATACTACATATATACTACATATTTACTACATTCACACAGCATACATACATACTACATATATACAACATTCATACAACATACATACATACTACATATATACTACATTCATACAACATACATACATACTACATACATACTACATACATACAACATACATACATACTACATATATACTACATATTTACTACATTCACACAGCATACATACATACTACATATATACAACATTCATACAACATACATACATACTACATACATACTACATTCATACAACATACATACATACTACATACATACTACATATATACTACATTCATACAGCATACATACATACCACATATATACAACATTCACACAACATACATACATACTACATATATACTACATTCATACATACTACATACATACTACATATATACAACATTCATACATACATACATACATACTACATATATACTACATTCATACAATATACATACTACATACATACTACATTCATACAGCATACATACATACTACATATATACTGCATATTTACTACTTTCACACAGCATACATACATACTACATATATACAACATTCATACATACATACCACATATATACTACATTCATACAACATACATACTACATACCTACTACATATATACTACATTCATACAGCATACATACATACTACATACATAGATAAAACATGCTACAGATATACTACATACATACTACATATATACTACATTCATACAGCATACATACATACTACATATATACTACACTCATACAGCATACATACATACTACATACATACAACATACATAAAACATGCTACAGATATACTACATACATACTACATACAATACATTCATACAATACATACATAAAGACATACAGTACATATAACATAGAGTACATACTCACCATTACTTGTCACATTGTTCCCCGAAGCCAGTGTCATCTGTGAAAAAAATATGAAAAAAACAAACCACCAAATACTCCCTGTTCCGCAGAAATCCACGAGTGTCCCACGCCGATCTCCCGTGGAGAACAGCAGCATCAGCTGATGCGACCGCTCTCTAGGGGGCTCCAGGAATCCAATGACGAGAGGTAGGTATCCTTCCGCACTGTATTCCTCCGCCACTGTAAAAAATATTGTCCCTAGTCTCTCTTTATGGCAAAAGCCGTGTGGGAACTTTCTCACACAGCAATGCCAAAAGGGAGACTAGGGACTATATTTTTTACAGTGGTGGAGGAATGCAGTGCTTTGTACTGTATGTCTATATGTATGTATTGTATGAATGTATGAATGTATTGTATGTAGTATGTACAGTCATGGCCAAAAGTATTGACACCCCTGCAATTCTGTCAGATAATATTCAGTTTCTTCCTGAAAATGATTGCAAACACAAATTCTTTGGTATTATTATCTTCATTTAATTTGTCTTAAATGAAAAAACACAAAAGAGAATGAAGCAAAAAGCAAAACATTGATCATTTCACACAAAACTCCAAAAATGGGCCGGACAAAAGTATTGGCACCCTCAGCCTAATACTTGGTTGCACAACCTTTAGCCAAAATAACTGCGACCAACCGCTTCCGGTAACCATCAATGAGTTTCTTACAATGCTCTGCTGGAATTTTAGACCATTCTTCTTTGGCAAACTACTCCAGGTCCCTGATATTTGAAGGGTGCCTTCTCCAAACTGCCATTTTTAGATCTCTCCACAGGTGTTCTATGGGATTCAGGTCTGGACTCATTGCTGGCCACCTTAGATGTCTCCAGTGCTTTCTCTCAAACCATTTTCTAGTGCTTTTTGAAGTGTGTTTTGGGTCATTGTCCTGCTGGAAGACCCATGACCTCTGAGGGAGACCCAGCTTTCTCACACTGGGCCCTACATTATGCTGCAAAATTTGTTGGTAGTCTTCAGACTTCATAATGCCATGCACACGGTCAAGCAGTCCAGTGCCAGAGGCAGCAAAGCAACCCCAAAACATCAGGGAACCTCCGCCATGTTTGACTGTAGGGACCGTGTACTTTTCTTTGAATGCCTCTTTTTTCTCCTGTAAACTCTATGTTGATGCTTTTGCCCTAAAAGCTCTACTTTTGTCTCATCTGACCAGAGAATATTCTTCCAAAATGTTTTAGGCTTTTTCAGGTAAGTTTTGGCAAACTCCAGCCTGGCTTTTTTATGTCTCGGGGTAAGAAGTGGAGTCTTCCTGGGTCTCCTACCATACAGTCCCTTTTCATTCAGACGCCGACGGATTGTACGGGTTGACACCGTTGTACCCTCGGACTGCAGGGCAGCTTGAACTTGTTTGGATGTTAGTGGAGGTTCTTTATCCAACATCCGCACAATCTTGCGTTGAAATCTCTTGTCAATTTTTCTTTTCCGGCCACATCTAGGGAGGTTAGCCACAGTGCCATGGGCTTTAAACTTCTTGATGACACTGCGCACGGTAGACGCAGGAACATTCAGGTCTTTGGAGATGGACTTGTAGCCTTGAAATTGCTCATGCTTCCTCACAATTTGGTTTCTCAAGTCCTCAGACAGTTCTTTGGTCTTCTTTCTTTTCTCCATGCTCAATGTGGTACACACAAGGACACAGGACAGAGGTTGAGTCAACTTTAATCCATGTCACCTGGCTGCAAGTGTGATTTAGTTATTGCCAACACCGGTTAGGTGCCACAGGTAAGTTACAGGTGCTGTTAATTACATAAATTAGAGAAGCATCACATGATTTTTCAAACAGTGCCAATACTTTTGTCCACCCTCTTTGTTATGTTTGGTGTGGAGTTATATCCAATTTGGCTTTAGGACAATTCTTTTTGTGTTTTTTCATTTAAGACAAATTAAATGAAGATAATAATACCAAAGAATTTGTGTTTGCAATCATTTTCAGGAAGAAACTGAGTATTATCTGACAGAATTGCAGGGGTGTCAATACTTTTGGCCATGACTGTATGTAGTATATCTGTAGCATGTTGTATGTATGTTGTATGTAAGTATGTAGTATGAATGTAGTATATATGTAGTATGTATGTAGTATGTATGTATGTTGTACGAATGTTGTATATATGTAGTATGTATGTAGTATGCATGTATGCTGTATGAATGTAGTATGTATGTAGTATGTATGTTGTATGAATGTTGTATATATGTAGTATGTATGTAGTATGTATGTAGTATGTAGTATGTATGCTGTATGAATGCAGTATATATGTAGTATGTATGTATGCTGTACGAATGTATTATATATGTAGTATGTATGTATGCTGTATAAATATAGTATATATGTAGTATGTATGTTGTATGAATGTAGTATATATGTAGTATGTATGTAGTATGTATGTATGCTGTATGAATGTAGTATGTATGTATGTATGTTGTATGAATGTTGTATATATGTAGTATGTATGTAGTATGTAGTATGTATGTATGTATGCTGTATGAATGTAGTATGTATGTAGTATGTATGTATGTTATATGAATGTAGTATATCTATAATAATAAATGCCCTAACCAGCTTCCGGTTGTAACAACTTCCGTCCAGTTGTAACCGGTGACGTCACCACACACACACGCACATATTAACCCTCAACACACCACACCGCCTCAACACACACTCCTCTCACCTTTCACCTCCACTCATGTCCACTCACTCTTTCACTCCACATACATTCCTTTCTCTCACTCCGTTTCTCATACTCACACCGTCATCGTCGCTGCCCCGACATCTTCCTCCGCCGCCGCGATCCAGGATCCAGACGTTCTCCAGGCCGCCGACATGTTCTTGCGGGACGCCATCTTGGATGTCGTGAAATCCTGCGAGATTCAAGATGGCGTCGCCGCAACAATATGTCGCTGGCGTGGACGACATCGGGATCCAAAAAGATGGCGTCGGCGAAATCTCGCGAGATTACGCCGACGCCATTTTGGATCCCGATGTCGCCCATGCCAGCGACATGTTGTTGCGGCGACGCCATCTTGAATATCGCGGGACTTCACGACATCCAAGATGGCGTCCCGCAAGAATATGTCGCTGGCGTGGGCGACATCGGGATCCAAAATGGCGTCGGCGTAATCTCGCGAGATTTCGCCGACGCCATCTTTTTGGATCCCGATGTCGTCCACGCCAGCGACATGTTGTTGCGGCGATGCTATCTTGAATATCGCGGGATTTCACGAAATCCAAGATGGCGTCCCGCAAGAACATGTCGGCGGCCTGGAGAACGTCTGGATCCTGGATCGCGGCGGCGGAGGAAGATGTCGGGGCAGCGACGATGACGGTGTGAGTATGAGAAACGGAGTGAGAGAAAGGAACGTATGTGGAGTGAAAGAGTGAGTGGACATGAGTGGAGGTGAAAGGTGAGAGGAGTGTGTGTTGAGGCGGTGTGGTGTGTTGAGGGTTAACATGGCAAGAGGTGTTAACGTCGTCCGCCGACGCCATCTTGCATTCGTGAAATTGCGTCATTTACCTCACGCCGACTTGCTGTGCGGACGCTTGGCATTGCCTGTACCACCATAACTACTGCTGCCTTGGTCCTATGCCTGTTTACTGCCGGTGTCTAATTACTGGACCAATTTGCCTGTACCGCCATAACTACTGCTGCCTTGCTCCTCTGCCGGTGTCTAATTACAGGACCAATTTGCCTCTACCGCCATAACTACTGCTGCTTTGCTCCTCTGCCGGTGTCCAATTACAGGGCTAATTTGCCTCTACCGCCATAACTACTGCTGCCTTGCTCCTCTGCCGGTGTCTAATTACAGGACCAATTTGCCTCTACCGCCATAACTACTGCTGCTTTGCTCCTCTGCCGGTGTCTAATTACAGGGCCAATTTGCCTCTACCGCCATAACTACTGCTGCCTTGCTCCTCTGCCGGTGTCTAATTACAGGACCAATTTGCCTCTACCGCCATAACTACTGCTGCCTTTGTCCTCTGCCGGTGTCTAATTACAGGACCAATTTGCCTCTACCGCCATAAATACTGCTGCCTTTGTCCTCTGCCAGTGTCTAATTACAGGGCCAATTTGCCTCTACCGCCATAACTACAGCTGCCTTGCTCCTCTGCCGGTGTCTAATTACAGGGCTAATTTGCCTCTACCGCCATAACTACTGCTGCCTTGCTCCTCTGCTGGTGTCTAATTACAGGGCTAATTTGCCTCTACCGCCATAACTACTACTGCCTTGCTCCTCTGCCGGTGTCTAATTACAGGGCTAATTTGCCTCTACCGCCATAACTACTGCTGCCTTGCTCCTCTGCCGGTGTCTAATTACAGGGCTAATTTGCCTCTACCGCCATAACTACTGCTGCCTTGCTCCTCTGCCGGTGTCTAATTACAGGGCTAATTTGCCTCTACCGCCATAACTACTGCTGCCTTGCTCCTCTGCCGGTGTCTAATTACAGGGCCAATTTGCCTCTACCGCCATAACTACTGCTGCCTTGCTCCTCTGCCGGTGTCTAATTTACAGGGCCAATTTGCCTCTACCGCCATAACTACTGCTGCCTTGCTCCTCTGCCGGTGTCTAATTTACAGGGCCAATTTGCCTCTACCGCCATAACTACTGCTGCCTTGCTCCTCTGCCGGTGTCTAATTACAGGATCAATTTGCCTCTACCGCCATAACTACTGCTGCATTGCTCCTCTGCTGGTGTCTAATTACAGGGCCAATTTGCCTCTACCGCCATAACTACTGCTGCCTTGCTCCTCTGCCGGTGTCTAATTACAGGGCCAATTTGCCTCTACTGCCATAAGTACTGCTGCCTTGCTCCTCTGACTGTTCACTGCCTGTGTCTAATTACAGGGCCAATTTGCCTCTACCGCCATAACTACTGCTGCCTTGCTCCTCTGCCGGTGTCTAATTACAGGGCCAATTTGCCTCTACCGCCATAACTACTGCTGCCTTGCTCCTCTGCCGGTGTCTAACTACAGGGCCAATTTGCCACTACCACTTCATAACTACTGCTGGGCAATTACAGGGTCAATTAGTATCTGTTTACTCTACAATACTCCAGGACGCCTTCTTCACTGCCAGATAACTGCCAAATAGACTCCTTTACCTGTGCCAACATGAGTCATAACAAAAAGTATGCCAATGCCAGTGAAAGGAAAGCAGCTTTAGCACTACGACAAAAACAACGCCGTGCTAATGAGACTCCTGAGGAAAAACACCATCGCCTTGAGAAGATTAAGGCTTATAAACGCCGTCGCCTCACACACGAATCCCCTAACTCTAAATCCATAAGATTGGCTGAAGAAGCCTCTGCACGCCGTCACCGCCGACAACAGACGGCCTCTTCCTCATCATTATTATTAGACTCACAACAGGATGCTTCCACATCAGCATGTGGAACAATTTACTGCTACACTTCATCCCATATGCCGTTCACTGACATAACTAATCAGCAATCTGTTTCTGCCCTATCAATACCACCATTCAATACCGATGCACAGTATGCCAATGCCAGTGAAAGGAAAGCAGCTTTAGCACTACGACAAAAACAACGCCGTGCTAATGAGACTCCTGAGGAAAAACAGCATCGACTTGACAAGATTAAGGCTTATAAACGCCGTCGTCTCACACATGAATCCCCTAACTCTAAATCTATTACATTGGCTGAAGAAGCCTCTACACGCCATCACCGCCAACAACAGACGGCTTCTTCCTCATCATCTATAATAATAAATGCCCTAACCAGCTTCCGGTTGTAACAACTTCCGTCCAGTTGTAACCGGTGACGTCACCACACACACACGCACATTAACCCTCAACACACCACACCGCCTCAACACACACTCCTCTCACCTTTCACCTCCACTCACGTTCACTCACTCTTTCACTCCACATACGTTCCTTTCTCTCACTCCGTTTCTCATACTCACACCGTCATCGTCGCTGCCCCGACATCTTCCTCCGCCGCAGCGATCCTGGATCCAGACGTTCTCCAGGCCGCCGACATGTTCTTGCGGCGACGCCATCTTGGATTTCGTGAAATCCCGCGAGATTCAAGATGGCGTCGCCGCAAGAACATGTCGCTGGCGTGGACGACTCGGGATCCAAAAAGATGGCGTCGGCGAAATCTCGCGAGATTACGCCGACGCCATTTTGGATCCCGATGCCATCCACGCCGGCGACATGTTCTTGCGGCGACGCCATTTTGGATCGGCGAAATCCCGCGATAGACAAGATGGCGTCGCCACAAGAACATGTCGCCGGCGAGGACGACGTCGGGATCCAAAATGGCGTCGGCGAAAACTCGCGAGATTTCGCCGACGCCATTTTGGATCCCGACGTCATCCACGCCGGCGACATGTTCTTCCGGCGACGCTATCTTGACTATCGCGGGATTTCACGATACTCAAGATGGCATCGTCGCAAGAACATGTCGCCGGCGTGGACAACGTCTGGATCCAGGATGGCGCCGGCGGAAGAAGATGTCGGGGATCGTGGAGCAGCGGCGATGACGGCGTGAGTATGAGAGACGGAGTGAGAGAAGGGGTCGTATGTGGAGTGAAAGAGTGAGTGGAGATGGTGAAAGGTGAGAGGAGTGTGTGTGTTGAGGGTTAACATGGCAAGAGGTGTGATGCTATCGCATCCTCCCGATGCGATAGCATCGGGCCATAATCTAGTATGAAATATGTATGTAGTATGTATGTAGTATGTATATAGTATGTATGTTTTTTTTTTTTTTTACATTCAACACATTAGCCGGATGATGGGACTACTACTGTCCCATCATTGGCTAATGTGTCAATCACTGTCATTGTAGCAGGCATCGCCCGATGGGACTTGTAGTCCCATCGGACGATGCCTGCACACACACACAGACTCCTGGCAGGCCCATACAGACCACCGGCAGCCAGCACAGACCCCCAGCAGCCGGCACAGACCCCCGGCAGGCCCGTACAGACCGCCGGTAGCCGGCACAGACCCCCGGCAGGCCTGTACAGACCCCCGGCAGGCCCGTACAGACCGCCGGCAGGCCCGTACAGACCCCCGTTAGGCCCGTACAGACCCCCGAGAGGCCCGCACAGAGCCCGCCCGCACACACAGACACGCACAGTGTCCGCCCACGCACCACCCACACTCTTCCCCCCCTCCCGAACTGGATGTACAAGGAAAGAAAGGGTTTTTTTTTTAAATCCGATATTTCTGTCCCATTGACTTGAATGGGACTTCCGGTAGCGGAATCGGCGATACCCGATACTTTTTGTGTATCGGGCAGATCCAATCCGATCCGATATTTCTGGATATCGGATGGTATCGCTCAACACTAATTACAATGACAGATAGCATCTCTATATACAGAAGATAACACAGCATCCATCATTCACTGTAAGTGGTGTCACAGCTCTCTTCCTCCCCCTCCCTTCAAAATTAATTTTGGAATTTTGGACTGAAGAGAGCCTTCAATATAAAATACTTCAATACAATTCAGTAGCGACTCAGCCAGTCTATTGTGGATATGTCTAATGCTAGGTCTAAAGTCCATTTTGAAAGTTTCAAGATGTTTTTTTTTAATATAGTTTATGATACAGAAAAAAAAACTTGTGAAACAACTTTAAAAAATGTATTTAATCAATATAAACAATAGTTCAAACTCTGAATCCTTTCAAGGCTACGTCCATACAATAAGTATTTGATGAGTTGTTGATGTTGAAGATTTTCTGCACCATTTTTGCACCTATCATGTAAATTCAGTTACTTGCATTTTTCTTCCATTTTGTTTTTATCGTAGTTTTTCCACTCTGGTTTTTGTTTCTTTTGTATATGTTTTAAATAAAGCTGCTTTGTTTTTTATTCTTTCTGGTATTTGGCTTTGGCAAAACCTTATTTAAAGAGTCATGTCGCACTAATAACCTAATATTAGCAGGCTAATATGCATTTTTTGATGGCCGGTGCTTGGTTTCCACAGCCACGCATCTGTCACACTCTCCTTCCTCCTGATGCGTCAGCGGAGGGTGGAGACATGTGACATCGGGTGCTGCACCCATCCCTTTTTTGCACACGACTCAGTCATTGTAAGCGCCATTCTCCGCTTCCACTGCCTTTGATTGGTGAGTTATCATAAAAAGAACCCTGTCTGTCCCCTATATATACCACTAGAAGAAGCTAATGTGAAACGCGCATCGGGGTACTCTCCTTCACCTTCTACAGGTTGTTCAGGTTTTGTTTTCAGGCCTTTGCGATTTCGCTTTGTGACTCTTCTCTTTGCATATATGTTACTGGCAGACATTGTGAATTACCCAATATGGCATACCATTGATGGTCCTTTTGCGTCCTTGCTTTGTGCTCCATTAAACCTTCAGTAGGACATGTAGCTTTTAGGCCTGTGACTTATTTCATTTTTTTGCCTGTTTACCTGTAGCCTAGGTAGGTGGGAACTCTGTGTCACACATCTTCCCCTCTTTCTACCTTCTTATTATACGAGAATTATTTGTAATAAAGATGGTAATCACTTATCTGGCTTTTTTGCTTCAATTGTTTTTTGGTTCTCTTAATATGAGAGCAGCCTAATGTAGGGGACAAGAGTCTGATTCCAGGGATGTGTTACTTGTTAGGTTTTATTTTAGTTTCAATACAATTAGTGTTTTATCAGCAGGAGACTATCACTGCTGGACTACATGTCTCATGCAAGCAAGTCAGGGTAATCTGTGTAACTCCATTCCCACCACTGATTTGGGCTGTGTATAAGCCAAAGTCTTAGCTATGCTAGATCTACTTTAGACAAAAGGGATTATATCAAAATTACACCAGGCAGACAGAAAATGACACATCCCTAGAATCAGGGTCTCTGTCTCTACATTATGCCGATCTCAGATTCCATAGCAAACACCTGCTGATAAATTCCCTATAATTGCTGTAGAAAAGTTGTAATGATGGCGGATATGTGGTTACATGTTGGCCTGCAAACTCTTTATCTAAGAATTGTCACCAGCTCTATGATTAAAATTCATTATGTAAAGTTAGACAGAATTAAATCTAAATGTCCCACTATAGAAAAAAGAGGATTCAAAACCATAAATCAGATGAGGTGGTAGAAAGAATATAAGTCTTCGCCCTCAGGCATTAGGAACATTATTTTAATGGAAGCGAGTGCTAATAGTGTCAAAGATTACACAGTACATTAATAGTAATTGGAAATATTGATGTTTTAATTTAGCTTAGAGAATTACAATCGCCCTATAAGTGATATAATGTGAGCGGCAACATAGTGGAAAAAATGTGGTTGAGTCCTGTAAGATATTCTTTAAATGGGGTTTTAGGAAATTACAATATTGATTGCATTCATTCATTGTTTTCCCTCATGCCATCTACTTAGGAGCAGCTACAGATGCAGTCAAAGATAGTCAATTCCCATTGCAAATCAGGTTTATTAACCCCTTCTCGCTCAGGCCAATTTCCATTTTTTTGTTTTCATTTTTTTGCTCTCCTTCTTCTAAGAGCCATAACTTTTTAATTTTTCAGTCCACGTAGATGTATGAGAGCTTGCTTTTTTTTTACAAGACGAGTTGCACTTTTGAGTGACACTATTCATGCAGGAAGAGAAAACTTCCAAGTGCGGCAAAATTGCCAAAAAAAAAATTAAATGCCACAATAGTTTTTTTTTTTTTTTTCTTCAATTTATCATGTTTACTTTATAGTAAAACTGAACTGGAAATATGATTCTCCAGCTCTGTACGATTATACAAATATCAGGCTACTTTCACACTTGCGTTTTTTTTGCTGTGCGTTTTTTGCGCACACAAACGCATGAAAAAAACGCATCATGCGTTTGTGTGCGTTTTTTGCGGGGCTTGGTGCATTTTTTTTTAAAAAAAGCATGCTTTTTTTGCGCATATGTGCGCTTTACAATGCGCACGTATGCACACCCAAAGACTACAATGGGTGTTTTGCTGTAAAAAAAACGCATTGCGTGCGCATGCATTTTTTGGGGGCAAGTCGGACGTACAAAAAATGCAACAGGATGCATTTTGTGCGCCCGAGCGCACACTACAAAAAAACGCATGCGCGTACAAACGCATGTGTATGCGCACCTATGCGCACCCATGTAAAAGATAGGGGGAAAAAACGCATGCTTTTTTTGCGCTAAAAAACAGCGCAAAAAGACGCAAGTGTGAAACCAGCCTCAAACATGCATTTTTTTCATTATTTAAGTTCTGAAAAGAAAGTTGGAAATTTTGTTTAAAGAAAAAAAAATTTTTGCTTCTATTGCCATTTTCCGAGCGCTGTAACATTTCAACATTTTAAATTTTTGGTTAATGGGGATGTGTGAAAGCTTATTTTTTGTGCCTTGAACAAACGTTTCTATTGCTAGTACCATTGGGTAGATACTTCTGCTTTGATTGCCTTTTATTGCATTTTAATGCCAAAAAACATATTTTTTGCTTTTAGATTTTTTTTTCATTACACCATTTACCAACTGGGTTAATTAATTTTATATTTTGATAGATATTGACACCAAATATGTGTAATGTTTCTTTTCTTTTTTCTTTATTTTTAATGGAGGAAAATTGTGGTGATTTGGCCTTTTATATTTTTAATAACTTTTTTTTACACTTTCAACTGTATTTTTTAGACACTTAGGGGACTTGAACCTGCGATCATCTGATTGCTATGTATAACAAAAATTACTGTCTCCTATGAATGCCAGCTACAGGCTGGCTTTCACAGGAGTACCATTATGACAGACATGGGGGTCTTCAGCAGACCCCTGGCTTTCATGGCAGCCCATTGGCACATCACGATTCATAGAATCATTGAATCATAGAATCGTAGAGTTGGAAGAGACCTCCTGGGCCATCTGGTCCAACTCCCTGCTCAAAGCATGATTCGCTAAATCATCCCAGTCAGATGTCTGTCCAGCCTCTGTTTGAAGACTTCCATTGAAGGAGAACTCACCACTTCTCGTGGCAGCCTGTTCCACTCATTGATCACTCTAACTGTCAAAAAGTTTTTTCTAATATCTAATCTGTGTCTCCACCCATTCAGTTTCATCCCATTGCTTCTAGTCTTTCCTTGTGCAAATGAGAATAAAGATGATCCTTCTACAATGTGACAGCCCTTTAGATATTTGTAGACAGCTATTAAGTCTTCTCTCAGTCTTGTCTTTTGCAAACTAAACATTCCCAAATCATGCAACCTTTCCTCATAAGACAGGGTTTGCAGACCGGTCACAATTCTGGTCGCTCTTTTCTGAACTTGCTCCAGTTTGTTGATGTCTTTTTTAAAATGTGGTGCCCAAAACTGGACACAATATTCCAGATAAGGTCTGACCAAAGAGGAGTAGCGGGAAATAATGACTTCACGTGATCTAGACTGTATGCTTCTGTTAATACATCCTAGAATTGCATTTGCCTTTTTTGCTGCTGCATCACACTGTTGACTCATATTCAGTCTGTGATCTATTAGTATACACAAGTCTTTTTCATATGTGCTGTTGCTAAACCCTATTCCTCCCATTCTGTATTTGCTTTTTTCATTTTTATTGCCCAGATGTAGTACTTTGCATTTTTCCCTGTTAAAAACCATTCTGTTAGTTGCTGCCCACTTCTCCAGTTTATTTATATCCTTTTGAATCCTCTCTCTCTCTTCTCTAGTATTAGCTATCCCTCCTAGCTTTGTGTCATCAGCAAATTTAATCAGTTTACCCTCAATTCCTTCATCCAAATCATTGATAAAGATATTGAACAATACAGGGCCCAGGACAGAGCCCTGAGGTACCCAACTTGAGACATTCTTCCAACTGGATGTGCAGCCATTTACGATCACTCTTTGGGTCCGATCACTAAGCCAGTAATGAATCCACCTAACAGTTGCCTTGTCCATTCCATACTTAGTCATTTTTTCAATAAGGATTGTATGAGATACTTTGTCAAATGCTTTGCTGAAGTCAAGATATACTATATCTACAGCATTTCCTTGATCCACCCAATCAGTGATTCCGTCATAGAAGGAAATTAAGTTAGTCTGAATATGACTTATTAGTTACAAACCCATGCTGACTCTGTTTAATCACTTCATTCTTACCCAGGTACTGACATACATGTTGTTTAATAATTTGTTCAAAGATCTTTCCTGGTATAGAAGTCAGACTCACCGGCCTATAGTTGCCTGGGTCCACCTTCTACCCCTTTTTGAAGATAGGAACAACATTTGCTCTTCTCCAGTCTTCTGGGACTTCTCCTGTTCTCCAAGAATTTTCAAAGATTATGGAGAGGGGTTCAAAAATTTCTTCTGCTATCTCCTTCAGTACTCTGGGGTGTAATTCATCTGGACCTGGACACTTGAATTCATTTAGGTTAGCTAAGTGTTTCCTCACTATCTTTCTGTTTATAGATATCCTGGATTCTTCTATTCCCTTAATAGGGCAGTGAAGAACAGTTGATGTTACATTTCCATTCTGAGAGAAAACAGATGCAAAATACGAATTTAAAAGTTCGGCCTTCTCAACATCCTGTTTTACCATTGCATCATTTTCATCCTGTAAAAATCCTATAGCATCTTTGACTTTTCTTTTACTTTTGACATATCCCCAAAATCCTTTATTATTGCTTTTGACATCTCTTGGAAACCTCAAATTCATTGTCAGCTTTAGTAATCTAATTTGTGCCCTGCAGGTTCTGCAGACAGCATTATATTCTTCTTTAGATATGCCTCCCAATTTCCATTTTATAAACTTTTTTTTTTTTGTAAGCTCAAAAAAAGCTCAAAAAAGTAGTAAGGGAGCCGGCGTATGACAAACTGTACATTAAGGGGTTAACAAAATTTAGAAACGTTCTGAGGTTTATGATAAACCCAACAAACAACAACACATTTAAATAACTGATTTCAACTAATTTAATGAGCGTGTTGGCTCAGTGGTTAGCAAAGTTGCCTTGCACCACTGTGGTCTTGGGTTTAAATCCCACCAGGAGTTTGTTCGACCAGTGTTTGCTTGGATTACCATCAGATGCTCTGCTTTCCTCCTCAAAAGACATATTGATAGGGATTTTAGATTGGTAGCCCCAGTGATGTGGAAATATATTGTTGGAATAATGCCAATTACAACTGCCTGTCCAAGAAAAACTGAAGTGGATTAATGCTGCTAATGAGGAAATGAGTTCCCTTCATCAACTTCAAACTTGGAAACGCACCAAACTACCATGAGGCAAATAAATCAAATGTAAATGGGTTTTTAAGACCAAATATGTCTCTGAAGGCAAGCTTCACAGATTTAAAGCAAGATTAGTTGCAAAAATATATTCTCAGAAATATGCAAAAGATTATGATGCCACATTTTCTCCAGTTGCTAAGCAGACTACATTCAGGACTGTAATGGATATAGCTGCTGTACAAAAGATGTGTTTGTCAGACAATAGGGCATCAGAACTGCCTTTTTAAAAGGAAACTGTCAGCAGTTTTGGCCGATATAAGATAAGGCCACCACCTTTCAGGGCTTATCTATAGCATTCTATAATGCTGTGGATAAGCCCCCGATCTGACCAGCAAAATAAGAAAACTAACTTTTATTATACTTACCCAGGGGGGCAGTCCAGTCGGATGCATGTCGCAGTTCCGGGTCCAGCGCCTCCCATCTTCTTGTAATGCAGCCCTCCTGTTGCTTATTCGCTCCCCGGCATTGTGCTCCTGTGCAGGCGTACCTTTCCCAGCACCTGCGCACTGAAGTACTTTGGTCTGCCCTCAAAAGGGCAGATAAGTATGAGAGAGTATTATCGGAAGAAGGATTTAAAAGAGGTCAAGCAGATCCCTGTTTATACACAAAATATGCACACGCAAAGTGGAAGTATATTCTTTTATATGTGGACAATGTGATTATGGTTCATCAAGATGAAACAGAAATTGCAAAGATGACAAATTCTGAATCAGCATTTTGAAACTAAAGACCAAAGAGAAGAAGATGGAAGCTTTCTTCTAAACCAAAGTGCAATAATCAACTCAATTTTGAATTCATTCGGAATGTCAGAAGCCAAAGCTATATCAACCCCAATGGAGCCATCCTACTTAATGTTGGAAGGAGAAGGTGATCTGTTACCTAACAATGACAAATACAGACGGGCAGTGGGGTCACTTTTATACATAGCAACTGTGACTCGACTATGAAGCCAAGAAGTCATTTGGTTAAACTAATTATTAGGCTATCTTGGTAAGCCATCAACTCAACTGATGGTGATTTATGAAGACAACCAAGGATGCATTAAACTTGATTGCAGTGAGATCAATGTGAGGCCCAAACATATTGACATTAAACTTCATAACCTTCATGATTTGATAGAACGTGGCATAATAGAGCTTGTTTACTGCTAGACAGACCATATGATAGCTGATATTATGACAAAGTCATTTCCAAGAGCAAAATTTGAAGAAATCAGAATGTCTATGGGATTAAAAGGATAAGTAGTTGTAGAGTGGGGCGTGGAAAAATTGCATATTATTGTATATATTACATCAACTACGATTTATTACTGTTTAATAGTACATGTGTCACAACTCTGTTGTTGAGTATCCCAAGACAAGTCCTTCCCTGCCCCTAATGCTATGGGTGCCCTAGCTCACCCTGTTCCCTGGATTACTTCTGATAGTGAAGACGCCAGGGCCACGTACCTTGCCTTAGCTCCTGATTCTGCCCTCAGTCTGTACCCTTCCCCCACCCAGGGATGCCGGGAGTGGTATTGTACTGTAATATACCAGCCAAACTAATAAGGTAATACGAACAGGGGTAAAGGAAAATACCAATCATACAAATATACTCACATAAACAACAGAGGTAAACACTGAGGAGTGGAGGATCGGATTAAACCAAAGTATGAGAAGCAAGGGAACTATCACACACTCAAAACCAAGCAACAGTCACAGATAAATCCACCAAACGCCTTCTCTAATAACAACCACCAACAACCTCCAGCCATGCAGCATAAGCTAATTCTGACAATGAGTGCTAGCCAGGACTCAGTTCTTATAGAAGATTGGAGTGGCTAACATTGCACAGCTGAGAGCCTTAACACAGGACAGCTTTCAGGAGCTCTCAACTGAGCAGATTAACCCCTGCACTGCTAAAAGAAACTTACACCATTTAATATGAAGGTGAAGTGCTTCTAATCAGTGCAGGAGTAGTCTTTTGGCTCCTCTTTGTCTCAGTAAACCCGTGACAGCATGAGTGTCTGTCTCCAACAATAGAGTTATATTAACAATAAACACTGTTAAAATGAAAAAAAAAAAAGAAACTAGGAAGTTCCTGTTCACTGTGTGTGTAGGTAGAGCACAATTTTACTTTCACTTTTTGAGCTGATAGACAAGATGCTAAAATCTTAAACTATACGAAATACCAGTTGTAAGCTGTGTTATCTTTGATCCTGAATAAATATATATTCACTGTTGAATGGCTGGACAGTAGAGAGATTAATCTGCTGTCAACATATATAAAACGAGTAAAATAAACAACCAAGTGGTTTCTCCACATTCAAAATAAAATGCAATGTTCAGGCTGGGGCTAAAAGGTGACTTTGGCCTCGACACCTGCTGTGTGACCAATGCTCGCTAGGTATCACTGCTGCTTACAAGTAAAGGGGTTCAATTGTGGCCTCCTAGAGGATACTAATACAAGCAAGTGGAAAAACATCCAATGCAGTTGGACTTCTCAAGACATGTCGCTTTGCAATGTGATGTAGCCGTTTAATCTATCGAACATTAATCACACAACGGGTCACGGCCAATGTTACCATGAACCCAAAGCCTTAATAACTACTGCAGTCTTAGAATTATTCCACCCCTTGAATAGAATCCCTCATAGGAGCACTCATTTACAAATTAGGTGTTTTCTCAAGTCTACCACACGAAGGGCTTCATTAGCTGTATCAGGTGAACTTGAGATAAAACACATCAAATATTGGGACTGGCTATGGGATTGTTGCTGGTGACTTTTGAAATACATTAGAAATATGGCAATCAAAGTCATGTGGTCAAAAACCCTCGAGCCACTGCAAAAGAACTGCAGCAAAATTTGATGCCAACTTGCAATGAGGTTTCAATTTAGAAAGTAAGGCCGGGATCACACTACTGTGTGTGATGCGAGAAACTCACACAAGTTTCTCACATCAACACCCGTTGCAGCCTGAGTGCCGGCGGCTGCGCCGGGTGTTGATGCGAGAAACTTGTGCGAGTTTCTCGCATCAAACACACCAGTGTGATCCCGTCCTAAGGTGCAGTCTAAACATTGGAGCTCTCTATGGCCGGACTCCAATGTGTATACACTGACCCAAAAGCTCCACTATGCCCAAAACTAAATAAATAAGTCACAGAAGTTTCAGGATTCTTTTCTGTAAAGAGAAGAAATAAAACTGGAACTTTTGGGGGAAAACCACAATTAGAGGTACAACAAGAATCTGAATAAGGACTCCTTTACACATCTAATTTTTCAATGTACGAGAAAACTGGACCAATTGTTCTTATCAGACTTTTAGAGTATCATCTGTTTTTCTCATACATGGAGAAATTAAAAAAAAGTTTCTCTACTTTCTCCATTCTGACAGTCTGTGATGTCTTCCCAATGTCGTCCGATATATTCACAGACCAATTAACTGGCATTGCCGATTTTAATCTGACATGTGTCCATGATTTTCCATGGGTCTCTCGTCCGCAAAAAATCAAGTACATGTGAATGGCCCCATAGACTATCACAGGGACGAGTGCTATCCATGAAAATCACTGATAGCACTCCTACATGAAAATTGTACTTCTGAATGAACACAAAGGATTCGCACGCAGGCACTGAGAACACTATGTTAATGGAAGCGAGTGCTAATAGTGTCAAAGATTACACAGTACATTAATATTAACTGGAAATATTGATGTTTTAATTTAGCTTAGAGAATTACAATCGCTCTATAAGAGATATAAAGTGAGCTCCGACATAGCGAGAAGATGTGGTATAATGTGAGCTCCGACATAGTGAGAAGATGTGGTTGTGTCCAGCAATATATTCTTTAACCCCTTGAAAAGAATCTTGCAGCAGGGTTTTGCTATGAATTCTGAAGGCAGCATGAGCTAGGTGTCTAAACACAAAATTGAATGATGTGTCACTCATTAGGCTGTGCGTTGTTGTTTACTTACAATGAAAGTTTTATCACCAGGAAATTATCAATGCCCAGACTACCTGCCAAGTGGTCTGACCACACCCCTTCCTGTGATAAGCAGCTCACTGTATATAGACAATGTACATACAGAGCCTTGGATGGGTGGGTTACCTTTCTCAGGTTTGCTACATTCTATAAGTAAGAACTCACAAATCTTGTGTCACAACTGCTGCACCCAATAACCTAAGTGATACATCATTGGAATCAGGGTCTCTTTATGCTGCTCTCAGAAGAGGTAGCAAAAACCTGCTGACTACCTATCTTTAAGGATGCAGTCAATTTTCTTTTTTGCATTTTCATTCTTTCCTTTCTTTTGTTCGCATAGCCGTCACTTTTTTAAATTTTTGTACAGACATAGACATATGAGGGCTTAATTTTTGTTGCACAAGTTATATATAAACATGGCTAGCATTCATAGGAGATGGTGTTTTAGCTATACAGAGCAAAGCTGATGCACTGCTATGTATAACACAAGCGTTCAGATGATCGCAGCTTCAAGCCCCATTAGTGAACAAACATACAGTTATAACATTTTTTTAAAAGATTTAAAAAAATACTAATGTTCAAATCACCTCCCTTTTGCTACATTAGAAATAAAACAATTAAAAAATGAAAAACACACATATTTGGCATTGCTGCATTCAAAAAAAATTACACTTTATAAAATAAAATAAGTTAATCTGATAAGTAAACGGCAAAAATAGAAAAATAATTGAAACTCCAAAATTACAATTTTTTGTTCAATAAAATGCAATTAGAGATTATCAAAATATCGTATCCACCCCAAAATGGTGCAAAAAACAAGCTTTCAAGAATCAAATATAACAAAAATTGAAAACGCTATGGGTTTTGGAAAATGGCGACAAAACTAAAATATTAGTTTTTTTTAAACATTTCTGAATATTTTTTCGCCACTTAAATAAAAAAAAAACCTGTATATGTTTGATATTTACAGAATCATATTGACATGTACAATTATATTACCAGGTCATTTTTACTGTAAAATGAAGGCTGTAAGTGAAAAAAATATGTTCGGAAAAATAAAAAAGTTCTTGCTTTTGGAAGACGAGAAGGAAAAAAAAAGAAAAAAAAAAAAAAAGGAAAATAGCCCTATCAGGAAGGGGTTAATAACTTTTGGTTATTTTTTTTTCCTTTATTTGTTAGTCCCCTTAGAAGACTTGAACCTACAGTTGTGGCCAAAAGTATTGACAACCCTGCAATTCTGTCAGATAATACACAGTTTCTTCCTGAAAATGATTGCAAACACAAATTCTTTGGTATTATTATCTTCATTTAATTTGTCTTAAATGAAAAAACACAAAAGAGAATGAAGCAAAAAGCAAAACATTGATCATTTCACACAAAACTCCAAAAATGGGCCAGACAAAAGTTTTGGCACCCTCAGCCTAATACTTGGTTGCACAACCTTTAGCCAAAATAACTGCGACCAACCGCTTCCGGTAACCATCAATGAGTTTCTTACAATGCTCTGCTGGAATTTTAGACCATTCTTCTTTGGCAAACTGCTCCAGGTCCCTGATATTTGAAGGGTGCCTTCTCCAAACTGCCATTTTTAGATCTCTCCACAGGTGTTCTATGGGATTCAGGTCTGGACTCATTGCTGGCCACCTCAGAAGTCTCCAGTGCTTTCTCTCAAACCATTTTCTAGTGCTTTTTGAAGTGTGTTTTGGGTCATTGTCCTGCTGGAAGACCCATGACCTCTGAGGGAGACCCAACTTTCTCACACGGGGCCCTACATTATGCTGCAAAATTTGTTGGTAGTCTTCAGACTTCATAATGCCATGCACACAGTCAAGCAGTCCAGTGCCAGAGGCAGCAAAGCAATCCCAAAACATCAGGGAACCTCCGCCATGTTTGACTGTAGGGACCGTGTTCTTTTCTTTGAATGCCTCTTTTTTTCTCCTGTAAACTCTATGTTGATGGCTTTGCCCCAAAAGCTCTACTTTTGTCTCATCTGACCAGAGAACATTCTTGCAAAATGTTTTAGGCTTTTTCAGGTAAGTTTTGGCAAACTCCAGCCTGGCTTTTTTATGTCTCGAGGTAAGAAGTGGGGTCTTCCTGGGTCTCCTACCATACAGTCCCTTTTCATTCAGATGCCAACGGATAGTACAGGTTGACACTGTTGTACCTTCGGACTGCAGGGCAGCTTGAACTTGTTTAGATGTTAGTCGAGGTTCTTTATCCAACAGCCGCACAATCTTGCGTTGAAATCTCTTGTCAATTTTTCTTTTCCGTCCATATCTAGGGAGGTTAGCCACAGTGCCATGGGCTTTAAACTTCTTGATGACACTGCGCACGGTAGACACAGGAACATTCAGGTCTTTGGAGATGGACTTGTAGCCTTGAGATTGCTCATGCTTCCTCACAATTTGGTTTCTCAAGTCCTCAGACAGTTCTTTGGTCTTCTTTCTTTTCTCCATGCTCAATGTGGTACACACAAGGACACAGGACAGAGGTTGAGTCAACTTTAATCCATGTCAACTGGCTGCAAGTGTGATTTAGTTATTGCCAACACCTGTTAGGTGCCGTAAGTTACAGGTGCTGTTAATTACACAAATTAGAGAAGCATCACATGATTTTTCGAACAGTGCCAATAATTTTGTCCACCCTCTTTTTTATGTTTGGTGTGGAATTATATCCAATTTGGCTTTTGGACAATTCTTTTTGTGTTTATTCATTTAAGACAAATTAAATGAAGATAATAATACCAAAGAATTTGTGTTTGCAATCATTTTCAGGAAGAAACTGAGTATTAGCTGACAGAATTGCAGGGGTGTCAATACTTTTGGCCACAACTGTACAATTATTTCATCACTTTTATTATGCACAGCAATACTAAAAAACGAAAAACTTTCTGAGTTTTATCAATGTTTGGGGTCAGATTAAAAAAAATGAAGGTTTCTCAACTTTCTCATATAAAACATTCCATTAAAAACTAATAAAGATAACTTGAAGAAAAACGGACAGTACATTGATAGTACCTGAGTGATGTTCGATTTTTTTTTAATGGACCTATTGCCTTGCATTTATGACATTGATCTGAAATAAAACTGAAAGTAGAATCCTAGAATGTTAGAGTTGGAAGGGTCCTCCAGGGTCATCATGTCCAACTCCCTGCTCAAAGCAGGATTCACTGAACCATCTCAGAGGTCTGTCCAGCCTCTGTTTGAAGACTTCCATTGTAGGAGAACTCAAAGCCTCTCGTGGCAGCATGTTCCACTCATTGATCATTCTAACTGTCAAAAAGTTTTTTCTAATATCTAATAATATTGAATATGTCTTTGCAATTTTGCTCAGATTATTTGATCTTCAGAAAAAGAAACACGTGATCATCTTCATAGACAATAATAGGTAAAAGTTCTCTCCGAGAAAACCATGGATAGAACTTCTATGCAGGACACTGACAGAAGGGAGGGAGAGCAGAGAGAGCTATGTTTGTATATTTTTTCAGCTAGACGAAAGATTTGCAGACCCTTTACACCAACAAAATAGTAGAAAATGTCTAAAGGGATTATGAAGGGCTTAGTATTTATGCCAATAGTAAAAAAAAACAAATAGTTTCTAACTACCCAATGTTGTGCCCTGCGGTCATTTACCGCTCTTGTCAGCAATTCAGCCTGTTCCGGGCTGCACTGTCGACAGGGTGTCTGCCAATGTCATGCTGATTAACAGCCGACTCCCCGCAGTTAGGCAGAAAGGACCTAGCTATCAATCAGCATGATGTAAGCAATCATGCATCATCAACAGAGCAGAGTGGAAGAGAAGCCATTGCTTTCTCAAAGTAATGTCAGCAGAAGCCATCGAATCGCTGGCAGGAGTGGTCTGTGTGAGCCAGCAGAAATCAGTATTGAGCACAACAGGCAGCTTGGTAGCTCCCTGTTAGTTTTTAAACCCATAGTAAAAAAAATATAGTCCTTTTTTCTGTATCAAAGAAAATTTACAAAGTTGCTCAATTTTGCACGTAGGAATCAATTGAATAGAAAAGAATCCATGTGAAAGTGTACACAGCAAAAACTACATCCTAAGTACTTCCAAAACATTGTTTTGAATCACTCATCGGTCTCCGGTTTGGGAGGAAGACAGCGTAAAATCTGTATAAAAAAGACTCCAGGAAAAAGGTTCAGGAAAAACACTGTTGTCATTTTCCTGAAGCTTCTGCTTTCAAACCCTGTTATGAATGGGTCACCGAGGAGGAAAAAACCTAAACATGCTAAGCCCAGAAAAACCAGAGTGGTTG
The DNA here is from genome assembly GCF_039654945.1 of Dendrobates tinctorius. Taxonomy (NCBI): domain Eukaryota; kingdom Metazoa; phylum Chordata; class Amphibia; order Anura; family Dendrobatidae; genus Dendrobates; species Dendrobates tinctorius. The sequence goes on from NW_027361743.1 coordinate 53,242,593, forward strand.
GTAACTATGCAGATTGCAGATCCCTGATCCTACCACACAACTAGCAGCAGCCGTCGAGCGTGCCTACGATGAACATAGATGCCTCGTCACGGCCAGAGGACTAAATAAGCCTAAAGCAAGAAAAGGGAAAACTAACTGCCCCAGAGCAGACCCCAAAGGAATAGACAGCCCCCACACATGTATTGACGTGAAACAAGATGAAAACACAAACACAGGTAGGAAAATAGGCTGAGCAAACGATGGGGCCTAGACTAACTAGAAAGGAGAGGAAAGGAAAGACACTGTCTGCAATCTGCCCAAAACCCTACAAAATAATGTCTAACACTTCTGATAACAAATTAACCCTGAAGTCACTAGACTTCTCCCACTATATCAGCACTCTGAAATATTCTGAGACAGAACAAAAAGAGGCTAATCTAATAAGGGACAAAAAGCAAATTGGCAAATACAGATAAATAAGAGTGGAAATCCAGCACAGCCCCCAGCCGGGGCTGGCTGACCACACAAAAAACAGAATAGACCAACAAAGGAGAACTCACAACTGGTGAACCAGAGAATGAACTCACAACAAAACCCCTTGTGGTTACATTATGGTTATCAACTGCACAACCCATTGCAAGGATTTTTCTAATTATTTTTTCATGTGCTACAGAAGCTACTTTGTAGGAGGCACGCCAGTGGACATCAATGCCAAGTTTACAAAATGAAGACAGATTTGTACGGATTTCTTTCAGCATCAGTACTGGTTACATTGTGGTTCAGATGCAACTTTCTCATAGAGGTCTTGTTTCATTTCCAAGCTCAGACCCCACTCATATAACGCATTACTAGTAATTACCCAGCACTATAATGCTTACGTGCTCGGTACTCGAGTAGAGCAGGTTGGAGGCTGGGACGAGCTCAAACTCAAGTACCGACTATAATGGAAGTCAATGGGAAACTCAAGCGTTTTTCCAGAAGACCCTAACAGGAGGGTTGTAGAGGCAGGAAAATGGTTGAAATGGAATGGGAACAGCACTCAGAGAACATGGGAACAGCATCGGGAAGATGCATGGATGCATCTCTGACTCCCAGGTTGCTGCTGGGAACAATGTTGTCAGAGTATTATGCAACTTTTATGGACTGACAATAAAACATACAATACCAAAAATAAAATAGATTTTACAAGAAAAAATGTTAATAAAAAATATTTCCTGTATAATGACTTGTATATAAGGCAAAACTAAAAAGAGGAAAACAAGACACCTCCTCCACCCCTTAATAGACGGGCCATCTCTCACCATATTTCCCCATTGTCTATGGCTACAGTAGATGACATAGTAGAGAGGGAAAATAAATCTACATCCACTGGTAGTCACCAATAAATGTAATTTTAACATTTTACTACCTTATACGCAGATGTCGTGTGTGTGACATGAGCAGGAGCATCCTGTTTCATTTATGAAGGAGGGACTCTGAAATTCACGAAGCCCATGCGGAAAATGCAAGAACTGCCAAAAATTAGAAGTAAGACGGACTCTGATACACCCTGTATTAGACATAAATGAGGGCCTCATACACTGTGTATCACCATCATCTACCTCTTGATGTGCTAATTGCCGTTCCTCACCATCATCTTCTTGTAACCATGGCTGCTCAAATATTTGGGCATCACTGCACATGATCTCCTCATGTCCCTCTTGAAACGTGCAGGGCGAGAGGCCAGAATCAATAAATGTAAATGTAAATAGATCCTTGGAGTATCCGAGTGTGGTATCACTTGTCTCCTGGGACTCACCATGGTGGGAGGAAAGAGGATCAGGGTGAGGATTACGTGGTCCAGACTCTTGGCTAGTGAGACTGGACCATGTGGAAGACAGAAAGACAGAGTGGTGCTGGGAAACATATGGGAAGCAATATCTGCCATCGAACCGACCACCTGTTCTGGCTTTAAGAGTGGTGTCCAGTGTTCCCCTGCAAAGTAGGACAGGAAGCGAGGTCTCATGGATGATTTGTGTTTGTTGTGCTCCCACAGCAGACATGGTTTCACATGGCCGACGGCCTTAGCCTCTGTGTGCACCATCAGCAGCACCTCCACTTCCATGTCCCTTACCTCATGCCTTGAGCATTTTAAATTAGGTATATAACATATGCCTGCAAACTTTCTGGTATTAATAAGAAAAATAAAATATATAGACCTGAAAAGGACTTTTATTTTAATGGTGCAGCAGCGGCATACAAGTACTACAATAGCAATTCAACACTGCCAATATGCCTGTTCTACTCTAAGCTCTCCCTCTTAGATCAACTCTCCCTGAACTGATCCAGATGATAGTGTGCCAAGCATTGCGTCACTGGGTCTTCTATAAGACCCCATGATGCGTTGCTGCCAGCCAATCACAGTGATGCCAGTAGCCAAAATGGCTACAGCATTACCATGTAAGGCAGGCAAACCCCGCATGTTCATTGGCTGTCTAAAAGTTGTAAGACATGCCGGTGTGGGCTCAAGCATGGCTCTCGAGTGAGTAACGATCGTACCTGAGCACCCAATACTCTATGCAGTGGCGAGCACGCTCGCTCTTCACTATGCAAGATGAAAATTCTGATTATTTATCTTGGTGGATCTCATAGTCACATTTTGTGGGAGTTATGCATGTTGTGATCAGGAACATATTAGATATAATATATGTTATCATTTGCTTAGTGTTTTTTGCACCAAATCATCATTATTAGTAGTACAGACCACAAGAAGCAGCAAGTTTCCATTTTGCAGCATTAGCTACATATAGTCATTTACATTTTCACTCTGTGGAATCTTTGGCAGGCGTAGTCTGAAACCGAGGTGGAAATACCCACCCTGACAGCGATCAGACAATAGTCACAGACCCAAACTTGTTCAGCAGCTTTGCTTTACCTTCCTTTCTGGATAGACAGAAGAAGCGCTCTGTTCTAGTTATATATACTTTATTGCAGGGTTCCCCAACTCCAGTCCTCAAGGCCCACCAACAGATCATGTTTTCAGGATTTCCTTAGTATTGCTCAGGTGATAATTGCTTCACCTGTGCAATACAAAGGAAATCCTGAAAACATGATCTGTTGGTGGGCCTTGAGGACTGGAGATGGGGAACCCTGCTTTATTGGATACGTATATACGATATATACATAAGATAGTGTCTTTTCTAGTTCTATTTCCTTTATAGAGAGATAATCTGACACCAACAATTGGATGAAAAATGATTATATAAAAAACAAGGAAGTTAAATGGTTACGATGAAATAACCATAATACAGTTACTGTTAATTTCTCTCTTTTTCTTTCAGAAATTAGCAGTACATTTAGATAAACATAAGAAATTTTGTAATATATCTTATCAGAGAAATCTGCTTATTTCTCCTCCTGGACTGATCATTAATTCTCAAAATCTCAAAATCCTCAATACACAGATAAAATCTGTATTCAATTAATAGATAGGAGTTGGCAGTTGGTGCTTGCAAAGTTCTATGTAAAGCTGTAACTGTTGTTTCAGGAGACTTTGCAGGAAAATGTCTGTCTGCCTCTAGTCCCTCCCCTCCAAACCACTCCCTTCTCTGTAGAATCTTATGAGCACCAACTGTCATTTCCTGAATATAAATGCTATAGATTTTATCCATGGATTGAGAATGAATGATCAGTCCAGGAGGAGAAAGAAACAGGTTTCTCTGACAAGATATATTACAGTGTTGCTTATTTTCATGTCTACTAAAAATTAAAATGACCGTTACGCTTTAAAGATAATGTAATATCAGTTTGCCTTCACTAACATGGGTGTCTTAGAAAGTGGTGCCCCTGCAGAGAAACTGTTGTCAAGTATCCCTACAGATACATCTAGCTCTATATACACTCACTGGCCACTTTATTAGGTACACCTGTCCAACTGTGTGTTAAGACTTAATTTCTAATCAGCCAATCACATGGCGGCAACTCAGTGCATTTAGGCATGTAGACATGGTCAAGACAATCTCCTGCAGTTCAAACCGAGCATCAGTATGGGGAAGAAAGGTGATTTGAGTGCCTTTGAACGTGGCATGATTGTTGGTGCCAGAAGGGCTGGTCTGAGTATTTCAGAAACTGCTGATCTACTGGGATTTTCACGCACAACCATCTCTAGGGTTTACAGAGAATGGTCCGAAAAAGAAAAAAAATCCAGTGAGCGGCAGTTCTGTGGCCGGAAATGCCTTGTTGATGCCAGAGGTCAGAGGAGAATGGGCATACTGGTTCGAGCTGATAGAAAGGCAACAGTGACTCAAATTGCCACCCGTTACAACCAAGGTAGGCAGAAGAGCATCTCTGAACGGACAGTGCGTCGAACTTTGAGGCAGATGGGCTACAGCAGCAGAAGACCACACTGGGTACCACTCCTCTCAGCTAAGAACAGGCATCTGATGGCTACTTTCAGCAGGATAATGCGCCATGTCATAAAGCTTGAATCATCTCAGATTGGTTTCTTGAACATGACAATGAGTTCACTGTACTCAAATGGCCTCCTCAGTCACCAGATCTCAATCCAATAGAGCATCTTTGGGATGTGGTGGAACGGGAGATTCGCATCAGGGATGTGCAGCCGACAAATCTGCGCCAACTGTGTGATGCCATCATGTCAATATGGTCCAAAATCTCTGAGGAATGCTTCCAGCACCTTGTTGAATCTCTGCCACGAAGAATTGAGGCAGTTCTGAAGGCAAAAGGGGGTCCAACCCGTTACTAGCATGGTGTACCTAATAAAGTGGCCAGTGAGTGTATATACTTATACAGGAAGTCTGTCAGTCAGTCATAAGACCACCCATGGGACTCCTAAGCCCAGATATTTCAGCTATATATCAGTCTGCTCAGCTCCTCCTGCTCTATAAGATGCTCCGACACCATGCTTTAAGCAACAAGACCGTTTAACAAAAGTTAAAAAAAAAAAAATTATTACATCTACATAGATCCCTAGAATCGCGGTGCTATTACCGTATGCCATTTCCTCTGTAAAGATCTGGTCTTGGCCAGGTGCTGAGCCGCCACATTCAAGAGGAGGAAATAAAATCAGCACAAAGAAACCACAGGGACTTTGATTTCCACGCTGCTTCTCTGCTCTATAATGAATTCCTATGGCTCGAAGGGGCAATCATAGTAATTTGAGTGAATTAGGAAAAAAATAGAAGAATCTAAACTTTAGGCGGAAAACAATGAAATTCCATGCTGAAGGTGAGCCGTCAGTAATATGCAAAAACAATATATATATCATTGAATTTGTTGTCTGCTGTTCTTGATGCACAGTCAATCAACTGGACCAATCGGCACCAAATTTGACAGATAAATGAAGCGCTTCAAAAGGTTTTACATTGTGTTTTAGCTCTCTAGGACCTTGCTATATTTGCCTTAAAATGGAACAGAAACTGGACCAATCTGCCCCAAATCTGCCTCACATGTAAATCGAGCACATCCATGGTTTTTACAAGGGGTTTCAGCTGTCTAGGAACCTAGCATTCTCCACATATTTGCGAAAACCAGAATACAAAAGCAAATATTAATTCACGGCCAAGTGACAGGACCAGTCTGTTCCAGATTTGGCAATTAGCTAAATCAGGGGCTTCGGAAGGTTTTACATCAGGTCAAGACTACCATTTTTTACATATTCGCAATAAAAATAAGAGATACAAAATGTAAATTTACGGGCAAACAACTGGACAAATTTGCCCCAAATTTGGCACAGAGCTAAATAGGGCACTTCGGAAGGCTTTACACCAAGTTTCATCTCACTAGGACCATAACATAGTCGAGAATAAAAAAAACAGAAAAGCGACCGAGTTACAACTTTCTAGAATCTACAGTTCTCCACTAGAGTTGAGCGATACCAGCCGATACTTGAAAATATCGGATCGGAATGGATCGGCCGATCTTAAAAAAAAGTATCGGTATCGCCGATTCCGATACCGGGAACCAATGCAAGTCAATGGGGCCAAAATATCGGAATTAAAAAAAACCCTTTCTTTCCTTGTAGGTTAATTCTACATGAAGAAAAACAACTAAGAATAATGTAGAATGTATTGTGGGAGGTGGAGGAGACATTAAAGCCATAGAGGTTTAGCCCAATCAAATGGAATAGCAGGAATTAAACTTTTTTTTTTAAAGATGTTAGGAGTTACAAAGATATTGACTATGTTAGCCTCATTTATATTTTGCCAGACATGTATGTCTTCTTCTTCTACTTCCTTTTTTTACATTCTTCTTCTTCTTCTTCTACTTCCTTTTTTTACATTCTTCTTCTTCTTCTTCTACTTCCTTTTTTTACATTCTTCTTCTTATTCCTTTTTTTACATTCTTCTTCTTCTTCTTCTACTTCCTTTTTTTACATTCTTCTTCTTCTTCTTCTTCTTCTTCTTCTTCTTCTTCTTCTTCTTCTTCTTCTTCTTCTTCTTCTTCCTTTTCTTACATTCTTCATATTCTTCTTATTCAACAATTATTATTCTACATATTCAGCTTCTTCATCTTCTTCCTATTCTTCTTCATCATATTCTTGTTTGTGTCAGGCATTCCTGTAGTTGTTATCTAGAAAAGTTAGAAGTTTACACCTTCCGTTCTGCCTGTCACAAAAGATTTACAACAGGATTTGTCCGCGTTCAGTTTGGCCTGCAGAAGCAGGCCTTTTCCAGGGGCACCACGAGGAGGAACGGACTCACCCCCATACACTGCTTAGTCTTCTTCTGCTTATAAATAAGATAATATAATTTGCTCAGAGTATTAGTCTTATGCTTAATGTTCTTCTGCTTTGTTTTTTTTATGCTTCTTTGTCTTCTCTCTCTTGTTGTTCTGCATCTTGGTGGTTGTCTTCCTGTTCTTTGTCCTCTTGAACCAGCTGACGGTACTGGCACCCGGAGGGGCAGCAGAAGGAACAAGAGCCAATGGCACTACCGAGGACCAGCTGACGGTGCTGGAACCCGGTTACTAAGCAGGAGGTACCTGTGCTACAAAGCACTACCAAGGACCAGCAGACGTTGCCGGAACTCGGATACCGAGATGGAGGCACCTAGGCCAAACGCTCTGACGAGAACCAGCTGACGGTGCTGGAACCCGGAGGGGTAGCATAAGCTGCAAGAGCAAATGGAAATAGCGAGGACCAGCTGACAGTGCTGGCACCCGGAGGGGCAGCAGAAGGAATAAGAGCCAATGGCACAACCGAGGACCAGCTGACGGTGCTGGAACCCGGTTACTAAGCAGGAGGTACCTGTGCTACAAAGCACTACCAAGGACCAGCAGACGTTGCCGGAACTCGGATACCGAGATGGAGGCACCTAGGCCAAAGGCTCTGACGAGAACCAGCTGACGGTGCTGGAACCCGGAGGGGTAGCATAAGCTGCAAGAGCAAATGGAAATAGCGAGGACCAGCTGACAGTGCTGGCACCCGGAGGGGCAGCAGAAGGAATAAGAGCCAATGGCACAACCGAGGACCAGCTGACGGTGCTGGAACCCGGTTACTAAGCAGGAGGTACCTGTGCTACAAAGCACTACCAAGGACCAGCAGACGTTGCTGGAACTCGGATACCGAGATGGAGGCACCTAGGCCAAAGGCTCTGATGAGAACCAGCTGACGGTGCTGGAACCCGGAGGGGTATCAGAAGTTACCCCTGAAAAGCAAAGTTGGCATGCCGCAAGCTGGCCGCAGTTACCGAATCACACAGTCCTACAGGGGGTGCTTGTCCTACTGGCACTATGGAACAAACCTTTCTTACCAGAACCCGCAGTCCACATAGGAAGCACCTAAACTGCTGGCACCCTAGCCTCGGCTAACCCAACCGCAACACGACATGGCAACTTGGGGTGGCAAACTGACATTGACACTTCCCGGAAACAGCAGGCAGGGCTGGAACCAAGCTGGGCAGGAGGGAGTACCCGTGCCAAAGTCAGTTATGAGCAGCAACTGGCGATGTTGGAGCCCAGGACAAGCACTTAGCAGGCTGAGGCCTGATGTGCTGTCAATTGGGAGGCAGCAGGACAGATTGCCATCAAAACAGCAGGGGAACAGCTGATGTTACTGAACCCCACAAACACAGGAGCTAGTGTTTTACTCTGTGAAGACGGCACTTCCGAGCAACAACTGGCTGTGTTGAAGCCCAGGGACAAGCACGGAGCAGGCTTAGGCTGCATTGAAGAAATTTTAAGATCGGTTGTAGACTACTAATTTGAACCAAGCTCCACTTAGGCCTGTGGATTCACTGATTTTCGTATTTCCCCTGTCCTCCAACCCCGCCAGTTACAGCTCCGAAGTGGCGTCTGCACAATCCACACTTGTTCCTGTGTTACAGGTGTTCAGTCCGGTCAGTTAATCCCCTGATGTGTGTCCGGCAATGTCGCCTGCTCTGTCCACATTCCGATAATGGGAATGTGGACAGAGCAGGCGACATTGCCGGACACACATCAGGGGATTAACTGATCGGACTGAACACCTGTAACACAGGAACAAGTGTGGATTGTGCAGACGCCACTTCGGAGCTGTAACTGGCAGGGTTGGAGGACAGGGGAAATACGAGAGACAGTGGAGCCACAGGCCTAATTGGAGCACGGTTAAAAATCAGTAGTGGTACGACTGTGTAGGCAGCAGGAGACTTTGCCATCCACACAGCAGGGGATCAGCTGACATTACTGAACCCCACTGAGACACGGGAGCAAGTATCTCTTTCCGTGTGGACGGCACTTCCGAACTACAACTGGCTGTGTTGAAGCCCAGGAAATAGGAGGGTGTAGGCAGAGGCCTACTGTATTTTGAATGAGTTTACAGCAGGAGAGACTGCCATCCACACAGCAGGGGATCAGCTGACGTTACTGAACCCCACTGAGACACGGGAGCAAGTATCTCTTTCCGTGTGGACGGCACTTCCGAACTACAACTGGCTGTGTTGAAGCCCAGGAAATAGGAGGGTGTAGGCAGAGGCCTACTGAATTTTGAATGAGGTGACAGCAGGAGAGACTGCCATCCACACAGCAGGGGATCAGCTGACGTTACTGAACCCCACTGAGACACGGGAGCAAGTATCTCTTTCCGTGTGGACGGCACTTCCGAACTACAACTGGCTGTGTTGAAGCCCAGGAAATAGGAGGGTGTAGGCAGAGGCCTACTGAATTTTGAATGAGGTGACAGCAGGAGAGACTGCCATCCACACAGCAGGGGATCAGCTGACGTTACTGAACCCCACTGAGACACGGGAGCAAGTATCTCTTTCCGTGTGGACGGCACTTCCGAACTACAACTGGCTGTGTTGAAGCCCAGGAAATAGGAGGGTGTAGGCAGAGGCCTACTGTATTTTGAATGAGTTTACAGCAGGAGAGACTGCCATCCACACAGCAGGGGATCAGCTGACGTTACTGAACCCCACTGAGACACGGGAGCAAGTGTCTCTTTCCGTGTGGACGGCACTTCCGAACTACAACTGGCTGTGTTGAAGCCCAGGAAATAGGAGGGTGTAGGCAGAGGCCTACTGTATTTTGAATGAGTTTACAGCAGGAGAGACTGCCATCCACACAGCAGGGGATCAGCTGACGTTACTGAACCCCACTGAGACACGGGAGCAAGTATCTCTTTCCGTGTGGACGGCACTTCCGAACTACAACTGGCTGTGTTGAAGCCCAGGAAATAGGAGGGTGTAGGCAGAGGCCTACTGAATTTTGAATGAGGTGACAGCAGGAGAGACTGCCATCCACACAGCAGGGGATCAGCTGACGTTACTGAACCCCACTGAGACACGGGAGCAAGTGTCTCTTTCCGTGTGGACGGCACTTCCGAACTACAACTGGCTGTGTTGAAGCCCAGGAAATAGGAGGGTGTAGGCAGAGGCCTACTGTATTTTGAATGAGTTTACAGCAGGAGAGACTGCCATCCACACAGCAGGGGATCAGCTGACGTTACTGAACCCCACTGAGACACGGGAGCAAGTATCTCTTTCCGTGTGGACGGCACTTCCGAACTACAACTGGCTGTGTTGAAGCCCAGGAAATAGGAGGGTGTAGGCAGAGGCCTACTGTATTTTGAATGAGTTTACAGCAGGAGAGACTGCCATCCACACAGCAGGGGATCAGCTGACGTTACTGAACCCCACTGAGACACGGGAGCAAGTGTCTCTTTCCGTGTGGACGGCACTTCCGAACTACAACTGGCTGTGTTGAAGCCCAGGAAATAGGAGGGTGTAGGCAGAGGCCTACTGAATTTTGAATGAGGTGACAGCAGGAGAGACTGCCATCCACACAGCAGGGGATCAGCTGACGTTACTGAACCCCACTGAGACACGGGAGCAAGTATCTCTTTCCGTGTGGACGGCACTTCCGAACTACAACTGGCTGTGTTGAAGCCCAGGAAATAGGAGGGTGTAGGCAGAGGCCTACTGTATTTTGAATGAGTTTACAGCAGGAGAGACTGCCATCCACACAGCAGGGGATCAGCTGACGTTACTGAACCCCACTGAGACACGGGAGCAAGTGTCTCTTTCCGTGTGGACGGCACTTCCGAACTACAACTGGCTGTGTTGAAGCCCAGGAAATAGGAGGGTGTAGGCAGAGGCCTACTGTATTTTGAATGAGTTTACAGCAGGAGAGACTGCCATCCACACAGCAGGGGATCAGCTGACGTTACTGAACCCCACTGAGACACGGGAGCAAGTATCTCTTTCCGTGTGGACGGCACTTCCGAACTACAACTGGCTGTGTTGAAGCCCAGGAAATAGGAGGGTGTAGGCAGAGGCCTACTGTATTTTGAATGAGTTTACAGCAGGAGAGACTGCCATCCACACAGCAGGGGATCAGCTGACGTTACTGAACCCCACTGAGACACGGGAGCAAGTGTCTCTTTCCGTGTGGACGGCACTTCCGAACTACAACTGGCTGTGTTGAAGCCCAGGAAATAGGAGGGTGTAGGCAGAGGCCTACTGAATTTTGAATGAGGTGACAGCAGGAGAGACTGCCATCCACACAGCAGGGGATCAGCTGACGTTACTGAACCCCACTGAGACACGGGAGCAAGTATCTCTTTCCGTGTGGACGGCACTTCCGAACTACAACTGGCTGTGTTGAAGCCCAGGAAATAGGAGGGTGTAGGCAGAGGCCTACTGTATTTTGAATGAGTTTACAGCAGGAGAGACTGCCATCCACACAGCAGGGGATCAGCTGACGTTACTGAACCCCACTGAGACACGGGAGCAAGTGTCTCTTTCCGTGTGGACGGCACTTCCGAACTACAACTGGCTGTGTTGAAGCCCAGGAAATAGGAGGGTGTAGGCAGAGGCCTACTGTATTTTGAATGAGTTTACAGCAGGAGAGACTGCCATCCACACAGCAGGGGATCAGCTGACGTTACTGAACCCCACTGAGACACGGGAGCAAGTATCTCTTTCCGTGTGGACGGCACTTCCGAACTACAACTGGCTGTGTTGAAGCCCAGGAAATAGGAGGGTGTAGGCAGAGGCCTACTGTATTTTGAATGAGTTTACAGCAGGAGAGACTGCCATCCACACAGCAGGGGATCAGCTGACGTTACTGAACCCCACTGAGACACGGGAGCAAGTATCTCTTTCCGTGTGGACGGCACTTCCGAACTACAACTGGCTGTGTTGAAGCCCAGGAAATAGGAGGGTGTAGGCAGAGGCCTACTGTATTTTGAATGAGTTTACAGCAGGAGAGACTGCCATCCACACAGCAGGGGATCAGCTGACGTTACTGAACCCCACTGAGACACGGGAGCAAGTGTCTCTTTCCGTGTGGACGGCACTTCCGAACTACAACTGGCTGTGTTGAAGCCCAGGAAATAGGAGGGTGTAGGCAGAGGCCTACTGAATTTTGAATGAGGTGACAGCAGGAGAGACTGCCATCCACACAGCAGGGGATCAGCTGACGTTACTGAACCCCACTGAGACACGGGAGCAAGTATCTCTTTCCGTGTGGACGGCACTTCCGAACTACAACTGGCTGTGTTGAAGCCCAGGAAATAGGAGGGTGTAGGCAGAGGCCTACTGTATTTTGAATGAGTTTACAGCAGGAGAGACTGCCATCCACACAGCAGGGGATCAGCTGACGTTACTGAACCCCACTGAGACACGGGAGCAAGTGTCTCTTTCCGTGTGGACGGCACTTCCGAACTACAACTGGCTGTGTTGAAGCCCAGGAAATAGGAGGGTGTAGGCAGAGGCCTACTGTATTTTGAATGAGTTTACAGCAGGAGAGACTGCCATCCACACAGCAGGGGATCAGCTGACGTTACTGAACCCCACTGAGACACGGGAGCAAGTATCTCTTTCCGTGTGGACGGCACTTCCGAACTACAACTGGCTGTGTTGAAGCCCAGGAAATAGGAGGGTGTAGGCAGAGGCCTACTGTATTTTGAATGAGTTTACAGCAGGAGAGACTGCCATCCACACAGCAGGGGATCAGCTGACGTTACTGAACCCCACTGAGACACGGGAGCAAGTATCTCTTTCCGTGTGGACGGCACTTCCGAACTACAACTGGCTGTGTTGAAGCCCAGGAAATAGGAGGGTGTAGGCAGAGGCCTACTGTCTTTGTAATGCGGAGACAGCAGGAGAGACTGCCATCTCCACAGCAGGGGAACAGCTGGCAGTGCTGAACCCCACTAACACTTGAACGAATGTGTTTGGCTCTGTGGAGACGACACTTCTGAACACCAACTGACGCTGTTGGAGCCCAGGATTAGGCGAGGAGCAGGCTGGGGCCTACTGGATTTTGGCAGGTGAAGGCAGCAGGAGACTTGCCATCTCCACAGCAGGGGAACAGCTGGCAGTGCTGAACCCCACTAACACTTGAACGAATGTGTTTGGTTCTGTGGAGACGACACTTCTGAACACCAACTGACGCTGTTGGAGCCCAGGATTAGGCGAGGAGCAGGCTGGGGCCTAATGGTTTTTGGCAGGTGAATGCAGCAGGAGACTTGCCATCTCCACAGCAGGGGAACAGCTGGCAGTGCTGAACCCCACTAACACTTGAACGAACGTGTTTGGCTCTGTGGAGACGACACTTCTGAACACCAACTGACGCTGTTGGAGCCCAGGATTAGGCGAGGAGCAGGCTGGGGCCTACTGGATTTTGGCAGGTGAAGGCAGCAGGAGACTTGCCATCTCCACAGCAGGGGAACAGCTGGCAGTGCTGAACCCCACTAACACTTGAACGAATGTGTTTGGCTCTGTGGAGACGACACTTCTGAACACCAACTGACGCTGTTGGAGCCCAGGATTAGGCGAGGAGCAGGCTGGGGCCTACTGGATTTTGGCAGGTGAAGGCAGCAGGAGACTTGCCATCTCCACAGCAGGGGAACAGCTGGCAGTGCTGAACCCCACTAACACTTGAACGAATGTGTTTGGTTCTGTGGAGACGACACTTCTGAACACCAACTGACGCTGTTGGAGCCCAGGATTAGGCGAGGAGCAGGCTGGGGCCTACTGGATTTTGGCAGGTGAAGGCAGCAGGAGACTTGCCATCTCCACAGCAGGGGAACAGCTGGCAGTGCTGAACCCCACTAACACTTGAACGAATGTGTTTGGTTCTGTGGAGACGACACTTCTGAACACCAACTGACGCTGTTGGAGCCCAGGATTAGGCGAGGAGCAGGCTGGGGCCTACTGGATTTTGGCAGGTGAATGCAGCAGGAGACTTGCCATCTCCACAGCAGGGGAACAGCTGGCAGTGCTGAACCCCACTAACACTTGAACGAACGTGTTTGGCTCTGTGGAGACGACACTTCTGAACACCAACTGACGCTGTTGGAGCCCAGGATTAGGCGAGGAGCAGGCTGGGGCCTACTGGATTTTGGCAGGTGAAGGCAGCAGGAGACTTGCCATCTCCACAGCAGGGGAACAGCTGGCAGTGCTGAACCCCACTAACACTTGAACGAATGTGTTTGGCTCTGTGGAGACGACACTTCTGAACACCAACTGACGCTGTTGGAGCCCAGGATTAGGCGAGGAGCAGGCTGGGGCCTACTGGATTTTGGCAGGTGAATGCAGCAGGAGACTTGCCATCTCCACAGCAGGGGAACAGCTGGCAGTGCTGAACCCCACTAACACTTGAACGAACGTGTTTGGCTCTGTGGAGACGACACTTCTGAACACCAACTGACGCTGTTGGAGCCCAGGATTAGGCGAGGAGCAGGCTGGGGCCTACTGGATTTTGGCAGGTGAAGGCAGCAGGAGACTTGCCATCTCCACAGCAGGGGAACAGCTGGCAGTGCTGAACCCCACTAACACTTGAACGAATGTGTTTGGCTCTGTGGAGACGACACTTCTGAACACCAACTGACGCTGTTGGAGCCCAGGATTAGGCGAGGAGCAGGCTGGGGCCTACTGGATTTTGGCAGGTGAATGCAGCAGGAGACTTGCCATCTCCACAGCAGGGGAACAGCTGGCAGTGCTGAACCCCACTAACACTTGAACGAATGTGTTTGGCTCTGTGGAGACGACACTTCTGAACACCAACTGACGCTGTTGGAGCCCAGGATTAGGCGAGGAGCAGGCTGGGGCCTACTGGATTTGGGCAGGTGAAGGCAGCAGGAGACTTGCCATCTCCACAGCAGGGGAACAGCTGGCAGTGCTGAACCCCACTAACACTTGAACGAATGTGTTTGGCTCTGTGGAGACGACACTTCTGAACACCAACTGACGCTGTTGGTGCCCAGGATTACGCATGCCGCATGCAGAGGCCAATGGGCAGCGGTTTTTATGGAGGTTGTGGACTACTACTGATTCTAACCATGCTCCACTTAGGCCTCTGGCTCCACTGTCTCTACTATTTACCCTGGCCTCCAACCCCGCCAGCTACATCTCTGAAGTGGCGTCAGCACAATCTACACTTGTTCCTGTGTTACTGGTGCTCAGTCCCATCAGTTGATCCCCTGATGTTTGTCCGGCAAGTTCGCCAGCTCTGTCCTCATTCCCACTACTGGTTATGGGAATGTGGACAGAGCAGGAGACCTTGCCGGACACACATCAGGGGATAAACTGATGGGACTGAGCCACAGGAACACAGGAACAAGTGTAGATTGTGCTGACGCCACTTCAGAGATGTAGATGGCGGGGTTGGAGGTCAGGGGAAATAGTAGAGACAGTGGAGCCAGAGACCTAAGTTGGGCACGGTTAAAAATCAGTAGTGGTTTGAATGTTGATGGAGCTGGTGACTCTGCCGTCCACACAGCAGGGGATCAGCTGGCATTACTGAACCCCAGTAACACAGGAGCTAGTGTGTTTCTCTGTGCAGACGACACATCTGAGCGACAACTGGCTGTGTTGAAGCACAGGGATTATAGTTCAGGTGGTAGAAAAATGAACACACCAGCAGACCTGGATACAGTTGCCAACCACTAATTTAGTCTGTAAGAGGAATGGCAAAGTCTTTGGAGATCCAGGCCTTGTTCATTTTCAGAAAAGTCAGCCGGTCAACATTATCGGAAGATAGTCGCGTGCGACGGTCTGTTAGTACACCACCTGCGGCACTAAAGACACGTTCCGATAATACACTGGCAGCAGGGCAAGCCAGCACCTCCAATGCATACTGGCTAAGCTCTGGCCATGTATCCAGCTTAGAGACCCAAAACTTGAAGGGGGAAGAGCCATCTGGGAGTACAGCGACAGGGCAAGACATGTAGTCTGACACCATCTGACGGAAGCGTTGCCTCCTGCTGACTCGAGGCGTCGCTGATGGTGTAGACAATTGTGGTGGACACACAAAACTTTGCCACATTTGGGCCATAGTGGTCTTGCCTTGTGCTGCGGCACTGCCTCTGCTCCCTCTTTGTGCAGAGTTTCCTCCACTGCCTCGACGCACAGAGCTGCTTTGTAAAGCACTTGCAACAATGCTGTCGGGTGGAATGGAAAACATTATGGACTGCACCAGTGACTCTTCGTACTCCCGCATTTTACGCTCCCGGTTCAACGTTGGTATGAGCCTTTGTACGCTGTCCCGGTAGCGAGGATCTAGGAGGGTGTACACCCAATAATCAGCCGAGACGAGAATGTGGGCGATGCGGCGGTCGTTTCTCAGGCACTGCAGCATGAAATCAACCATGTGCTGCAGACTCCCAACTGCCAAAGAACCGCTGTCCCCTGTTTGAGGCGTGACCTCGACCTGCTCTGCATCACCCCACCCTCGCTGTACATACTGAGTAGAGGTTTGTGTACCTCCCTCCTCTGGAGAGATGTCTTCCTCCTCCATCGACTCCTCCTCATCCTCCTCACAAAGTGTCCCCTGCCTAGGCCTTTGTGAGGAAACACGTAGCGCAGACTGTCCAGAAGCAGATGGCATTTGGGACTCCTCATCCTCCACCTCTTCTGAAACCTCATCCCTTAGTGCTTGCAGTGTTTGTTGAAGCAGGCAGATAAGGGGGACAGTCATGCTGACTAGTGCATCATCTGCACTCGCCATCCGCGTGGATTCATCGAAGGCACGCAAAACGAGGCAGATGTCCTTCATAGAGGCCCACTCAATGGTGCTGAAGTGTGAACGGCGCACAGTGCGACTTGTTTGCGCCTGATGCAGCTGGTACTCCATGACTGCTGCCTGCTGCTCACACAACCGCTCCAACATATGTAACGTTGAATTCCACCGGGTGGGTAGGTCACATATGATGCGATGTTCTGGAAGGCCAAATCGTCGCTGCAGAGCAGCGAGGCGCGATCTTGCCGTGCTGGAACGTCGCAAGTGAGCGCACTCTATGCGGACCTTGTGCAACAGTGCATCAAGATCCGGATAGTCCCTCAGAAAGCTCTGCACGACCAAGTTAAGAACATGTGCCAGACATGGGATGTGTGTGAGGTTGCCTAGGCCAAGAGCTGCCACCAGATTTCGGCCATTGTCACACACTACCAAGCCCGGCTGGAGATTCGCTGGCCCAAACCACACATCGCTCTCCAGCTTGATAGCATTCCAGAGCTCCTGCGCTGTGTGGCTTCGATTCCCCAAAGAAATTAATTTGAGTACAGCCTGTTGACGTTTGGCCACGGCTGTGCTCATATCGGTCGTAACAGGCTCCTGCTCTGCTGTTTCTGAGGAACTTGAGTAGGAGGAGGAGTCTATGTGTACAGACTGGAGTCCTGCAATCCGTGGCGTTGGAAGAACACGTACAGCGCCACTCTCCAGATCCGTACCCGGCTCCACAACATTGACCCAGTGGGCAGTGAGGGAAAGGTATCGTCCCTGTCCATGGTTACTGGTCCACGCATCGGTGGTCAGGTGGACCTTGCTACTAACGGCGTTTAGTAGCGCATGTTTTATTTTGCCCTCAACATGTTTCTGCAGGGCAGGGACGGCTCGCCTGCTGAAATAAAAGCGGCTGGGCACGTTGTATTGGGGGACTGCCAATGCCATTAAGTCCCGGAAGGTGTCAGTGTCCACCAGCCTGAATGACAGCATTTCAACTGCCAGAAGTTTGGCAATGCCAGCATTCAGAGACTGTGCTCGGGGATGGTTTGCCGAGTAAGGGCGCCTTTTATCCCATGCCTGTGCTACCGATGGCTGTGATGGATGGGAACGTGCTGTTATGGGTGGAATCTGACAGGGTCTCCGGACAACAGTGGCAGAGGTTCTTCCTTGGCGATCCTGTGAGGAAGCCGAACCAGCAGTGTGTGAGCTGGAGGAAGAGGGCCCAACACGAACTGAAGAGGTGGTAGGTGGTGCTGTACGTTGGCCTACGTCTTGAGGGTGTCTCTGCAACTCCAACTCGTGCTTGGTGCGCACATGTTTCCACATATTTGTGGTATTGAGGTTGCTGACATTTCTCCCTCTTTTGACTCTCTGATGACACAGCTTGCATTTGACAAAGCAAATGTCATCTGCAACTGTGTCAAAAAAGGACCACGCACTGCAACTCTTGTGAGCGCCCGGTTTGCCTTTGGAAGGAGGAATGCTCCTAACGGGTGCCGAAGTGGAGGGTACAGGCAACCAAGTCTTCCCCCTCCCTCTGCCTCCTGTTTTGGCCGGTAGGGGAATCTCTTCCTCCGAGCTGCTCCCACCACCTTCCTGTTGCTCACGCCATGATGGGTCAAGGACCTCATCATCTTCCCTCCCCTCTTCAAACAGCTGCTTCTCCGGGGTTGTCTCGCCAGCACCGTACGCACCAGAAAGTGGCAACTGAGTCTCGTCATCATCTGATGCGTACTGAGGTGTGCTGACCATAGGCACTGGCCCACTCGCCTCTTCAGATTCAGAGGGACAAAGAAGTTGCGCATCACTGCATACTCCCTCTTCTTCACATTCAGGAATGCTGCTTGGCTGGCCCCCTCTTTCCAAGCCAACAGATTCCGAGAACAGAAGTAGAGATTGTGATGGCTCCTGTCCATGTCTCTCTGACTGCCTGGGCACTTTGGCAGGTGGTGAAGAGACAGATGGTTGCTCTTCGGTGCTCTGACCCTGAGAGGATGCGGAAGTAATTGAAGTCGATGCGTTAGCTGCCATCCATCCGACAACGGCTTCAATTTGTTCCTCCCGCAGCAGTGGGGTACGTTGAGGTCCTACAAAGCTGCGCATAAAGGACTGTTGCCTGCTAAAACTGGGGGATGCTGATCCACTGGTGCCCGCAGCAGGCCCAGAATCCCCACGTCCTCTACCTGTAGAATCCCCACGTCCTCTCCCTGCAGAATCCCCACGTCCTCTCCCTGCTGAAACTCCACGCCCACGCCCACGCCCCCGCGCCTTACTCCCTGCCTTCTTCATCTTGCAAGACTGCTTAAGATAGGCAAAAAAGGACAAAGGGGGGCCTTAGTGTGCTTATTCCTGAACAGCTGGTTACAGGTACAAGAAACACTAATTTTATGAAGTGTGTGTGTGTGGACTAGACTTTAATAGGAGCTGATGTGGCCTACACAAGTTCAAAATGTAGTGTTTGGTGAACTTTTTATGTGGTTTCTTTGTTTGAAACAAACTCAAAGTATGAGAACAAAGAATTGAAACTGATAGTATCACCAACTTTTTGGAGCTATTACAATGCAGGCAGGTAACCTACAATGCAAAAGATGAGGCTCCAAAAAAATTGGGTAATACTAATCTGGCTGCGCCGGCAGGGCACAAGCCAGAAAAAAAGGCTCCTCTATCTACTCCTATATAGTGTTTGCAACCAACCAATGTTGATGGATACGGATGGATGCACACTAATAGGAGAAGAAAAAATGAGCTGCACTCAGAGACAAATATGTGTGAGGCAGTGACGCACGTTGAGCGTCCTACAACCAGACGTAGCTGCAGGACACTCTACTCAGCGTGAGCTGCACTCACACACAGTCAGAGACCTCTCAGACAGCCGTCAACAGTGCAGCTAAGTGGGCACTGGCACTGACAGGCTGCAGAAAGGCTCCGCTGTGTACTCCTATATAGTGTTTGCAACCACCGTAGATGGAGACGGATGGATGCACACTAATAGAAGAAAAAATGAGCTGCACTCAAATAAAAATATGTGTGAGGCAGTGACGCACGCTGAGCGTCCTACAGCCAGACGTAGCTGCAGGACACACTACTCAGCGTGAGCTGCACTCACACACAGTCAGAGACCTCTCAGACAGCCGTGAACAGTGCAGCAAAGTGGACACTAGCACTGAAAGGCTGCAGAAAGGCTCCGCTGTCTACTACTAGTGTTTGCAACCAACGTATATGGATACGGATGGAAGCACACTAGATTGAAATTATTTAAAAAATGCAGCTCAAAAAATAAAAGATGTATGAGGCAGCAGTGATCACACTGGGTGGCCTACAGCCTGACGTGGCTGCAGGACCCACTCCACAGCGTGAGCTGCACTCACACAGCCCTTGCAGACAGCTGTGAAAACAGCGCTGCTAGGGAAAAGCAAGCTACAGTGGTGGTTTATGTAGCCTGGATAAAGCACAATATTGTTTTTAGAATCGCTATTTCTAACTGTCCCTCACAGTCTTCTACAGCAGCCTGTCCCTAACTGAATTCACAGCAGAGTGACCAGAAATGGCGGCTGCGGTGGCTTTTATAGTGCATCATGACATCATTTCGGCAGCCAATCACAGCCATGCCAATAGTTAACATGCCTACATGCCTAACAGGATGTGCCCACACTTCGGAGGATTCCCATTGGCTTAATCAAAGCAAGCAGGCTCATAGCATGATGGGAACTTCCTATTCCGATTCCGATCCCGGAATCCGATATGAAAAAAGTATCGGAATTAAGTATCGGAATTCCGATACCGCTGATATCGGCCGATACCCGATACTTGCGGTATCGGAATGCTCAACACTATTCTCCACATAACCTAAAAGAACCTGAATATTAAAGCAAATAATAATTGTAGTCTCTTTGAGAGGCCGCAAGAAAGGCGGAGAAATTCTACACATACAGTGGGTACGGAAAGTATTCAGACCCCTTTAAATTTTTTACTCTTTGTTTCATTGCAGCCATTGGGCAAATTCAAAAAAGTTCATTTTTTTCTCTCATTAATGTACACTCTGCACCCCCATCTTAACTGAAAAAAACAGAAATGTTGAAATGTGTGCAAATTTATTAAAAAAAGAAAAACTGAAATATTCAGACCCTTTTCTCAGTATTGAGTAGAAGTACCCTTTTGAGCTAGTACACCCATGAATCTTCTTGGGGATGATGCAACAAGTTTTTCACACCTGGATTTGGGGATCATCTGCCATTCTTCGTTGCAGATCCTCTCCAGTTCCGTCAGGTTGGATGGTGAACGTTGGTGGACTGCCATTTTCAGGTCTTTCCAGAGGTGCTCAATTGGGTTTAGTTCAAGGCTCTGGCCGGGCCAGTCAAGAATTGTCACAGAGTTGTTCTGAAGCCACTTCTTTGTTATTTTAGCTGTGTGCTTAGGATCATTGTCTTGTGGGAAGGTGAACCTTCGGCCAAGTCTAAGGTCCAGAGCACTCTGGAAGAGGTTTTCATCCAGCATATCTCTGTACTTGGCTGCATTCATGTTCCATTCATTTGCAACCAGTTGTCCTGTCCCTGTAGCTGAAAAACACCCTCATAGCATGATGCTGCCACCACCATGCTTCACTGTTGGGATTGTATTGGGCAGGTCATGAGCAGTGATTGGTTTTCTCCACACACCACTTAGAATTATCACCAAAAAGTTCTCTCTTCGTCTCATCAGACCAGAAAATCTTATTTCTCAGTCTGGGAGTTCATGTGTTTTTTTAGCAGGCTTTCATATATCTGCCACTGAGGAGAGGCTTCCGTCGGGCCACTCTGCCATAAAAGCCCAACTGGTGGAGGGCTGCAGTGATAGTTGACTTTGTGGAACTTTCTCTCATCTCCCCACTGCATCTGTGGAGCTCAGCCACAGTGATTTTTGGGTTCTTCTTTACCTCTTTCACCGAGGTTCTTCTCCCACAATTGCTCAGTTTGGATGGACGGCCAGGTCTAGGAAGACTTCTGGTGGTCCCAAACTTATTCTATTTAAGGATTATGGAGGTCACTGTGCTCTTAGGAACCTTGAGTACTGTAGAAATTATTTTGTAACCTTGGCCAGATGTGTGCCTTGCCACAATTCTGTCTCTGAGCTCCTTGGCCAGTTCCTTTGATCTCATGATTCTCATTTGGTCTGACATGCACTGTGAGCTGTGAGGTCTTATATAGACAGGTGTGTGCCTTTACAAATCAAGTCCTATCCGAGTAATTAAACACAGCTGGACTCCAATGAAGGGGTAGAAGCATCTCAAGGAGGATCACAAGGAAATGGACAGCATGACACTTAAATATGATAGTCTGAGCAAAGGGTCTGAATACTTATGTCCCTGTGATTTCAGCTTTTCTTTTTTAATAATTTGCAAAAACTTCTACATTTATGTTTTTTTCAGTCAAGATGGGGTGCAGAGTGTACATTAATGAGAAAAGAAAACAACTTTTTTGAATTTACCAAATGGCTGCAATGAAAAAAAGAGTGAAAAATTTAAAGGGGTCTAAATACTTTCTGTACCCACTGCAGCAACTCAGATATGTTGGCTTTATATAAGTAGATAGTACGTCATCAACACACACAAGCAACACACCATTAAATAAATTAGACCCATGCAAAGCCGGAAAATTCTACTAGTTTTTAGTTTTTGCAAAATGTTTGCAAAGCCCATAACTGAGCAATGTGAGCAATATTTTACTATTTATTTTGGTTACTACTTCTCTGCCACCAGTACATGGCCTAATCCAGCAAAAGTAAAAGAAAAATATGCTGTAGCTGCAGGATTGACAGCCAGCTCAAAATACTTACAAGAGCCCTCTTCTGCCATGTAAAAAGTCATGAGTCATTGGCAGCTATGATAAAGTACAGGCTGCTGACCTACAATGATTGCTTGTAAAAGATTGCTACCAGCATGAATTCATTACTTTCAAGTACTTAGCTCTATCACAACAATCTACCACCATCATCATCCCTCATTCAGCATTAGTTACGACTGACAGCTTGACATGATAAGGTCATTCTTTTCGCACTTTATGTTGTCACCTAGAAAAGGCGGCGCACAGACATCACCAGTTACTGGATTATGGGGATTGATGCTCCTGGCTGCTGGATTTGCCAGAGAGGATTCACATCACATAATGCTGAACTTACACAGGCAAAAATGTTCCCATATTAGTTGTATAGGAAAATGTTTTTTTTTCTATATTTTAAAGTTTTGTCTTTGCAGATGTTCATTCTAAAAGAATTATTAAAGGGGTTGTCCAGCTTTAGTGTACAAGTCTGCAGTCACTCTGTTTTTGACTTCAGACTTGTGACTCCTCACTCTGAGCTGCACGAGCTGAACATTCTCTGGAGCCAGTGCAGGGAGCGGCGGGCTCATGATTGCATGTATACGATTTGCATACATGCAGTCACATGCTGACTAGACGTGCAAGTGTATTGAGCAAGGCCATATGCCGTCTCTTGTGTTTGGTCAAAACTGCATTACCTGTGTGAATGCTACCTAATGCATAATGCCTACCACAGAGGGTGAAACCGTATAATACCAAAAATTGCACATTTCACTCATTTTGTATAAGGAGGTAATCCATATAATACATTAAAGAGAATCTGTCAGCTTTTTTTGCAGAATAATAAAGGAAAAAAAAAGACCCTGAATCCAAAGATGTATTAGTTTGCTGGATGCAACTGTTTTGGAACATTCAGAGTTATTAAGTTAAGAAAACTTCCCCTGCCCATATCAGGCTCTGTACATACAATGGCTACTATCAATGAGCTATTAAAAGAGAACCTGTCAGCAGGATTGTGCACAGTTGTAATAAAGTGCAGGGATGAGTATGTCACCACGGAACAGATGGACCAACAGTTAAAGGGGAGGTTTATTTACAGGGAATAATACAGGCAAAATGATGGTGCAGTATTGATATTATGAGAACAAACACTGGAAACAGTCAAAAAACGAATAAACAGGATTTTACCATCTTATCAGGGGTTTTCCTATGAAGGCACTTATCAGTCTGAAGAGGTCTTGATTGAAGGGTCACTCTTCTCCCACGTTGGCGCTGAATCACCAGCAGCGCTTGTCGTCTGTAGTCTTTCTGCAATCTGTGTCTTTACATTCCTCCACTGGGGACTCAAGGGTTAATGCTGGAGGCAGAGGTGGTACAGGGCATGTGGTATTTTCAGGTGCGCAGGATGCAGTGACGAGTCGCGAGACAATTTGGTGCTTTCTAGAATAACGTTTATAAGACTAGAGGGAACTTTTCTCAGTCACGGCCTGATCAACAAAAAGGGGTAACATGGTTTGCCCTCGCAGGGGCTTTATACAAGCAAATACAAACGGGTAGAACACGACTACTTCCGGCAATAGCCGGTCACTATAGGGCCGCGGTATGGCCGACTACGGGTCCTTAATTACATAGTCAACTTAGCCGTCCAGACGTCCCTCTCCATTCGGGTTGGTGGTCTTTCGGCGTAGTAGTCGCTGGGCCCAGTTGTTGAGGCGTTGGCGAAGTCTTTGCGCGCTCTGGCGCGCCGATGACACTGGAGCCCCACAGGCCCCGGCGGAGTCCTTGTACGGATGGGCCGCAACCCCCGGACTGGGTCAAGCAGCAGCGATGTGGGGTGGCGGATGACAGGCCACCTGCGCAGCTAACGGCTGCGATGGGGAGTCCGCGGTCAGCAGAGGCTCAGCCCCTGCTGTGGACCAGAGCGAGACAGTGGTGGCCGCCTACGGCACTGTACTTGCCGCGGCCACTGGTGAGAGCTGGGCAGCTGCGGGTGGCAGGGAGCGGACCGCAGCCGCGAGCTGGAATGGGACTGCAGCGACCGCGGGTAGGCTGCAGCCGTGGGCTGAAGTGAGGCGGCAGTGGCCGCGGGTCGAACTGGGGCCGCAGTGGCCGCAGGCTGGAGCGGGACAGCAAGTCTCGGAGGATCGCCTTGGCACCGTCCCTCTGGAGTCCTCAGTGAGCGTCTTCTCTGGCACTGGTAAGTCACTCTAGCTTTTAGTCGCTCCCGCGGTCTCCTGCTTCCTCTGTCCCAGTCTGCTGACTCATCGTCACGGGAATTCCCCGCCTCCTTTATACGGGTCCCTCCCCCAGCCCATCTGTCTGTCACAACGGTCCATCCTCGAACTCTGTCCCCCGGGGACAGTTCCCCCGGATCCCAGATGACGGCTCCCTTGGTTCCGGCCCGAACACTCGACGGGGGCCATTCCTCCCACACTCAAACAGGGTCCCCTCTGCTCTGAGTCCTTTATCTAAGCACAACAGCCTCTCCCAGAGGAAACAACACTCTGTCCCCTGTTAGATCTCTCAGCATGGATCACTGCCTATGCACGTGCTGCTGTCTTCACAGTAGCTGCCGTCTTTGCACTAGCTGCCGTCTTTGCACTAGCTGCCGTCTTTGCACTGGACACAGACTTCACACGGGGGTCAGGACACACCTCATCTGTCACTGCAGACTCCAGCTCTGCGTAGTCACGGGCTACGGTCTCTGCTCTGGCCTCAGTCTCTATACAGGCCTCCGCTTCTCTGCGGGTATCAGTCTGTCCACAGGGATCAGGGCACACTTTTTCTGTCTCCGCAGTACACAGTCTCACGTACTCACGGTCTACCGTCTCTGTGCGCAGTACCCCGGTCTTTACTCTGTGACCGGGAGCTCTGTTTCTCTCCCAGTCTGCGTCAGCATCCTCCCCCCGTCTGCTGCCCAGGCTTCTCTGAGGAAAGCACGCACTGTTTTCATGTTCTCTGCTCTGCTGACTTCCTGTGCTCAGCCCGTTCTCTGTCCCCTGGGGAACCTGCTGCCCTGCTCAATGGTTCCGGGCATGGAGCAGAGGAGGCTGCCCTCCCCCGGCTCTTCCTGCACTTCACCCCCTTACACAGCAACCTACAGACGTAGTCTGGTTGGTGCTGTTATACTGATAAGGCCAGAGTCACACTTGCGCATGACATCCGATGAGATATGCTAATGACCCTCAGCTCCTGCTCTGATGCGAGCAGGAGCCGAGTATCATGCATCTGTGCTCCAAGACTCTCACACAGAGAGGTTCGGAGCACAGCTGCAGAGGAGGCAGAGAAACCAATTTCTCTATCTCTTCCATTGCTGGCGTCGGCGTATAGCGCACAGCACTCGGATGATATCTGAGTGATGTGCGCTGTGTCACTCGGCAGAGTGCCGGTGCAAATCGCAGAGTGCCGGTGCAAATCGCAGCATGCTGTGTTTTCACTCGGACGCTGAAACCAGAAGAGAAAAATAACGTTTAGCTGCCCTATACAGTGGGGAAAAAAAGTATTTAGTCAGTCAGCAATAGTGCAAGTTCCACCACTTAAAAAGATGAGAGGCGTCTGTAATTTACATCATAGGTAGACCTCAACTATGGGAGACAAACTGAGAAAAAAAAATCCAGAAAATCACATTGTCTGTTTTTTTTTCATTTTATTTGCATATTATGGTGGAAAATAAGTATTTAGTCAGAAACAAGCAATCAAGATTTCTGGCTCTCACAGACCTGTAACTTCTTCTTTAAGAGTCTCCTCTTTCCTCCACTCATTACCTGTAGTAATGGCACCTGTTTAAACTTGTTATCAGTATAAAAAGACACCTGTGCACACCCTCAAACAGTCTGACTCCAAACTCCACTATGGTGAAGACCAAAGAGCTGTCAAAGGACACCAGAAACAAAATTGTAGCCCTGCACCAGGCTGGGAAGACTGAATCTGCAATAGCCAACCAGCTTGGAGTGAAGAAATCAACTGTGGGAGCAATAATTAGAAAATGGAAGACATACAAGACCACTGATAATCTCCCTCTATCTGGTGCTCCACGCAAAATCCCACCCCGTGGGGTCAGAATGATCACAAGAACGGTGAGCAAAAATCCCAGAACCACGCGGCGGGACCTAGTGAATGAACTGCAGAGAGCTGGGACCAATGTAACAAGGCCTACCATAAGTAACACACTACGCCACCATGGACTCAGATCCTGTAGTGCCAGACGTGTCCCACTGCTTAAGCCTGTACATGTCCGGGCCCGTCTGAAGTTTGCTAGAGAGCATTTGGATGATCCAGAGGAGTTTTGGGAGAATGTCCTATGGTCTGATGAAACCAAACTGGAACTGTTTGGTAGAAACACAACTTGTCGTGTTTGGAGGAAAAAAAATACTGAGTTGCATCCATCAAACACCATACCTACTGTAAAGCATGGTGGTGGAAACATCATGCTTTGGGGCTGTTTCTCTGCAAAGGGGCCAGGACGACTGATCCGGGTACATGAAAGAATGAATGGGGCCATGTATCGTGAGATTTTGAGTGCAAACCTCCTTCCATCAGCAAGGGCATTGAAGATGAAACGTGGCTGGGTCTTTCAACATGACAATGATCCAAAGCACACCGCCAGGGCAACGAAGGAGTGGCTTCGTAAGAAGCATTTCAAGGTCCTGGAGTGGCCTAGCCAGTCTCCAGATCTCAACCCTATAGAAAACCTTTGGAGGGAGTTGAAAGTCCGTGTTGCCAAGCGAAAAGCCAAAAACATCACTGCTCTAGAGGAGATCTGCATGGATGAATGGGCCAACATACCAACAACAGTGTGTGGCAACCTTGTGAAGACTTACAGAAAACGTTTGACCTCTGTCATTGCCAACAAAGGATATATCACAAAGTATTGAGATGAAATTTTGTTTCTGACCAAATACTTATTTTCCACCATAATATGCAAATAAAATGAAAAAAAACAGACAATGTGATTTTCTGGATTTTTTTTTCTCAGTTTGTCTCCCATAGTTGAGGTCTACCTATGATGTAAATTACAGACGCCTCTCATCTTTTTAAGTGGTGGAACTTGCACTATTGCTGACTGACTAAATACTTTTTTTCCCCACTGTAGTTTGATACTGTTTTATCGCATAGCACTCGTCCATATTCCTTGCAAGTGTGATCCCGGCCTTAAAATGATACCTGGTGATGAAATCCATCTTGTGGTTGTTGTTTAATCATTATTTTCAGTTTTGAGTTAGGTCTCTTTCACACATCCGTTTATTTTCGGTACCAGAGATATCAGTGTCTGTGTGTCCATGTGTGTAATACTTGCGGCACACGTGTGGCAACCGTGTGCCGCCCGTGTTCCTCATCAGTACCACATGCATGACCGCCGAGGAAGAAGCACTACAGTAAGCACTGTTCCCCGACAGTGGGTGCTGAACATGGCTCTGAACACGGCTTTCATCATTGTCCCCTGCCAATCACCGGCAGAGCAGGGGAGAGTGATGAGAGTTAGGCCGGGATCACACTACCGTGTGTGATGCGAGAAACTCAAACGAGTCTCTCGCATCAACACCCGGCACTGCCGTCGGCACTCAGACCGGAGCTGCGGCTGCATGTATTTCTATGCACCCGCAGCTCCGGTCCTGAGTGCCAGCAGTAGCGCCGGGTGTTGATGCGAGAGACTCATGCAAGTTTCTCGCATCACACATGGTAGTGTGATCCCGGCCTTATATTAAAGTCAGAACGATGACAGTAGGTGGGGGCTTTTTGGACTATTACTCCCATCAACCTACACCTGCTGCCGCTAATAACAGTGACAGCAGGAGCGGATGATCAGTGTTTTCCTCACCCGCCGCCTGCGCAATAACTAAATAAATTAATGAAAACTCAGCGTGGGTTCCCCCCCTATTTTCTATAACCAGCCAGGCAAAACTCACAGCTGTGGGCTGCAACCCTCAGCTGTCAGCTTCAGCAAGGTTGGTTATCAAGAATAAAGGGGCCCCCACGCTGTTTTTTTTTAAATTATTTAAATAAATAATTAGTTAAATAAATAAATAAAAAAACAGCATGGGGTCACCCCATTTTTGACAACCAGCCTTGTTGATCGCTGGCAGAGCAGGGGAGAATGATGAGAGCCATCTTCAGCACCCAGCGCCTGGGAACAGCGCTTACGGTAGCGCTTCTTCCCCGGTGCCGATGTGTGTCACACGGATGACATCAATGTGTGTTCTCCATGTGCACGTGTGCGGGACGTTTTGCGGCCCGTGCTGATGATAAAAACGGACATGTCAGCGTGTTTTGAGCATGGACATACGCATTTTGAAATCACATTGACATGTGCACAGACCCATTCATTTCAATGGGTCTACGTCAATACGTGTCTCCGGTACATGTGAAAACTGTCACTACACGTACCGGAGACACGGATGTGTGAAAGAGGCCTAAATGATATTCTCATGCTCCAGGGCGGCCGGGGGGTCTTCATGTGATGTCCTGATTAGCTATTCATACTGATGGCTTATGACAGGTCACTGACCCCAAACTGACCTGCCCCCTAGTTTACATAATGAATATTATATATACATACTAAAAAAAAACCTTCTGCAGGCAGGCACCGTCTGTGGCACCTGCGCTGCAGCATAATCACATGTTTAATGTGTATATAATAATTATGGTTAAGGTTATCCTGATATTTAAGAAAAACCCATTTGAAAATGGTGCCCACCGCACCTGAACAGTATCAGCTGTCGGTGCATATAGAGGTGATCCAAGAGCTGCTACTACGTATATGCCGGAGGCGCCATCTTGCTAGAGAAGAAAAAATGTCCTCCTCCAAAATGATGCCACCAGGGCATAGACCGTAGCAGCTATCAGATCACCCCCATATACACAGATAGCTACTACTGAACAGGCGCAGCAGGCACCAAAGAAAGCACTGA
Organism: Dendrobates tinctorius; assembly: GCF_039654945.1. Classification (NCBI taxonomy): domain Eukaryota; kingdom Metazoa; phylum Chordata; class Amphibia; order Anura; family Dendrobatidae; genus Dendrobates; species Dendrobates tinctorius. The sequence continues at coordinate 53,271,697 of NW_027361743.1, forward strand.
ACAAACAGAAAAAGCAAAAAGCGCCAGCCGACAATTCATAAAATGTGGAAGCTGATAATGCAGATAAGGAAACTCATAACCATACTGACCTGGCATTCTGACAGCGCATGCATAGCTGCACATCACAACCTGGGGTGCGGCAGCAGTGTGACCACCACAACTGAAGACACGACTGACAGGGTTCGATTGCACCAGGATGCAGGGGCTGGGGCTACCTGCCTCACCCCTGCCATGTGAGTTTCCTTATCAGCGTTATCACCTTCCACGCTTCATGAATTGTCGGATGGCGCTTTTTATTTTTTCCTGCTTGTTTAATACCAACGAAGTAAGGATCAGAGCTTCCTACTGTACATGCTCACTGCCACTTATGCTGGGTTCACACGTAGCGGAACTCTCCCAGAAATTACAGCGAGAATTCTGGAATTCCATTCCACGGGAAAATCGCATTTTAAATTCCCGCTATTTTCCCACGGAAAAACTAGCGATTTGCAAGCATAATTAGCTTGCAGAATGCTAGCGTTTTCCAAGCGCTCTGTAGCATTGTTTGGAGAACTGATTGACAGGTTGGTCACACTCGTCAAACACAGTGTTTGACGAGTGTGACCAACTTTTTACTACTGATGCTGCCTATGCAGCATCAGTAGTAAAAGATAGGATGTAAAAAAAAATAAAAAAAATTAAAAATATTGTTATTCTCACCTTACGGTGTCCCGCGCAGCCTTCCCGCTTCTCTCCACGCTCCCGGCATCTTCCGGTCCCAGTAATCCTTTGCGCGAATGACCGAGACGTCGCGCTCCCGCGAGACTGCGACATCATCGCGGTCATTTTCGTAAAAAGGATTACTGGGACCAGAAGATGCCGGGACCGTGGAGAGAGGCAGGAAGGCTGCACGGGACACCGGAAGGTGAGAATAACAATATTTTTTATTTTAATTCTATTTTTTGCAGGGATATGGTACCCAGAGCCTGGAAGACAGTCTCCTCTCCTTCGGACCATGGGTACCATCCGCAAATGTCCTTCTTACTTTTCGCATGGTGGGCACAGCCACATGCGGAAAGTAAGCAGAGCAATGCATTCCTATGTGGGCGGAATCGCCGCGATTCCTCTAAATTAATGAGCATGCTGCGTTTTTTACCGCAAAGTGATTCCACCGCGGAAAAAACCGCAGCATTAGCACAGCATTGCGGAATCCCATAGGATTGCATGGGATGCTTATTTTTCGCGGCAAAATCGCGCGTTTAAAACCACCGCGAAAACGTGAAAAATCCGCGATGTGTGAACACAGCCTTATTCTAGTAACATTCTATGACAATTCTGTCAGCGTAATAACCATTTTAACACACTACAGTGATTATCTCCTTAGACAAAAGGGTGTGATTCACTAAATATATTTAGAAATATATTTATTATGACTTTCCCTTAATTTATATATTTTCCATTTCTTGAAAACACCATTAAGGCACCAAACATTCTGTGCTGAGATGTAAATCCAGTTCTTTCTGCTTAAAAACAATGTTTCTGAGAAAACATATACCCACATGTCACTAATCACGAATATGCATGTTCCCTGAGGCTATGTTCAAAGGGACATGCTTCTTTGGACTCATATCCATGTGTGTGAAAAAAACTGCTCCGATATCAGGACCGAAAAAACAGACAAGTGGCATGTGAGTACAATCCGATTTTCACACATAGCATCCGATTTACATCCGAATGCAGTGCGATTGCTATTCGACTGCAATGTGATTTTAACGTGAGCTTTTACATAGAGAAATTCTCTGTCATTTACACATCGTTTTCAAAGAAAATATTCTTCAAAACAAACATATATATATATATATATATATATATATATATATATATATATATATATATATATATACAGCTCTGGCAAAAATTAAGAGACCACTGCAAAATTTTCAGTTTGGAACACAGAGAAACATAATACAACAAATGTGAAAAAATACTATGCTGTAAAAAAATTTTTTTACATACTGTACATTGAATATGACTGCTCTGATGGGTATACGTTGGCATTCGTAGAGCAGCTTAGCATACATTTTTTGCAAAAAACATCAACTAAATACCTTGTTTTGCTATCATCTTTTTACCAGCACTTGCTGTTTATTGTTGAAATTTTTTTTTACAGCAGAGTATTTTTTCACGTTTGTTGTATTGTGTTTCTCTGTGTTCCAGTCTCTTGGTGGTGTGAACACTGTCTTACCGACTTGTTCACTGTATGTGCATGGCCCATGCGTTTGTATTCTATTGGTTTCTTGCTCTTGCAAGTTTTTAAGAGGTCTCCACCCCTCTCTTGTGGGCCATGCACATATAAAGCCGTCTCACACAGCATGTCCACCTCAGACATTACCTCTCTGAACCCTGCTCATATAGGTACTGTTCACATGGTCAGGTTTTAAATACATTGGATAGGACTGCTCTGATGGGTATACCTTGGTGTTGGTAGAGCAGCTTAGCATACATTTTTTGCAAAAAACGTATCAACTAAATACACTGTTTTGCTATCATCTTTTTACTAGCACGTGTTGTTTATTGTTGAAAATTATTTTACAGCAGAGTATTTTTTCACGTTTGTTGTATTGCAGTCTCTTGGTGGTGTGAACACTGTCTTATCGACTTGTTCACTGTATGTGCATGGCCCATACGTTTGTAAAATTTTCAGTTTCTAATTTTTCTCTTTATAGGTATACTGTATTTTTGAGTACAATGTAAATTGCTCTTTTATTCTATAAACTACTGACAACATGTCTCTGAATTTCCATGCACTAAATTTTGTATTTATTTTCAGAAAATGAGAAATGGTCAAAATAACAAAAAAAACCCAGTGCTTGCAGACCTCAAATAACACTACGAAAACAAGGTCATAATCATTTAGAAACAACAATACTAATGTTTTAACTCAGGAAGAGTTCAGAAATCAATATTTTGTGGAATAACCATGATTTTTAATCACAGCTTTCATGCGTCTGATGGCATGCTTTCCACCAGTCTTTCACACTGCTTTTGGGTGACCTTATGCCACTCCTGGTACAAAAATGTAAGCAGTTCTTCTTTGTTTGATGGCTTTTGACTATCCATCTTCCTCTTGATTACATTTCAGAAGTTTTCAATGGGGTTCAGGTCTGGAAATTGGGCAGGCCATGACAAGGATTTGATGTGGTGGTCCTTCATCCACACATTTATTGACATAGCTGTGTGGCGATCAACTAATCAGAAACTCATTAGGTAGAATAAGAGGTGTACTCTGGTTGAAATTCAACTAACACTGGAATGGAATGGCTGTCAAACGCGTAGAGAAGCTTAATTTTTGCCAGAGCTGTATGTATATACATATATATATATGATAGATAAATAGTGACAAATACAATTAGTACAATGTGTGTGCAGCTTACTGCATAGGTATTTAATTATTTAAAGATTATTTTTCTGAAAAAATGGCGTGGCCTACCCACAAAATTTTTTTAACCAGCAGAGGGAAAGCCGACGACTGAGGGCAGATGTTTATAAACTGAGAAGGGGGTAATACCCTTGAAGCTTGCTAGGCTATTAATATCAGCTCACAGCTGTATACTTAGCTGTTATGAATGGGTCACCGAGGAGGATAGCAGGCCCAGGCTAAGGCTAGTTTCACACTTGCTTTTTTTTGCAGCGCGTTTTTCCCGCAAAAAAACGCATTGAAAAAACGCATACATAAGCATACAACTGCTGCGTTTTTTTCAAGCATTTTTATGAGCATGCATGAAAAAAACGCAGCGTTTTTATGCGTTTGTATGCGTTTTTAGCGCGTTTTTACCGCGTTTGCGTTTTTTTCCAACATTTTTAGGTGGCCCCTCACACTACCCAAACCATGACTTTACTAACCCTAACCCTGACCCTAACCCTAACCCTAACCCTGACCCTAACCCTAACCCTGACCCTAACCCTTAACCAAACCATACTTAACCCTAATCCTGACCCTAACCCTGACCCTAACCCTAACCCTAACCCTAACCCTGACCCTTAACAAAACCATACTTAACCCTAATCCTGACCCTAACCCTGACCCTAACCCTTAACAAAACCATACTTAACCCTAACCCTGACCCTAACCCTAACCCTAACCCTAACCCTGACCCTAACCCTTAACAAAACCATACTTAACCCTAATCCTGACCCTAACCCTGACCCTAACCCTTAACAAAACCATACTTAACCCTAACCCTGACCCTAACCCTAACCCTGACCCTAACCCTAACCCTAACCCTGACCCTAACCCTAACCCTAACCCTGACCCTAACCCTTAACCAAACCATACTTAACCCTAATCCTGACCCTAACCCTGACCCTAATCCTTAACAAAACCATACTTAACCCTGACCCTAACCCTAACCCTAACCCTGACCCTAACCCTAACCCTGACCCTAACCCTTAACAAAACCATACTTAACCCTAATCCTGACCCTAACCCTGACCCTAACCCTTAACCAAACCATACTTAACCCTAACCCTGACCCAAAACCCAACCCTAACCCTGACCCTGACCCTAACCCTAACCCTAAACCCCCTTAACTAACCCTAACTCTAACCCAAACCCCTAAATTCCATGGTTAAAAAAAAAAAACGCATATGCAAAAAAACGCTTACATGAGCATGCCAGTGCGCACATATGCGCATCCATAGGCTATAATGGCCATTTTTAGCGCAAAACGTGCGCATATGTGCGCATGCGCTTTTTTGCAGGGCCAAAAAATGCAACATGATGCGTCTGGAAAATCCAATCGCACACCCCAAAAAAACGCAGCGCATGAAAATCGCATACGTGCGCTTACAAGCGCGCAGGTATGCGCACCCATGTTAAATATAGGGGAAAAAACGCATGCGCAGGTTAGCGTTTTTTTCCAGCGCTAAAAAACGCAAATGTGAAACCAGCCTAAGCCACAGAAAACCAGAGAGGTTGGTAACTAAGCGGATTGCAGACCCCTGATCATGTCCACACAACTAGCAGTAGCTGTGGAGAGTACCGTATTTTTCCGACCATAAGACGCACTTTTTTCCCCCAAAATTTTTGAGGAAAGTGGGGTGTGTGTCTTATGGTCGCAATACACGGTCTAACCTGGTGGCTGGTGGCAGCGGGCGGGGCTCTGCGGTGCGGTGGTGGCAGCGGGCTGTGCTCCGGTGCAGGGGCGGCGGCTCTGCCGGCATTTCTTCGCAGCCCGGAGGCCCCCGCAGCTCGCTTGCTGGCCGCCGCCGTGTTGCGGTGGCCTCCGGGAGCATGGATGGATGGCCGCCGGTCCGGGGACGGCGCATGCGCAGCTTCAGATCTTGTCTCGAGATCTCAGGGGCCGAGATCTCGTTGCCGAGATTTGAATCTCGTCCCCCGAGATCTTGGGACAAGATCTGATCCCGCGCATGCGCCATCCCCGGACCGGCGGCCATCTTTCTGGTGTCCATGCTCCCGGAGGCCACCGCAACATGGCGGCGGCCAGCAAGGGAACTGCGGGGGCCTCCAGGCTGCGAAGAAATGCCAGTGGAGCCGCGGCCCCTGCACCGGAGCACAGCCCGCTGCCACCACCGCAGAGCCCACCTGCCCCTGCCCCAGCACAGCTTCCCCTGCCCCAGCACAGCTTCCCCTGCCCCAGCACAGCTGCCCCTGCCTCAGCACAGCTGCCACCACTGCAGAGCCCACCTGCCCCAGCACAGCTGCCCCTGCCTCAGCACTGCTGCCCCAGCACAGCTGCCCCTGCCCCAGCACTGCTGCCCCTGCCCCAGCACAGCTGCCACCACCACAGAGCCCACCTGCCCCAGCACTGCTGCCCCAGCCCCAGCACAGCTGCCCCAGCACAGCTGCCCCTGCCTCAGCACAGCTGCCACCACCGCAGAGCCCACCTGCCCCAGCACAGCTGCCCCTGCCTCAGCACTGCTGCCCCAGCGCAGCTGCCCCAGCACAACCAACCTGCCCCAGCACAGAGCCGCCACTGCATGAGCCTGGACCACTGAATGACCCCTGTGACTACTTCTCCACCTGTGCCGGATCCCTTCCCAGGTAAGCTGAATTCGGACTGTAAGACGGACCCCCATTTGACACATTATTTTTTTTCCCTATTTTCCTACTGAAAATTGGGGTGCATCTTATGGTCCGATGCGTCTTATAGTCCGAAAAATACGGTAACTACGATGATCCTAGATGCCTCGGCACAGCTGGAGAGCTAACTAAGCCTAAAGCAAGAAAGGGGAAATCTAAACTGCCCCGGAGCAGACCCCAAAGGAATAGATAGCACCCAAGCATATATTGTCGGTGAGACAAGATGAAAACACAAACGCAGGCAGAAAAATAGACTGAGCAAACGATGGAGCCCACACTGACTAGACAGGACAGGAAAGGAAAGACACTGTCTGCAATCACGCAAAAAAACCTGCAAAAAGTCCAACACGTCTGATGCACAAAAACACTGAAGTCACACGACTTCGCCCCCACTATATCAGCACTCTGGTATATTCTGAAAGCAAAGCAAAAAGAGACCAATAGAAAAGGGGACAAAACAAACTGGCACATGCAGTAACATATGGGCGGTGATTCAGCACAGCCCCAGCCGGAGCTGGCTGACCCGCACCAGAGATAGACAAAATCAGATCAAATGCAAACAGAATAGCAAATGAACCACTTAGCTGAACATGCAGGGAAAGAGCAGGAGACATCAGATCTCAGCAGGAACAGGAAGAAAATCACCAGCAGGGCTAGAGGGAGTCAGCTGTCTTAAATCCCAATCAGAAACCCCAGATCTCCAATCGTCTTCCACATTATCAGGTGGCAAGCCTCTGTCAATCAGATCAGCTCCACTACCTCCAGTAACCACCAGAGGGAGCCCAGAAAGAGAACTCCCAATCTGGCCAGCTCCACTATCTTCAGTAATCACCAGAGGGAAGCCAGAGAGAGAATTCACAACACTTAGCCTTTACTGTCTATTAAAATGGGGGACCTAAAAAAGTAATGTAGCATCCCTCTATAATTAATAATGGCTATTCAAACAGCTGAAGGCTGATATTAATAGCCTAGGAAGGGGCCATGGATACTGGCCCCCTCAGGCTAAAAACATCAGCTCTCAGCCGCCCCAGAAAGGGCGCATCTATAAGATGTGCCAATTCTAGTACTTAACCTTGTAGTTCCCACTTGTCCTGTAGTGGTGGTAAGTGGGGTGATCATTAGGGAGTGTTGATGTCACCTTTGTATTGTCAGATTGCATCTAGCCCCGAGATTAGTAATGGAGAGGCCTCAATAAGATGTCCCCATTACTAACCCCATAGTCATATCATATAAAAATACACACACCCAGAAAAAAGTCCTTTAATTGAAAGAATCACACAGACTCCTTTAATAAATCTTAATTAAGTCACTTACTGCATCGCCCATTCTACCAACGCCATTTTTATCTACAAAAGAGTTAAAAAAACCAAACAATCGTATTCCTCACCTTTCTACAGAGATAATAATCCATCTGTCCCATGACGGGTCTTGCTCTGCTACATCTAGGTAGCAGGCTGCATGGCTGCATGATGCAACCATACAGCCTGTCATCTAGCAAAGACACTGAGCAGCATGAACTCCTATTCCCTGCCTGAGGACATTGCGAGCATAAGAAAGTTCTCCTGCTCGCATTGTCATCTGTCGTGAGCTCATCTGTTCATTCACCTTTTGTGTCCGAGGATCTCCCTCTTCTGGTGAAGGAAGGTAGTAAGGCTGATTTGGATGAAAGAAACCAAACACCTGATCAGGTGGATTGTGACTGAGTAATGGGAACTTCAGACTGGATATAAGGCAGCCGACGCCCTTCTGAGTGGCTGGTGATTTCTCTGCTGGATTCTTGGAGACCAGTCTGATTCCTGCTTCCTAAAGATAAGTAAAGATAAGTTTTTTGCTCTGCTATTGAACTTATTAGTTTTGGTTTTGTTTACCTTGTTTTCTGAGTTCAGCCATCCCCGGCTGGGGGTGTGCTGGATTCTTTTTCCTTGATCAGTGTTCTCTTTTGCTCTGCTTTCAGAATATTCTGAGTGCTGATATAGGGTTTGAAGTCTAGTGACTTCAGGGTCTTTTTTGCTTATCAGTTGTGTTGGTAATATTTTTAGCAGGGTTTTCTCGGATTGCAGACAGCAGCTTTTCTGTCCTGTTCTTTTTAGTTAGCTTGGGCTCCATCGTTTGCTCAACCTATCTTTCTATCTGTGTTAGTGTTTTCATCTTGCTTCACCGTCATTATATGTTGGGGGCTGCCTATTGCTTTGGGGTCTGCTCTGGGGCAGTCAGTTTTTCCCTTTTCTCTCTTTAGGCTTATTTAGATCTCTGGCTGTGACGAGGTGTCTAGGATCACCGTAGGAACACTCCACGGCTACTGCTATTTGTGTGATAGGATTAGGGGTCTGCAATCCGCTAGTTTCCAACCTCTCTGATTTTCTGGGCTGAGCTTGTGTTTTGTTTTTTCCTCTTCGGTGACTCAATCATAACAGTCATCAGATCACAGCCAATGAACTCACTTCACCTATGTGACATCAGCATGACCGCGGTGGGAATTTTTTTTTCTCAGTCTGACTTCAGGTGAGAAAAAAATCGCAGACGAGATGTAACCCAATGAATAACATTGGTCAGAGTGCAATCTAATTTTTTTATTATTATTGGATTATACTCCTCCATTTTTCTCGCAAATGAGTATGAGTTTTGTGGAGTTTTTCTTTTTTTCAGAAGCATTTCCTGAAGCCGGTTGGAAGAGCTTTTGAATACTTTTGAAATAATTTTTTTAAGGAAGTAGGTTTTGCAGCCTTTTGGTTTAAAAAACTTAGTTTGGAGCAGACATCAAAAAAGTGACATGCACATCTATTTTTTTTCCACCAGCCATTTTTGAAAACTTGTTAAGGAAAAATACGCTTAATAAAACTCCTCAACAAAGAAGAATTCCCATGGAATAATTAGTGACTGAGTTAGAGGTGTTGTTTACGCACAACATAATAATGACCTATATTCTCATCAATATCAGATTTATAGGAGTCCGACACTTGGCACCCCGATCCATCAGCTGTTACTTGCTCTAGCAGCAGTCTTAGGTGAAAACTTTGACCAGAGGTACAAAGTGCAGATTTATTCAATGTGCAGCGATCACTGGGGGTTTCACAGAGCAGTTTGATGGCTGTTGTTCTGCAGTGTTTGACAGTGGCTGCTAGACATTGAATAGATCTGCACTTTGTAGCTCCTGTCAAAGTGTTTACATTTGGCTGCTGCTAGAGCAAATAACAACTGATTGAACAGGGTTTCAGAGGTCCGAGCCCAACAATCACCACTGTGCCACGGGTCGGGCTTTCCCTGAAGGGGCGAACTGCAGCTAAGTATTACCTGGTATTCACTAGAGCCTCAGATGGTGAGGATAGGCTTGGCCACAGGTAGTTCCCAGGCTTGACCAGCGCATCAGAGACGTGGGTACAAATTACAGGAGGACAAAGGCAAAAATGTTGTCAGATAATACAAGGTCAGGGCAGGCAGCACAGGTTTAATTTACATAGCCGAGGTCAGGAGCAGAGAGATCAGGATAAATAGTAAACAAGTTGGGTCAATAACAGGAGAGACAAAATGAATATGCACAAACATGAACTAGAGGCAAGCTACTAGGATCCTACATTCAGGTAAAGAGTGGTGGGAGGAGCTGCCTAAGAAAACCCTGCTGCCTAGACATAGGTTGGGTAGGTTAAACCCTGCAGGACACAACAGGGTTAAGTTCCTGCAATATTTTGCCGTGCCTCCCTACAGCCAGGTGGAGACAGGAGGAACATGCAGCAGAGCTGGAAGAACTGCATGAGCACACAGCGTGGTGGCCTGACATGGGATGAAGCAGAGCGGCAAACACGGTGAGTAGCATGGCACTTTGAACGCGTGCACATTACCGCTTTGACAGCTAAAAAGAGGTTATCAGGGACTTAAGAGTTTTTTTCCTATATAGATAACAATTTAAGGGCCGGAAGTTGATAACTAGTTACCTGTTATGCCCGGTGGTGATCACTTCTGGCTCATAGTGGTCATAGACCAGTTCAGTCGGTGATTGTCCTCCTTCTTGTGATGCCACATGGACAGAGCAGCTCCTTCTCTTCTCTCTTTTCTGTCGACAGAGCATCACAGCTGATGTCATGCTGATTAACTGCCACCTCCCTGCTGCCGAACTGTGGGGTGTCGGCTGTCAATCAGCATGATGTTGGCAGTGACAATAGAGCAGAATGGAAAAGAAAGGGCTGCTCCTTTTGAAGTAGGGTCAGAGGAAGGAGAAGATTTGCCGCCGCCTGAGCAGGGAGTGATTGTCTCAGGGCAGAACAGGCAGGTAGTTAGCAACATTGGGGAAAAAATACAAAGTCCCAGATGACTCCTTTGAGATAACTTTGTAGATTTGCTTGCAGATAAAACACATCTCAATATTACAATGAGATTTCCCAAATGTGAAACACAGCTCCTCTACAAATCTGACTATAGACCACTTAATACATGCTAAAACCTTCTGATTAAATGTGGATAATACAACTTAAGCTGGCCATAGATAATAGGCAAAGTAATGGCTGTTGGGCCTATCAGACCGTGTTGTTAGGGAGAACATGGTACAAACAGGTTGGATTATTCCTATAGATTCATCGTGTTTCATCAAACATTGTCTTGCACTACAATACAATATTTAGATTTTGACGTAATCAGGACCACCGACCAAACAAATATTTTATTTCCTATATACTATATGCTTCACACATAGCTTTTTTTGCATTATTATTATTATTTGTTTTTAAAACATTTTCTAGGGTTTTATGAAGATTATCGGGCTGTTTTCATGTCTTGGGATGTGTTCACGCAAAGTTTCATTTACGTGTATTTATAGCTGAAAAATCCATTTACATTTTTTTGTGTGTGTTTTAATGCTATTTGTGTGTATGGGGCAATTTTTTCTGCTTTATTTAAGTGGTCAAATTTAAAGTGTTTTTTTTAAGCAGAAACATTTAAAAAATGTATGTTTTTCTTCATTGTCCATGGGTAAAAGAACAGCACCATGTGCTCAATAGGCATGTTTCTCCATTAAAATGAAGAGAAACAATATTCAAAGAGTTTTTGAAGCAAGGTTTTAATGATTTCACAGCACAAACTTTTCCCCAAAAATATAAAAAAATCAGTATGAACATACCCTTTTTCCAGTGGATTCCGACATAGAAACAAGCTGAAAAAAAATAAGGAAACGATTGAACATATGCATTTCCTACATATAACTAGCTATTCATATGATCATGCTTTTAAATATTTTTAACCTCTTCAGGTCTGTAAAAGTGACAAGTGGTTAACAGAAGTGACATGCATATTCTTCTGGCCTTTTCTCGGAAGACGTTATATACTTTGCAATACAAGTCAACGGGAAAGTTCAAAAGATGCTCAGAAGACGCCCACGCTAGCAATTCTTTAATTATTCAATGAAGTGCAAAATTTGACAAGAAAAAGACTGTAAAAAAATTGTCACAAAAACCATGGGCAAACCATCAAAAAGCTTAAAGAAAATAACCAAACGTTTCCTGGATCGTCTACTGTTTGAAAAAATTGTTGGGCTCCCCAGGGGAAGAGTCTTGAGGAGATCATTTGCATATTCCCAGTGCCTTCTGGGATAAGTGAAGAGTCTCCGCGAGCTCAACGATCACTGGGTTTTGGCCGTTGCAGCTGAAAAGAGGAAATCGGAAAACCAGGGGAAGAGTCTTGAGGAGATCATTTGCATATTCCCAGTGCCTTCTGGGATAAGTGAAGAGTCTCCGCGAGCTCAACGATCACTGGGTTTTGGCCGTTGCAGCTGAAAAGAGGAAATCGGAAAACCAGGGGAAGAGTCTTGAGGAGATCATTTGCATATTCCCAGTGCCTTCTGGGATAAGTGAAGAGTCTCCGCGAGCTCAACGATCACTGGGTTTTGGCCGTTGCAGCTGAAAAGAGGAAATCGGAAAAACCGCGCGCCGATAGAATTTGGGCTCATCTTTCATCGTTTTTAAGAAATCTCAAGATGGAAGAGGCCAGGAGCCATTTGGTGAGCTGCATTTCTTGCTACATGTTCACAGACTTACCAGTGGAAAAGCCAAACTTCACATGCCACAAATGCAAGCTTGTGTCCCTGTTGGAGGAAAAGTTGCAAAATCTCGAAGAGAGGTTAGCTACGTTGAAGATCATTAAGGAAGGTGAAGAGTTCTTGGACAGAGCAGAATTATCTCTTCATGTTACAGAAAGAGAAGAAATTCGAAGTGCACCTGAAGAAACAGAGGAATGGAGACATGTGACCCAGAGAAGCAGGAGGATCAGGAGGCAGTCAGCACCCATACTGCTCAGAAACCAGTACCAGGCTCTCACGCAGGAAAACAATGAAGAAATACATCAGGATAAGACTTTGCCAACAAGCAGCAACCTTGTACGCCTTCAGAGTCCTCCTGGATGGAGAAAGAAAAATGTTGTGAAGAAGAAACGGAGAGTGGTGGTCATGGGGGATTCCCTGTTGAGAGGAACTGAGGCCGCTATCTGCAGACCGGATATAACTTCAAGAGAAATGTGTTGTCTTCCAGGTGCAAAAATTAAAGATGTGTCTGACAGGATATCAGGACTCTTCAGACCTACAGATGACTACCCATTCCTGCTACTACATGTGGGGACAAATGACACTGCAAGAAACGACCTGGAAACCATCTGCAGAGACTTTGATGACTTAGGTAAGAAAGTGAAAGAACTGGGAGCACAGGTGGTCTTCTCTTCCATCCTCCCAGTGGATGGCCATGGCACAAGGAGGAGGAATAAGATTCTGCAGGTGAACAACTGGCTACGTCGATGGTGCCATCAGCAACGATTTGGATTTCTGGATCACGGAGTGAACTACTTATACGATGGACTACTTGCTAGAGATGGGGTGCACCTTACGAAGACTGGTAAGCATGTATTTGGAAGTCGCCTTGCTACACTTGTAAGGAGAGCTTTAAACTAGAACAACATGGGAAGGGAAGCAAAAGACCAGAAAAAGCCATACACCTGACAAATGCTATTGAGAACTCTGCTATTAGAAGTGGAAAGGAAGAACAAAGACGAAAGAATCTAATTAATAAAAATATTGGAGAAAGAGAAACCAATCACAAACTAAAATGTTTCTATACTAATGCACAAAGCATGGGCAACAAACAAGGAGAATTGGAACTACTAACACAGGAAAAGAAATATGATGTCATTGGAATCACTGAAACTTGGTGGGACAATACACATGATTGGAATACAAGACTAGAAGGATACAACTTATTTGCAAGAAACAGACTTGATAAACGAGGAGGAGGTGTCGCATTGTATGTTAGAAACGCGTATATCTGCACAGAGATTGAAGCTTCAGAGACTGGGAGTTCTGTGGAAACTGTTTGGGTAAGAATACAAGGACAGAACAATGGAAAGGACACCATTGTAGGCATTTACTACAGGCCGCCTGTGCAAGCTGAAGCTATGGATGAACTCTTTATGCATCAAATGGCCAAGTTCTCCAAAAAATATGACATAGTTGTCATGGGAGATTTCAACTATCCAGACATTTGTTGGGAATCTCTCTCAGGCAAAACTAACAGGTCAAGGAAATTCTTATCCTCTCTTGCTGACAACTTTATCTTCCAAAAGGTAAGGGAGAAAACAAGGGGAACTGCTACCTTGGATCTAATCCTTATAAACAGGGAGGAAATGGTTGAGGAGGTAAAAGTGGCTGGGACCCTAGGAGGTAGCGACCATGCTATTTTAGAATTTTGGATAACTAGAGGCGGAAGACCTGTGAAGACTCAGACGTCAAGGTTAGATTTCAGAAAGGCAGATTTTAAGGGATTCAGAAAGAGAATTGGAGGGATCCAATGGCTGGATATCCTTAAAGACAAAAATGTCCAGGAAGGATGGGAAATCTTGAAAAATGAAATTCTCAAAGCACAGTTGTTAACAATTCCGAAAAGAGGGAAGAATAGGAAGCAGTTAAGGAAACCAGGATGGATGAACACAGAACTTAAGCACATGCTAAAAAGGAAGAAAAAAATGTTTATAAAATGGAAAGAGGGAGGCATATCTAAAGAAGAATATAATGCTGTCTGCAGAACCTGCAGGGCACAAATCAGATTAGCTAAAGCTGAAAATGAATTGAGGCTTGCAAGAGATGTCAAAAGCAATAATAAAGGATTTTGGGGATATGTCAAAAGTAAAAGAAAAGTCAAAGATGCTATAGGATTTTTACAGGATGAAAATGATGAAATGGTAAGACAGGATGTTGAGAAGGCTGAACTTTTAAATTCCTATTTTGCATCTGTTTTCTCTCAGAAAGGAAATGTAACATCAACTGTTATTCACTGTCCTATTAAGGGAATAGAAGAATCCAGGATATCTATAAACAGAAAGATAGTGAGGAAACACTTAGCTAACCTAAATGAATTCAAGTCTCCAGGTCCAGATGAATTACACCCCAGAGTACTGAAGGAGATAGCAGAAGAAATTTTTGAACCCCTCTCTATAATCTTTGAAAATTCTTGGAGAACAGGAGAAGTGCCAGAAGACTGGAGAAGAGCAAATGTTGTTCCTATCTTCAAAAAGGGGAAGAAGGTGGACCCAGGTAACTATAGGCCGGTGAGTCTGACTTCTATACCAGGAAAGCTCTTTGAACAAATTATTAAACAACATGTATGTCAATACCTGGATAAGAATGAAGTGATTAAACAGAGTCAGCATGGGTTTGTAACTAATAAGTCATGTCAGACTAACTTAATTTCCTTCTATGACGGTATCACTTATTGGGTGGATCAAGGAAATGCTGTAGATATAGTATATCTTGACTTCAGCAAAGCATTTGACAAAGTCTCTCATACAATCTTTATTGAAAAAATGATTAAGTATGGAATGGACAAGGCAACTGTTAGGTGGATTCATAACTGGCTTAGTGATCGGACCCAAAGAGTGGTCGTAAATGGCTGCACATCCAGTTGGAAGAATGTCTCAAGTGGGGTACCACAGGGCTCTGTCCTGGGCCCTGTATTGTTCAACATCTTTATCAACGATTTAGATGAAGGCATTGAGGGTAAACTGATTAAATTTGCTGATGACACAAAGCTAGGAGGGATAGCTAATACTAGAGAAGAGAGAGAGAGGATTCAAAAAGATTTAAATAAAATGGAGAAGTGGGCAGCAACAAACAGAATGGTTTTTAACAGGGAGAAATGCAAAGTACTACATCTGGGCAATAAAAATGGAAAAAGCATATATAGAATGGGAGGAATAGGGCTAAGTGACAGCACATGTGAAAAAGGCTTGGGTATACTAATAGATCACAGACTGAATATGAGTCAACAGTGTGATGCAGCAGCAAAAAAGGCAAATGCAATTCTAGGATGTATTAACAGAAGCATACAGTCTAGATCACGTGAAGTCATTATTTCCCGCTACTCCTCTTTGGTCAGACCTCATCTGGAATATTGTGTCCAGTTTTGGGCACCACATTTTAAAAAAGACATCAACAAACTGGAGCAAGTTCAGAAAAGAGCGACCAGAATGGTGACCGGTCTGCAAACCCTGTCTTATGAGGAAAGGTTGCAGGATTTGGGAATGTTTAGTTTGCAAAAGAGAAGACTGAGAGGAGACTTAATAGCTGTCTACAAATATCTAAAGGGCTGTCACATTGTAGAAGGATCAACTTTATTCTCATTTGCACAAGGAAAGACTAGAAGCAATGGGATGAAACTGAATGGGAGGAGACACAGATTAGATATTAGAAAAAACTTTTTGACAGTTAGAGTGATCAATGAGTGGAACAGCCTGCCACGAGAGTTGGTGAGTTCTCCTTCAATGGAAGTCTTCAAACAGAGGCTGGACAGACATCTGACTGGGATGATTTAGCGAATCCTGCTTTGAGCAGGGGGTTGGACCAGATGGCCCAGGAGGTCCCTTCCAACTCTACGATTCTATGATTCTATGATTCTATGAGTTTAAAAGCTCATTCAGACGTCCAATTTTCGCATACGAGTGCTCTCGGTGGTTTTCACCTATAGTATTCGTATCTATAATATTCTATGGGGCTGTGCACATGTCCAACTTTAATTCCTCAGACCGAGTGGTCGACGGACAATATTTGAGACATGTCCGAGTTTGCTCCGGGGCTCAGCTGAACATCTGTAGTGCAATTCTATGGATCCATGAATATACGATCCCCATATATGAGAAAAGCTGATAATACTCGGACCACACTCTGATCAAGCTCTCATTAAACTCTGATCAAACTCTGATAATTGGCATACTTAGCATGCTGAATTGTGGGGAAAAAAAATTGCAAAATTGAAGAACAGAATGTAAAATATGCAACAAAAAGAAAAATGTCACAAGCAAACAGAAAAGATTTGGCCGGAGCTGAGCCTCCCCTACCCCCCCAAGGAGGCATAGGCAGAGGCCAGCATGACGGGGGGGTGGTCAGCTATCAGGGGGAATACCCTGGAGTTGGGGGAGTATATAGAGGAGGGGTGTGGGTGTCCCCTTCCTCTTTGGATCCGGTCCCCAGTAAGAAGAAGTCACCACAGAGACAGGCACTTACCAAGGCCGAGGTGGAGTGGCTTCTGGAGCAGCTGCGACGGCGGCGCGGTCCGGTCGCAGCCCCCAGGCTGGCTGGCGTCACAGGTGGCGGGGATCATGCCAGTGACCTCCGGGGAGTTGGCTGCAGGAGCAGTGAGGGAGCGGCGCTACAGACGGGTGAGGCCTCCTGAGCGGCTCTTACCCGATTCATCCCCCAGGGCCTCGCGGCCAGGCGAGGGCCCGTGGTGATGGCTAGGCCGCAGCCTACTTCTAGGCAGGGGGCGGGCCTGTCAGGCGCCGGGCGGCGGCAAGCGCTAGTACCAGCGGGGGGCGGTAACCTCCAAGCCGCGCGGCCTGCCTCTCCCTCCAGCAGGGGGACGGCCTGCAGCCTTGCAGGGCTGCCATCACCTTCCCCAGGCAGTGGTGGATCATCGAGCGCGGCAGGGGGCCGCGGTGAAGGGGCCCTGCATCGGCGGTCCGCTTTGGGGGCCACTGCAAGAGGAGGGGGACGTTCCAGCGCCAGGACCGCGGCCTGCTCCCCTGCAGGGCCGGTATCAGCGATGCCCATGTACGGTGGCGATGGGCTCTTTTCTGGGGGCCTGGAGGCACAGCGGGTGGCCCTTAGTGCTTTGCTGCAAGAGTCAGTCATGGCAGCAGGAGCAGAACTCACGGTGTCCCGGTCAGCATCCATAGCCGGGGTCCTGTCATCGGGGTCCCCCGGGGGGCCCAGTCACCATCATCTGGCTCCTCCTGCGGGGAGTCCCAGAGGTCGACAGCAAGCTGGCGAAGGTACATCCGAGGACCCAGGTTTTCCGACTGGAAGGCACACAGCCCCCTCGCAGCCCGGTGAGTATGGCTCTGTGTCCCCTGTTTGTCATCCAGTTGCAACATCATCCTGGTTGAGTGGGGAGCCGTTGGCGGAATCCCTCGGGGTCAGTGGGGGGTTGGGGTTCGGTGGCATAGCTGCGGCCGGGGGGGTTAGCGACGTGCTTGCGGATATGCGGAATTTGGTGTCACATCTGGAGCGGGGTCTCACTTCACCGTTACCGGTAGCAGCTTGGGCGCAAGCTCGGAGTCCTGCGGGGCAGAGTGGGTTGGATCTGGCCAGGCGCGCAAGTGAACCGGTGTCGGTGCAGACTGAGAAAGAAAAAGAATGTCGCGTTCACTTGGATGATAGCGTGCATGGGGAGGTGTATGTTTGTTTTGAGGGCCAGTTGGGGGCTCATTTAAAGAAGGAAGTAAAGGAGCGCGTTTGGAAGGACGAGTATGTGGAAATATTTTCCCTATTGCCATTAGAGAAATTTAATTTGGATAAGGGTAAGAAGGAGGATAGCAAAAAGGAAGATGAAGAGGAGCGTAGATGGCGTTTGATCCCGCAAACGTTCGTTAATTGGCAACAGGCGTTGGCTATTTTGGCGAGCGTTATTGGAGAAAAGTCCCCCAATAATTGCTCGGCGTTATTTTGACGCCATAGGGGAGGCCTACAGGGTGTACGGGGGGCAGGCTTGGTTGCGTTATGATGAGCAATTTCGGCAGAGGAAGGCCGTCCGTCCGGCTATCCGTTGGGACCAGAAGGACATTAGGCTGTGGATGTGGGTTATAGCTCAAAATAAATTTGGGAGATCCTTTCATGGGGGGCTGGGAGTACCAGCCAGAGTAGCAGCAGTTCCGGCGTCTCAGGCGGGGGCGGGCAAGTTCAAACGGGGACTCATAAGTTGGGGTTGTGCTGGCAGTTCAACGATGGCCCGTGTAAGTTTGGGGCGAACTGTAAATTTAAACATCTTTGCTCCAACTGCAATAGCGCGTCCCATGGAGCCGCCAAGTGTTTTATGAAAGGGAAGCCCCGAACCGGCGGTGGTAATTCCCAAGGGGGAGACTCCAGTGAAGCTGGAAAGGATGGTCCCTTATCTAAATAGATATGGGGACAGGGAGAAGTCGGCTTTGCAGTATGTGGGTTTCAAGGACGGTTTTGTTATCCCCCACCCCCCTTTTGCTATTCCGCGGGTTTTAAAAAATTTGCGTTAGGCTTTGTTACATGGTTCAGTGGTTTCAGAGAAGCTGGAAAAGGAGGTTTCGTTGGGCCGTATGGCTGGCCCCTTTGTTTCTCCCCCTTTTTCGGATTTGGTTGTTTCTCCTCTGGGAGTGGTTCCGAAGAAGGAGCCGAATAAGTTTCAGCTTATTCAACATTTGTCGTATCCTCGCGGGGGTTCTGTTAACGACGGTATTGATCCGGAAATCTATTCGGTGGTTTATTCCTCCTTTGATGAAGCAGCGCGGTGGGTGCGAAAATGTGGTTGGGGTGCCCTAATGGCTAAAACAAACGTGGAATCCGCTTTTCGTTTGCTTCCGGTTCACCCGGATAGCATGAAGTTGCTAGGTTGCTATTGGGAGGGCATGTTTTTTGTGGACAGGTGTTTACCCATGGGATGTTCGCTGTCTTGTGCGTATTTTGAAGCCTTCAGTTCCTTTATGGAGTGGGTTGTGCGCGATGTTTCCGGTTTTGATTCGGTCATTCATTACTTGGATGATTTTCTGTGTGTAGGCCCGGGGGATTCCGCGCGTTGCGACAGAATGTTACAGGCCATTGAGTGGGTGGCGGAGCATTTTGGAGTTCCACTCGCGCCTGGGAAAACCGAAGGCCCCTGAACGTGTTTGCGTTTTTTGGGAATTGTCATTGATACTGTGAATTGGGAGTTCCGACTGCCAGAGGATAAGTTGGTGGAGTTGCGGGCGAAGGTGGTCCGAGCGCGCAGGGTCAAGAAGTTGTCGCTGCGTGATCTCCAGTCATTGCTGGGAAAGCTCAATTTTGCAAGTCGAGTCATGCCAATGGGGTGTGTTTTTTCACGTCGTCTGGCCAGTGCGACCGTGGGTGTTCGAGCTCCTCATCATTTCATCAGGTTGTCAGCGGAACTCAGGGTGGATTTGGCGATTTGGGAGTCTTTTTTGGAGAGGTACAATGGCCGTTCTTTGATGGAAGAGGTGGTCAGCAGTGACGCGTTGGAGTTGTTCACGGATGCGGCTGGCGGTGTTGGTTTTGGGGCTTACTTTCGGGGGCAGTGGTGCGCAACCCAGTGGCCCAAGGAATGGATTGTGGATGGCTTGGTGCACAATATCACTTTGCTGGAGATCTTTCCGATTCTCGTAGCCGTCCATTTGTGGGGTCGGGAGTTTCGGGATCGGCGGGTGCGTTTTAATTGCGATAACATGGGCGTTGTGTGCGCGATCAATGGCCTTACTGCATCGTCTCCCCCTGTCGTTCGGGTGTTACAAAGGTTGGTTCTCCTTTGTCTGGACCTGAATGCACATGTGACCGCGACACACGTTCCAGGTGTTAAGAACGACATCGCTGGCTCTCTCTCTTGTTTACAGTGGGGTCAGTTTCGCTCTTTGGCGGCAGAGGTCATGGGTTTAGCTTGTCTGGAGGAGCTGTGGATAGTGGCCTACGGGCCGCGGAATCGCTGATCGAGTCGTCTTTGGCTCCAAAAACCTGGGAGGCTTACCGGGCTGTATGGTGCAAGTGGGAAGAACAGTAAGCGGCCCGCGTAGCAGTCGGACCCGACTTGGATCAGGAGGGAGTTTTATTGTCTTGGTTGGGGCGGGGGGCCTCCGAGGGTTGGTCGGGTGCAAAAGCCATGCGTGTTTTGGTGGGGTTGTCCTTTGCTTGCGCGGTTGCCGCGATTGGACGAAAACATTTTTGGTGAAACAAGCAGCAAAAGGGTTTCGCCGGTTGAAAAGTGGGGGTGATTTGAGGCGTCCGATATCTTTTGAGGTGCTTGAACGGTTGGGAGGCATTTTGGAGACGGTGTGTTCTTCACGCTATGAGGTTTTGTTATTTCGCCTAGCCTTTTCGTTGGCATTTTTTGGCGCATTAAGGGTTGGGGAACTAGTGTCAGGGAACAAGCAGTCAGCCGGGGGTATATTGGCCAGGGACGTTGTGTTTACTGCGCGGGGCATCGAGTTTTGGTTGCGACGGTCTAAGACGGATCAGGCGGGGAAAGGTCGCCGAGTGGTGTTGGGCCGTGTGCCCGGGTCTTCGATGTGTCCCATTCAGTGTTTGCGGGGGTTTTGGGAGCTGGGTCCTAGTTTGAACGGCCCCCTTTTGTGTCACGTGGATGGCTCTAGTTTGTCGAGATACCAATTTGGTGCTGTTTTCAAGAGGTCCATCCGATCGTTGGGTTTGGATGAATCCCGTTTCGCTTGTCATTCGTTCAGGATAGGGGCGGCATCAGAAGCAGCAGTTCGGGGTTTGGATGCGTCTTCGATTCGGCGCATTGGTGGTTGGGCGTCCAATCGTTACCATAGTTATGTTAGGTCGGTGGGTGGTGACTGGTGAGGCAGTGGGTGGCAGTCACGCTAATTGAGTTGGTTTTGATGTTGGCATCGCCTTTTTTATTTCAGGTGTCGAGCCGTTGCTGGTGTGGATTTTTGGTCATTCCTCCGTCTACTGGGGAGCGTTGCGGGCGGATGTCCGAAATGAAGGCAGACAGCTCGGTTTTTCCAGGAACACGGCCTTGTTGCGTTGGTGTGGTTTTAGGGGGATGGAGTGGAGACGTGTCTTGCCGGAAATACACGAGTGCGTTCGGTTGGACCGTGCTCCGGACATCCTGGTGTTTACATGTTGGGGGTAACGACTTGGCGGTTCGACCTTTTCGGGAGTTGATAAGGGACATCAAGCAGGACTGTCTGCGCTTGTGGTTATTGTACCGAGGGGTCACTATCGTTTGGTCCGACATTGTTCCTCGGAGGCGATGGCGTTCCATGAGGTCTCTCACTAAGGTTAACAAGGCCAGGATAAAAGTGAACAGGGCTGTGTCTTCTTTTGCTATCAGGAATGGGGGGGTGGCGGTTCGACACTTTGATTTGGAAAAAGGTGAGGGTGATTTCTGGTTGGCCGACGGGGTTCATTTGAATTCGGTTGGTACTGACATTTGGGCTCTCGGCCTCCAGGAGGGTATTGAGCGGGCCATGGCATGGCGTGTTCGGGGGGGTCTCGGGCCATTGAGGTGTTCAAGGGCCCTCGTTGTGGCGGTTTCGAGAGGGGGGGGTCCTTGAAGTCGGTAAAAATTGGGTTGGGAGACTCAGTGTCTATGGTCTCCTTCGTTAAACAGGTATCTTGGGGGTGATCTGGTGAAAGGTGGTGGGGGAGTTTCCGGCCGAAGTGGCGGATCCCCGAGTAGCTTAGTGGACAAGATATATCGGTGTTGGTGCTCCCGAGCCAGTGGGGTATTGGCTGGGAGCAATCATGATGGGTTCTGTCCACAGCAATTTTTGGGGTTATTCACCAAGATCTTGGGGCTTCAAGGACTCCTTCTCAGGTTCATGTTATTGTAAATGTGATTTATGATTCACTGTTTGTTGTTTTTGGTGTTCATAATAAAGGCTGCTGTGGCCATAACTTTCCAAAGAAATTCCGAGTCTCCGTGTTCTGTGGGGATTATTGGAGGTGATGCGGCGGGAGGTTTGGGATGGGTTGAGATTTGTTCCCACTCCTCTCTGGTGGCAACTCGACACTACCAACGTCATGTTGTTGTTTATAGTGCATTTTGTATTTCGCTATAAACTTTCATGTAACTGCGGACCACAACTCTGTAAATGAAACTGAAGTGCTTGAAAACCGCTAAGAATACTGTACTATCATTTTATGATTTGTGGGGGTCCACTCTCTGGGACCCCACCAATTATTCAGCCTAGATAACCCATTATAAATTACTTTCTCTAAAAATCTTTGCTTACAGTTGTAAGGGGTGCGGGGGGCAGTTTAATGCCTGGCACTCCTTAAATATACTGTATATTGCATTGTACTTATGTTCATGTGTTGTAATAATATAGGGATAGTGTAGGACTTAAGGTAGACTTAGCGATGCACCAGCGATCCCGACCAGCGATATGACGCGGTCAGGATCGCTGGTGCATCACTAAGTGGTCGCTAGTGAGCTGCCACACAGGCAGATCTCACCAGCGACATCAAAGGGGTCGGGGGTCGCTACTTACCTGTCAGACGCAGCGATCCTGACGTCCTCCTGCCCGGCTCCATGCTCATCGCTTGTCTCTCCACAGGAAGCGCCGCAGGAAGCTGACGACGAGAAACAGTCCTGGACGTTCACACGCGATCAGCGATAACCAGCGGGGGAGCGGTCGGAGGTAAGTATCATACATAGCGATATCGCTAGCAATATCGCTATAACGTCACAAGTTATAGCGATATCGCCAAGTGTGACAGTACCTTTAGACCAGGAGGAGGAGCACAGTAGAATAGAATAGGGATTAGTTAGACCAATAATATTTTGTCTGGTTAGGAGGTGCTAGGAAAGGAGTAGTTGGGGAGCTTCCTGGAGTTTAGTGTGTGAGCCGGGACAGGACAGTCGTGTCCAGGGGAATGTTAAAGCAAAGGAGCCCAGCGGTCCAGGGCCTAAGAGCTGACAGTCACATGTGGTGGAGGAGTATCTGGGCAGCATAAGAATGGTAGGAGCTAACTTCGGCGGAACAACCCTAAACGTCATAGGCCTACAGTAAGGAATGGAAGAGCCATTTCTCGAATTCACCTTCGGAGAGGAAAGCGGGCGGGGAGCTCCTAAAGCGGATTAGTCTGACCTGTCAGGAACTGTGGTATCGGCGGGTCTGGTGGATATTCCTAGAGGAGTGAGGGACAGTACAGGGAGCGGAATGGCAATATTCTGCGAAGAATTTTGTGCTGGCTCTGTGACTAAACTGGACTCGTTGAGTAAAATTGTTTTGTTGAAGATGAACCTGGACTCTGACTGTCATTGTGTGGTGTTAAAAGAAAAGGAACCCCGACAGTGTGGAATGGACCCTGACTTACAAATGAGTGGACTACAGTGTGTTAATATGGCGGAGGGCCAGGGTGTGCCAGTATTGCCACCCACAGCCACGACTACCCCCCTGGCCTCCGTTTCACAATCATGAATCAAAAACTTTATTGTTTATTTCACATAAATAATAATCTAGTCATGTGATGGACACATGGATGGGCGGCTCATTGCAAGGCAGAGCTCTGATAACTGTACTGTAAGTCTAACAAGCCCAGCTCCTACCTTACTAGTCACAAGTCATAACAACCAAGACATAAGAGCCCAATTACAGAAAATACTTTATATAAACTGTTATATGAGGAAAAGTAGATAGCATTTTGTTGAAATAGGAAATAAGATTTCCCATTTGCTAACAGCAAACAGGTACTGATTCCACCCACCCCCAAAAAACCCTCAAAATCCATGATACAAAATATCACAAATCCCTGATTAAAACACTGCAAATCCAGCAGTATATACATATTAGATCAAAGGCATCTGAACCCTAAATTTCTGCAGAGTCATATAAATTCCCCTGACAGTAGATATTAACATGCTCAGTCCTTTGCTCCCTTCTTCCCATTGAAATATGCATGCACTTTCAGCCAAATCAATGTCGTGCTGGGAGAGATAGCTGTAGGCTGAGCAAGTACTCACTCAGCTGCTATGTCATGTGAATGGCCTGTTTTAGTGAACAAGTGGCATGCTAGAAATTGGAAAGAACAAATTCACAGCAGACAAAAGTCAGCCAAACGTTTCCTTCAATTAGTGAAATGATTTATCCACACAGAATATAGAATGCAGCCAGGAAAAAATTGTCTGGGAACCCCCGTTCCAGTGATCAGTGTTGATCCAAGTAGTAAAATCCCCAATGATCAGGCATTTATCACCTACTCTAAGGATAGGTAATAAATGTAATTAGCAGAAAATACTCTTTAATTGCTAAGGGCAGGCTCATTATATACATTTCTACAACTGAAAAATTAAGGTAGTTATTTTTGCACCATGTGCATAGATTTCTGCAGCAGATCTGCTTCCAGCAAATTAAATGGGTTGCCATATCTTCTTAAAGAAGACCTTTCATCAGTTTTAGCATACTAAACAGGCCACATTATAGTGACTGCAGAAATGAATAAAACAGTTTTTAATTTATCTTATTGCTCATCTCTGTTATTAAGATATTAGCTAATAAAGTTTAGTTTCTAATTTCCCCTTCAGTTATGGGGACATTAGCAGAGATTCTTCTCTGGGGGTGGGGTTACTTTTTCCCCTGTATGTTGTTAGCCAATCATAAGGAGGAGGGGTCATGCAGGGGAAATAAAGATCATTCATATCCCAAGAGTAGGTAAGATCTGGCCTTTCTATGTGTGATATGGAAAGACCTGTAATGACAAGCAGCCCTGGTCTCCTCACTGACCTCACTGTCAGCGATTAATGTGATTATAAATTCCCACAACAGGGGCCTTAGTAAACATGGCGCTTCCCACCAAATATGTAAACCAAACAGACTAAGGAAGCGTATTGCCATAAAATTCGCATAGCTTTATTAAAGTACAAACAAGACACACATACATGATAAAAAGAGATGTGTATACCAATGGGTGTCACAGATAAATGGCATCCAAAAGTGAAGTGGAGGGCTAAAAAACTGTACTGTATCGCCAATGGAGGCTACAAAATGATCATCATGTGGGCGCTAAATCATAATTTACTATAGTCATGCGCCCAACTGTATCACTTGCCAAAATATCAATGTAAAAAGGAAATCCTAAGTATAATCATCATCCTGCCAATAAATCAAGAGGCATAGATACAAACATGTTTACCCCCATTGAATTAGAAAGGTGGCTGTCCCTCAAAGAGAAAAATATACATGACCTGTGACACCACAATCCCCCAATGCGCGTTTCGCCTTAGCTTCGTCCTGGGAGGTGAATGGACGAAGCTAAGGCGAAACGCGCGTCAGGGGATTGCGGTGTCACAGGTCATGTATATTTTTCTCTTTGAGGGACAGCCACCTTTCTAATTCAATGGGGGTAAACATGTTTGTATCTATGCCTCTTGATCTATTGGCAGGATGATGATTATACTTAGGATTTCCTTTGTACATTGATATTTTGGCAAGTGATACAGTTGGGCGCATGACTATAGTAAATTATGATTTAGCGCCCACATGATGATCATTTTGTAGCCTCCATTGGCGATACAGTACAGTTTTTTAGCCCTCCACTTCACTTTTGGATGCCATTTATCTGTGACACCCATTGGTATACACATCTCTTTTTATCATGTCTTGTTTGTACTTTAATAAAGCTATGCGAATTTTATGGCAATACGCTTCCTTAGTCTGTTTGGTTTACATAATGTGATTATAAGTTGGGGAGGGGAGTTAAACAGGGCTGTGTGTCATTTCAAAGATCTCTTGCCGCTCTCTTCTCACAGTAATCAGTTTGAGTAGAGGGAGAGTAAAGCAGAGCTGACATCCTTGAAAGAACAGCTGTAAGAGATGATTGGAATGACACATGGCTCTGCTCCACTCTCCTCTCCCAATCACAACGGATGCCTGCAGGGTGATCAGAGAGGATAGAAGGGCAGTGAATCAATACAAATACCTCATGCAGCTCTTCTCTCACAGCGCTGTCACTTCTGCTCTACACCCCCTAAACTGACAGTGTCATGAGAGGAGAGCTATGTGACATTACATGTTAAACACCCCTAAATGATTTCCCAGGGGTCTAGTTTCCAAACTGTCACTTTTGGGGTATTCTGTTGTTCTGGCACTTTGGGGTCTCTGCAAGTGTCAACCACAAACTATCCCTGTAAATAGCATTTTTTCCCTTCCATCTAAACAATGGTTTCTGACCACATATTGGGTATTGTCACAGTTATGTAAGAAATTGGTTTACAAATTGTGGGGTTCATTTTTTTGCTGTTACCCCATGTTTAAATAATGAACATTTTAGTGGATAAACTGTAATCTTCAGTTCCATGTCCTAGCATTCTAAATTTCTGTTAAGCACCTGTGAGTTTGAAACGCTCATTATATTACCAGATAAATTCCTTGAGGGGGTTCTGTGAGGAAATCACTTTGCAGGGGCTTTCTGCTGTTTCTGCACCTTCGGGGCTCTGCAAATGAATCATGGCTATGTCAGCCAAAGTTGTGGTCCAAAAGTCAAATAACATATCTTCTAAAACAGTAGATTCCAATCGGTATGAGGTACTTACACATTCAGGCGGAAGGAAGTAAAATATTGTGGTGTCCATTTTATCCTGCTTTACCTTGTGAAAAGTGAAACATTTGCGGCTAAGGAAACATTTTAATGGAGTGAAACTTAATTTTTCATTTTCTAGTCCCAATGATATCAACTTCTGTGAAGCACTTGTGGGTCAAAAGGATGAAAATAGATGAATTCTTTGACTGGTGCAGTTTAAAACATGGTGTGACTTTTGGGTGGGTTTCTGCTGTTTTGGGACCTCTGCAAATGAAATATTGAATCCTAAATTTATTCCAACTAAATTTGCGCTCCAAAGTCAAATAGTGCTGTTTCACTTCCATGCCCTGTATATGAGGTATTGCTGCTTTCACAAGAAATTGAATGAAAAGAATGGAATGTTTTATATTTTCATGATACTTTGAATGAATTCCTGTGAAGGATGTAAAGGGTTAAAGGCTATTACCATCCCCAAGATCCTATCCTAATATGTAGTAGGTGTAGTAATAATAATAATAACAAATACCTTCAATTAGAAATGTAGTATAGTTCTTCTGATTCACTATGTCTCTTGCTCCATGGGCAGAGAATTGCAGTATCTTACGTATCCATAGTTATGACCATTAAAAACAAACCAACTGTCAATATATGAGTGGTCGTAACAATGGATACCTAAGCTATGCATTGCCCTGCACATCAGGTAAGTAACATAGAACTGTAGTATAGTTCTTCTAACTCACTATTTGGATATAATTGCTAATGTTATTAAAATACACCTACTGCATATTGGGATAGGATCGTATAGATACACCTTTAAAAAAACTTCCCTCAATACTTGGACGGTGGCGTTTTGTTTTTTTTTAAATATTGCTTTTAGGGGGTTTCTGACATATACTATACATCCCTCAAAGTCTAGGTCTTAGAAGGGTAAAAAATGTAAGAAAATATATCTTTTTTCTAAAATTGAACATCAACAGCCAAAATCCATATGATAAGGTTTTATGCACACTTAAGCGCAACTCCAATAATAGAAAATTCAAGCCAAGTAATATTAATAAAAGAAGGTAATTTTATTCAAATATTATAAAGCAAGACAAAATAACACACACATAATAATATTGAGACATCAAAGGTAAGGTGGAATAAATGATTAAGGGAGCTTAGTCTCCACAAACGCGTCCAGATTCATACCCATCTGGTATTGTGCTGAAGATTTTGTCCTCCATGTTACAAGTTTTGTGAATAAAGACATTTTTATTTTCACGAAATCAATTGAGCTGGACACTCTTCTTTTTTTGTATTACACACGCTTGGACACAGCGGGTCCGTGCTCCTGAAGCTTATGAAATGCACTGACGAGGGAGCTGGCAATATTTTTCTTCTCCTAAAATAAATGAGGACACCTGCTGAAAAAATTAAAATCTTAAGGAAGGCAATGTGCAAATGGGTCGCCCTCCTAGGGCTGTGGGGTACTTGGTACCGGGCCGGTCTCTCAAAGGGGAATGTCACAGCAGCGGTGACCCGGTCCGTGGCCCTGGGCGTCCATGTAAAAGGGGTTAAGTGATGGAATAAAGTTTATGAGTGAATGATTCGTGACGCCACCTGCGGTGCTCGGCAAATAGGGGGTTAAGCCGACGCTGCTGGCAGATCCTCTGGGACAGATGGTGTAAGGCAGCAAGGTGTATTAGCTCCCCACAGGTAGAGCTGTAAACCCAGGGCAGCGAGGATAGGTGTTGAGGAAGAGGGTGCAGTGTCTGGCACAGGGATGAAGCAGTGCTGACGGGTTGCAGGAAGAAGGCAAGGACACAACAAGGTGCAGTTTCTTTACCTTTACTTTGCTTGGAAAATGCAGTCCAGGGTCCAGATTACAGATGGCACTGGAGCTGGCTAGCCTGGAAGCAACTTAGGAATCTCTCTATGCAGATGGGTTGTGTAGTCTCCTTCCTAGCGCTTATTTTTAGGTACTTGCAGTACTGTGTTACACTGAAGTTCCACTTGCTTATTCTCTTTAGAACTCCCTCGTATGGCAGACAGCTGTAGCCTTCCTCTTCTGGCTCACACGTCGCTGTTGTGCCTCCGAGTCTTATGTGGGAATAGAGCATTTACAGCTTCCTATTCCTCCGGTTTCTGTTGCAGGACCATCATTGTCCGTACAGCCTTGGAGACCCGGCTCCAGATCATGCGCTATAGCTGGAAATGAGCCTGAACTCTCTGCTCAATCTCCCAGCTCTTCTCCTCCATGTCCACACATGTTGCCCTCCTCACACGAACTCCTCTCATTTTCCCTCCTGGCCCCCAGAGAGTAGCTCCTCCCCCAGTTTTGGTTCAGAGCTCCCTCTGCTGACCTGGAATGGAAACTGTGTTGTGTGTTGTGATTAACTGCTAGAGAGATCCTTTATTGCTTCCAAGCATGACATCACACTCCCTAGGAAGAAGGCAATGCCACTGTGGCGACCATACTCCTGGGAGAACCACATTCCCCCTAGTGCAATTCAGTACTCCCGGACTGAAGAGAAAACATGTAAACATATAAACAATCTAATATATAAAGCTCAAGTGTGTGTATGTATGTGTGTATATGTCCGGAATTGGCATCCGCACCGTCACAGCTACAGCCACAAAATTTGGCACAGTCACACGTCTGGACCCCGAGAGCATCCTAGGCTATGTTGTGAGGCAAAATTTTAACCCCGCGCATTCCAATTCACCAAACAATTTTGCCCCTATCTACATAATGGGGGAAAAAGTGTGTGTATCAAGCTCCACCCCTCATTATGATGTCGTAATGGTTGCTATGGCGACGCTGATGTCACCATAGATTGCAAGCCCCGCCGCTCATTATGATGTCATAATGGTTGACTATGGGATGGAGGATGTGTGATGGGTATATGGGCACTGGACTATGGGATGGAGGATATGTATGACGGGTATATGGGCATGGGACAATGGGATGGCGTATATGTATGATGGATATATGGGCACGGGACTATGGGATGGAGGATGTGTGATGGGTATATGGGCATGGGACTATGAGATGAAGGATGTGTGATGGGTATATGGGCACTCGACTATGGGATGACGAATATGTATGATGGGTATATGGGCATGGGACTATGGGATGGAGGATGTGTGAGGGGTATATGGGCATGGGACTATGGGATGGAGGATGTGTGATGGGTATATGGGCACTCAACTATGGGATGGAGGATATGTATGATGGGTATATGGGCACGGGCCTATGGGATGGAGGATATGTATGATGGGTATATGGGCATGGGACAATGGGATGGAGGATGTGTGATGGGTATATGGGCACTCGACTATGGGATGGAGGATAGGTATGTTGGGTATATGGGCACGGGACTATGGGATGGAGGATAATTACAATATGTTATAACTATCCACAGTTAGTTACTATGCCCGGGCAGCTCTTCAGCTAGTTTTAAATATAACAAGATTTCCAAAAGTGAAAAATGCAAAAAAAAAACAAAAACCCAAAGCTCAAAAATAGTCCTGATGACGACTAGTCCAAGCGTCAATGTCCATGGTTCAATTCCTGAGCAAGTTAGTAAACTATTTACAAGTAGAGTTTTGACCACACATAGTCCTGTGGTCCAATTGTCCATCGCAACAAAATAAAATATCCAAAAAGTCTTACAGAGTCTCTGTAGGCACAAAATTGAAACGTTGCATATTTACAGGTTAACATTTACAAAACTTATCTATATGCGGAACCTTAGGGGTGGAACACCTTGGGTACTACAGACAGACCTACGTAGCACTGGTATGGGTAAACTGGGTAGTAGCCATCTGCGAACTCTTAGACTCACTGTGGGCATGACAGATTCACCACTGGCAGGGCGAAGATTCTCTGACTCCACTGCTGGTGTGGCATCTGCTGCCTGAACTTCCTGATTTTCAGAGTTGTCTTGAGTCTCTGCTACTTCAGTTGCAGTAGGCTGTGGAAAGATTAGGACAGGAACTACAATGGCTTGACCCATTCTCGTCGAGTTTGCAGGAAATTCTCCAAGTACAGTGCTGACCTTTTCTTCTTCTATGGGTTGAAGGTTGTTTTGTTCTCCCATCCTTTCCTTTAGCTGGTTAGGGCACAGCTTCAGATGATCCCTTGATACTGCTGATGAGGTTTCTCCTCCATCCTTACTGATAAGGCACACTTTCGTGTTGTCGAAGTTTGATAGTAAGATGGTGTAGGGTTCAGCTTCCCATTGGTCATCCAATTTATGCATCCTCCTTTTCCTCTTTAGGACTTGTTCTCCTGGTGACAAGGGAACTGCAGGTGCATGTTGATTGTAGTTCTTCTGCTTTTGTCTCGCCTGAGCTAGACTCTTTTCTACGCACTCTTGTACTCTACGGTACTGTTGCTGCCGTTCTGTATCCCAGTCAGCATCTGGTGATGTTACCTCAGGTGTAAGGACTCCCATATCCAAATCAATAGGCAACTTGCCAGGCCTCGCTCTCATTAGGTAGGCTGGAGTGCTGTTGGTGGAATTCACAGGAATGTGATTGTAGAGGTCGACCAGATCTGGCAACTTCTCTGGCCACAGATTCCTCTCTTCCAAAGGCAAGGTCTTCAGTAGGTCGATCACCACCTGATTCATCTTTTCACACATGCCATTGGTCTGTGGATGGTACGGTGTTGTCCTGATCTTCTTGCAACCGTACAAGTTACAGAATTCCTGGAACACTTCTGTCTCAAAGGCTGGACCTTGATTTGTAAGCACTCGCTCGGGATATCCGTGTGGTCTACAAAAGTGCTGTTGGAATGCTCTGGCTGCTGTCCTGGCTGTTTGATCCTTGACAGGCACGACTACCAGGAATCTCAAGTAGTGGTCAACGATGGTAAGAGCATAAATGTAGCCTGAACGGCTTGGAACCAGCTTCACATGGTCCAGGGCTACCAACTCGAGTGGCTGTTTGGTTATTATTGGCTGCAAAGGAGCTCGCTGGCTGTTACGGTCCTTTCTGCGCAGATTGCATTGTCCACACTCCCGGCACCAATTTTCAATGGCCTTCCTCATTCCAGCCCAGTAGAATCTCTCCCGGAGCAAGGCTTCTAACTTCTTCCATCTGAAGTGTCCAGCTCCATTGTGATAGGCTTCTAAGACCATTGATGCCTCCCTCTTTGGGACTACCACTTGCCAGACCAACTCATGAGTGCGGGCATTGATACTCCTCCGACACAGCTTTCCTTAATAAATTAACAGCCTGCCTCTTTCCTTCCACAACTGATGGGTTTGTTCAGGAGCATCTGGATCTGGGCGTGAGTCAGCTTGTGACAGTAGCACCTTTACCAGGCGGACGGCGGGGTCGCTATCTTGCATTTCTGCCGTCATGATGAGGCAATGGATTTAGGGTGGCCTCTTTCATGATAGACCGTCTGGTTCTCACTCCTTGGGCACATTGGGCCGCAATTGGCCGGTGGAAGGCAGGTAACTCTATTTCTTCGAGTGCCTCAGGGTCTTCTTCTGCATCTGGCAGATTAGGCATTCTGGACAGTGCATCAGCATTGGCATTCTTGTGTCCCGCTCAGTACTTGATGGTGAATTCATAGTTAGACAGCTGGGCCATCCATCGCTGCTCCAGTGCACCTAGTTTTGCAGTTTCCAAGTGAGTCAACGGGTTGTTGTCCGTGAAGATGGTAAACTTGGCTTAAGCTAGGTAATGCTTGAATCGTTCAGTCGCAGCCCAGATTATGGCGAGGAACTCCAGTTTGAAGGAACTGTATTTGTCAGGGTTCCTTTCAGTGGGACGAAGCTTCCTGCTGGCGTAGGACATCACTCTTTCTTTGCCATTCTGTACCTGTGACAGTACTGCTGCCAGTCCCACGTTGCTGGCATCAGTATACAAAACAAATGGTTGGTCATAATCTGGGTAGGCCAGAACTTCATCTCCTGTGAGAGCTATCTTCAGTCGAGTGAAGGACCTCCCCAGTTCCTCATTCCATTCAAATGTAGTATTCTTCTTCCTGGCTTTCTTGGGCTGGCCCACCAGAAGATTTTGCATAGGGGTGGCTATCTCAGTGAAGCCTTTGATGAACCTTCGGTAGCAGCCTACCAACCCAAGGAATTGACGTACTTCATGGAGGTTGCTGGGCTTCTGTCAGTCCCGGATGACAGTGACTTTGTCAGGATCCAGTGCCACACCTTCTGCACTCACTACATGACCGAGGTACTGTACCTTGGGCTTCAGGAGGTGGCATTTGGATGGCTTCATTTTCAGGCCAAAGTTAGACAAGGCTTCAAACACCTCAGCCAGGTGCTTCAGATGGTCTTCATAAGTCTTGGAGAAAACAATGACATCATCAAGGTACAACAGGACTGTCTCAAAGATCTTGTGTCCAATACAGCACTCCATTAGCCGTTGAAATGTCTCTGGGGCGGTGCAGAGCCCGAATGGCATGTAGTTGAACTCGCAGAGACCCATTGGGGTGGTAAACGCTATTTTCTCCTTGTCTGCCTTTTCCACGGGAACCTGCCAATACCCACTAGTGAGATCCAAGGTGGAAAAATAGTTAGCAGTTTTAAGTGCGGCTAATGACTCCTCAATTCTGGGTAATGGGTAGCCATCCTTATGTGTAATGCTGTTAATTTTTTGGTAATCAACACACATTCTCATGGTACCATCTTTCTTTTTCACAAAGACTATTGGAGCTGCCCAGGGGCTGCAACTGTCTCTGATCACCCCAGCCTCCTTCATTTCCCGCAACATACTTTTGGCACATTGGTATTGTGTTGGGGGTATAGACCGGTATCTTTCTTTAATGGGGGGGATGATCTCCAGTGGGGATATGGTGTTGAACCCCTTTTGCCTTTCCAAAGTCTAGGGGGTGTTTACTGAATACCCGCTCATACTCCTGAGTCACTCGGTAAACCCCACTCTTTTGGTATGAAGGGGTGGAGTCAGTTCCCACATGCAGCTGCTGACACCACTCCTCCAGCTGCTTTACAGAGCCATTGTCCTCCACCTGGTCGGATGAGACCAAGGGCTCTGCTGCCTGTATGGCGTTGTTGCTGACAGTAAGCAGCTTAGCAACTGTGGCATACCGAGGTATTATGGCCTCTTCTTCCCCACAATTCAAGAGACGTACAGGTACTCTCCCTTTGCGAACATCAACTACCCCTCTGGCTGTCAGGACAGTGGGCTGGCTATCAGAGTACACTGGCTCTACCAATGCTTGGTAATCTTTTCCTCTGAGGCCGATGGCTGCCCGACACTAAATTAACATTTCACATCTGGGGGGTATCGCAATGGGGAAAGAATCACTCACTCTGACGCTGCCAATTTCTCTGCCAGACAGTTCTACCTGCTGTCTTTGCATCAGGGCCTTGATCTCCTGCAGGACTCTTTCTTCACTGGAACCAGCAGTCTCGGCTACCTGTTGCAACAAAACAACAACCTCGGAAAGACAATTTTCAATCACATTACTACCTAAGGTCATCATTGTGTTACATTTTCGTCGATCAATGTCTACAACTATCAGACCTTGAGATTTTAATTCTACTCGCCCCACTTTAATTGTAATCTCTTTACATCCTACTTGCGGCAAAGACTGACCATTGCTGGCAACTACTGTCAGTTCATCACTTGGGCCATGAGTAAGTTCAGAGTCAGCCCAATACCGCTTGTAAAGGATATATGGCATAGTTGTCACCTGAGAGCCAGTGTCCAGCAAAGCGTTCATGGGGATGCCGTCAATCACCACTGGGAGGACCGGTCACCCTCCAACATACTTGGCTCGCCAGTTCTTTGGGCCTTGTGGTCCTACTCCTGGGGGTTGGCCCTCTGCCCCAGGGGTTGCTCGTTTAAATAACAGAATCTTGCGATGTGGCCTGCCTTGCAGCAGCGACGACAGATGGGACGCCGTCCAGGTCACAGCAATCGTTGTCTCTTCCTCGGCGTGGCGGGATCCTCTTCTTCCATAGCCATGGGACATCCTCTGGACTGGAGGCCAGCTGGATCTTCTCCTTTGAGGACACCTGCAAGGACTGCACAGTTTTAGCAAGTGCAGCCATATTTTTGGTCAACTCCTGGACCTGATGACGCAGTTCTGCAGATGGGTCTTTGTCCAGAGTCTGTGCATCAGCCTCCACAGGGCTGAGAGTGAAAGATGCTGCTTCTTGATGGTATGTGATCGCTGGGCGGCTGACAGTTGGTTCATACAGCACCCGAATAGCCCTGTCCTTGAAGTCTGCAAAGTCTAGGTCAGGGTTTTGTAGGGCTATGATGCGCAGCTGTGCTCTGTGGGTACTGGATAGGAGTCCCTCAATAAATTGCTCCTTTAGCAGTCTGTCTCCATCTTTCACACTGTCTGGATCAATCTGCTTTATGGCTCGCAGCGCCTCCTGCAGGATAAGTGCATAGTCCCGAACACTGTCCTGCACTCTCTGCTTACACCCAAAGAATCTCATCTTTATTTCAGCTGCAGTGTGGGTGTCAAATGTGCTTTTTAGCTTGGCGAGAATCTTTTTAACAGTCTCTTTATCAGTGTCCTGCCAGGCTTTTACCTCCCTCTGCGCTGCACCTGTGAGCTGCCCAATAAGTATGTTCACTTTTTGGTTTTCAGACAGAGGATACACCTCGAAGAAACTGCAGTCTCTCTTTGAATTCACTGAGGGTATGTGAATCACCAGAGTACTGCGGTAGCCAGGCCGCTCCCGGTATATAGGGCATGGACAGTGGCATTATGGGGACTGCTGCAGTGGGCGCTGATTCTTGAGGTGCCCTGGAGGCAGCGCTGGCTGCTGGATGCAGCGGCGCTGGGCCCTGCATCTTGTGGTGCTGTGGGGTTTGCAGTGGCGTCTGCTGCTGCATCTGCTCTTGCTTCAGACATTCTCTTCCCCCCTAGTTAACGTTGGCCAGGCCCTGGGTTGCGCTGGCTTACCGGTTACCGCTCCACCGGCTGGACAATCGGGGCGACGCCGGGGCTGTAGGCCTTGGCTTCTCACTTCTCGTGCGCTGGCCTCTTCCCGCGCGGCGCTCCACTTTTTCACACTCTTTGGCTGGCTCCACCCATGACAGCCCGCCCCTTTGGTTTCCCGCGCGTGCCAAGCAGCGGGGTAAAGGCGGCGATGGTGCCGACAGTCTGTGGCACACAACACAGTCTCTGGCACACAGGACCCGGTGACCTGGTCCGTGGCCCTGGGCACCCATGTAAAGGGGGTTAAGTGATGGAAAAAAGTTTGAGTGAATGATTCGTGACGCCACCTGTGGTGCTCGGCAAATAGGGGGTTAAGCCGACGCTGCCGGCAGATCCTCTGGCACAGATGGTGTAAGGCAGCAAGGTGTATTAGCTCCCCACAGGTAGAGCTGTAATCCCAGGGCAGCGAGGATAGGTGTTGAGGAAGAGGGTGCAGTGTCTGGCACAGGAATGAAGCAGTGCTATCGGGGGTTGCAGGAAGAAGGCAAGGACACAACAGGGTGCAGTTTCTTTACCTTTACTTTGCTTGGCAAATGCAGTCCAGGGTCCAGATTACAGATGGCACTGGAGCTGGCTAGCCTGGAAGCAACTTAGGAATCTCTCTATGCAGATGGGTTGTGTAGTCTCCTTCCTAGCACTTATTTTTAGGTACTTGCAGTACTGTGTTACACTGAAGTTCCACTTGCTTATTCTCTTTAGAACGCCCTCGTATGGCAGACAGCTGTAGCATCCTCTTCTGGCTCACACGTCGCTGTTGTGCCTCCGAGTCTTATGTGGGAATAGAGCATTTACAGCTTCCTATTCCTCCGGTTTCTGTTGCAGGACCATCATTGTCCGTACAGCCTTGGAGACCCGGCTCCAGATCATGCGCTATAGCTGGAAATGAGCCTGAACTCTCTGCTCAATCTCCCAGCTCTTCTCCTCCATGTCCACACATGTTGCCCTCCTCACACGAACTCCTCTCATTTTCCCTCCTGGCCCCCAGAGAGTAGCTCATCCCCCAGTTTTGGTTCAGAGCTCCCTCTGCTGACCTGGAATGGAAACTGTGTTGTGTGTTGTGATTAACTGCTAGAGAGATCCTTTATTGCTTCCAAGCATGACATCACACTCCCTAGGAGGAAGACAATGCCACTGTGGCGACCATGCTCCTGGGGGCGCCACATTCACGTAGTTGGAAGTGTTGCGGATTTTTCAGCGCGGATTTTGAAAAATCCGCAGATCAAAATACCTGCGGTTTACCTGCGGATTAGCCTGTGATTTAGCCCTGCAGTTCCCACATCACAATGGTGAAGGTGTGAAACCGCAGCAGAATCCGCACAAAGAATTGACATGCTGCGGAATGTAACCCGCAGAAAAATCCGCAGCATGTGCACTGCGTTTTTGGTTTTACCATTGAAAACAATGGTACTGTACAATGCAGCAGAAACTGCTGCGGACCCGCAGAGAATGAAACGCTGCGCATCCGCAGCAGAATCCGCACTGTGTGCACATAGCATAATAGTCTGACTCCTCTAGTAAATAAATAACCTGGGCACCCTAGTACATATGATCAAATATTTGTCAATAAGAGCAGACGCAAACCTCATACATGCATGTGCATAATCTTAACTGTAAGTATCGTCGTGAAATGAGTAGCCATGGCCAATCCAAATAAGTCACCCTAAAGACCACACATATATATGCCAATAGGAGTTATATAGTAGATACAAGGATGAGAAATCACTCCAGCTGCAAAGTTATAGGCAAGTATATGTAATACCTATACCATCAGGGGAAAGGCAAGAGACCAGGGGCTTACTGCATCCCACGTGCCTTTTGCATGGAAATACTTTGTCCAGGGACCGGGACTATTTGGATTGGTCATGGCTAGGGATGAGCGAACTGGAAACTTCGGGATTCATACCGAACTATTAGCGTGCGGTACTGGACCCCAAATACGGACTTCTTACTGTATGTCTGGTTTCCTGTTGGGATTTTGAAGTCTAATAAAGCTTGTTGAAAGGCTGCAGGACATTTGAAAAAATGATATAATTGGAAATAGACTTATGGAAAAGTGTTTTTTTATTAAAAGGAACCTGTCAGCTGAGACAGCATGTCTAAGCCCCTGGCTGCACGGTCACAGCCATCTATGTTTGTCTCTGAAACACTGCGGCATTTCAGAGTAAAACATAAGAGCTTCCGGGGATCGAGGTAAGTAGTTGTACAGACGGGTCCCCGGAGGCTTTTCCCAACGTTCCAACAGTGGCTAACAAGCTTGTGCCTATGTGTTCATATATGCAGATGCTTGTCAGCCACTGATAGCGGATGGAAAGAAGCCGCTAGGGACCCGCCTGTAAAGCAAATTTTGCATTGTGCGGCTCAGTCCTCGGAAGCTACTAAACGTATTTTTTTCTCTGAAACGCTACAGTGTTTCACAGACAAACAAACATGGCTGTGATCATGCCGCAAGTGGTTGATACATGCTGCCCACAGCAGGTTCCCATTAAGTATATTGTGCTATAAAACCATATATTATGACAGCATAAAATGTCAAAAATTTAAAATTGCAAGTTTTTTACATTTTTCTCAAATGTTTAATATTTTCATAATTAGACACCAATTTTATTGACTAAAATTTACCACTATAATAAGATACACAGAGATAAGAAAAAAAATCTTAGAATCAAATGACTGAAAGAAGCATTCCAAAGTTATTACCACATGAAGTGACGTGTCAGATTTGAGAACTGTCAGAAAGATCAAAACTGAATTTTGAAAGTGAGAAGGTTAAGCAAAATTAAGTACAACATGGATCCTTAAGGCTGCGTGGTTACTATAAGTTTTTCGTGAGTTTTGAACACTGCATGTCAATTTTTCTTGCTGGTACGCTAAGTTTTTTATACAGATATTCACCATGGAATTGCATTAAATTATTATCATCATTATTATTTTTATTTATTTTAGAGCGCCATTGATTGGTGCTGTACATGTGAAGGGGGGTTACATACAAAATACAAATATACTGTCGATTACCATGAATAAACTAACAATGACAGACTGGACCCTGCCCTTGCCAGCTTACAGTCTACAGGATAATGGGCAAGGAGACAGTAGATTGGGGGGTTGAGGCAGATCTGGTGGTGGTGAGATGGCAGTGGGGATATTGCAGCTGTAAGCTTACTTGAAGAGAAGCATTTTCAAGTTCTATCTGAAAGCTCCGAATGAGCTGAATAATCCTACGTCATAGGGCACAGAATTTGAAAGGATGGGGGATATTACGAAGAAGTTTTGGAGGCGATTGGGTGAGGAACGTAGGAGTGTGGAGGAGAGAAGGAGGTCTTGGGAAGACTAGAGATTATGTGCTGGAAGATATCAGGAGATTAGTTCAGAGATGTATGGAACAGACAGATTATCGACGGCTTTGAAGGTCAGCATTAGTAGTTTGAACTGGATGCACTGGGAGATTGGAAGCAAATGTGTCATGATCCAGACTGGGTTTTGAACCCTGTTTTCCCTTTTTCCCAGTTTGGTCATGTAGGGGTTATCCTTTCTCAGCCTAAGTCTGGGTTCAGGTTTGCTATTTATCGCAGCTGCTTCCTACAAGCGATGTCAATTACAGTTTTGCCTAGGGCTGCTATAGCTGACTCTGATTGGTCCTGCTACGTTTGCTATCTGATCCCGTGTCTCTGTTTTCCCCTGTTCCCGTCCTGACTCAGTGTTTCCCTGGTTTTGATTTGGCTTGTATTCTGACCTGCTTCTGTCTTTTGTCTTATCCGCTTCCAACCGATGCCGATTCCCTAGTTTGTCGCTAACCTTGAGTTTGCTTACTCCTTTGGTACTGCGCTACAGTCTAGGATTTGACCCGGTTTGTTTAACTATTCTGCTGCCACCTGTGGTAGCCTACTGCTGCACTGCAGGCCATCACCGATTAGGTGCAGTCCTGCTTCCACTCTACAGTCATCTTGCATTTATCCCTGTTAAATACCATTCTATTTATTGTTGCTCATTGTTCAAGCTTACCTAGACCCTTCTGAATCCTTTCTGTCTTCTCTAGTGTAAACTACCGCTACTAATTTTGCATCGTCTACAAGTTTGATTAGTTTACCTTCAGTTCCCTTATCCAGATCATTTATAAAAATGTTGAACAACACTAGGGCCAGGACAAAGCCTTGTGGTACCCCACTTGAAACATTCTCCCAATTGGATGTGCAACCATTTATTTCCTCTCTTTGAGTACGATCACTGAGCCAGTTATGAATCCACCTAACCATAGCCTTGTCAATCCCATACTTGGTATATTTTGAATATAAGGATAGTATGAGATACTTTAACAAATGCTTTGCTGAAGTTGAGATATACTATATATACCGTATTTCCCTGATCTACCCAGTCAGTGATTCCATCATAGAAGGAAATTAGATTAGTCTGGCATGAGTTCTTTGCTACAAACCCATGCTGGCTCTGGTGAAGTGTCTGCGATTGTCCTTATATGGGACCCAATCCACTGAAGCCAATGTCTCTTGTAAAATAATTAAAATAGCAAGCAATCATATTCCTCACCTGTCCGACAAGAAGATAATCCAATTGGCCCATGACACATCTAGCTCTGCTACATCTAGATGGCTGGCTGAATTGTTGCATGATGCGACTATACAGCCTACCATCCAGCAGAGACACTGAGCTGCGCTTGCTTGCTCAGCTCAGTGCCTCGCGGTGATGGGCTTAGGTTGATCGTAGTTCATATACAATGGACTCATTTGACCTCATTGCCATCAGAAAGGTCATGAGAGTTCAAAGCCAGTGAACTTAGATCAACTCATTTATGTCAGTGGAAGCCAACGCGAAACGTGTGTCGGGGCACAAGCATATCTGCACTTTATGGGTGAGAACTAATCTCTGTTTTTACTTGATTGTTGACTGTTGCTCTCTGAATAGATTGGGTTTAGTATGCAGCGCCCTTTGGTAACTTTGCCACATGGGCACTTCGCTA
Source organism: Dendrobates tinctorius (assembly GCF_039654945.1). Taxonomy (NCBI): domain Eukaryota; kingdom Metazoa; phylum Chordata; class Amphibia; order Anura; family Dendrobatidae; genus Dendrobates; species Dendrobates tinctorius. Next base: position 53,312,207 of record NW_027361743.1, read on the forward strand.
CCTTTTCCATCTTTTTGGTGGACTATTGGTCCAACACGCTGTAGTGCTGCTTACCCCATTTCTGGATACATTGCATCAGTCTATGTACAGTATATACATTTTTTTCATTATACTTAGTGTTTCTATTTTTTTTTCCTTCTTTTCTTTGTTTTATTCTTGCCCATGCATGTTCATTATTATTCATTACATGTGATCATAGGTTATTTGCATTTGAACTGCACTTTTATGACCAGTGCCACTATTTATCAGTGCCTGTTTTTACATATAATTAGATTATTTCAATAAAATTTCTATATCTTATGATTTACAGGTTTCCTGACAACTTCTCTATTTAGTCTGGGGTATAAATGCTCTACATGCTCCTTTTTATTAATACATATAGTAAAAGTCACGGTCTCCTTTGAAGCCATCTGCATTAGCCCTCAGTCTACAACATGCCAAGAACACATAGCTTCCAGCCCTACCAATATGTTGATCGCAGGACTGCTCAGCAGGCAAAATGACTCACAAGAACTTTTGCAATATTTCTAAAGTTTATGATGAAATGTCCTGATATAGAAAAATGTTTGAAGAAATAAGATCCATGGATTATTGATAGATAAGATATATTAATAGCAACAAACAAGGGACACGTGCAAAAATAACACCTGCATTAATAGAAATCATAGTTATAATGTATCTTGTATTTTGTGAGTTTATTATTTTCAGTCATCCTATAAAATAGAACAATAATATACATAATATTATATAACAATGCCAATATACTCAATCATTAAATAAAATGGTATTTTATGTTGTGGTTGTATATATCTAACATCTCTGTTCTTGAAGGGCTGAAGAAGTCACTTAGAAAGGCTGAGTTCTTTGGCTGAACTGGAAAACACCTCCATTGATATTGTCTTACAGGACATGCTGTCCAAGGATAGATGAAGCTGAACTACTCATGGAAAAAATGTCTACATGAAGTAAAAGCAAAGGTCATCTGAGTAACATTTGCTATAAGCATTACGCTGTAAACATAGGCATACTTTGCAAGCCATATAATATAAATACTAGGCTACACAAAAAAGCTACCAATAAAAACCAAGGTCCTAATTCATCAAGACCAGTGCTGTTCAGGCCAGTCTTGATGAATTCTTGATGAAGGGGCATGTTGGCGTCCTACGCTCCTGATTTATTAAGAGGTGCACACTTCTTATTAAATGTGGCGAGTCTAAAAGGTTCGCATTGCCCCAAATCTTCCTGTAGACTGGGACCTATTGGCTTATTGTTAATATATGATGCATCACAATCTCGGCCTCCTATATGAGCTATATGGGGGGCTAGAATGGATACACATGGGGGGGCCAAGATAAATACACATGGGGGACAGGATGAATACACATGGGGGGGCCAGTACGGATACACATAGGGGCCAGGATGGATACATATGTGGGCCAGGATGGATGCACATGGGGGAGCTAGGAAGGATAGACATGGGGGGCTAGAATGGATACACATGGGGGGCCAGGATGAATACACATGGGGGGCCAGTACGGATACACATAGGGGCCAGGATGCAGGGTCGGACTGGCCGACCGGGATCCCGGTGAAATGGACGGTAGGTTCCCGGGCCCCTTGGCCCCAGAGAGGAGGAAGAAGAAAAAAAAATTGACACGGGCCCTTTAAAAGTGAAGGAGGCAGAGGCACACGTGGGCGTATGCACGCTGTCCCGACCCACCGCTAGGACCAGGGTCAGTGGCACCACCCGACGAACCCAGATAGGCGCTGGGGGCCCTGGGCGAATGGGGAGTGGGACAGACAGCATTGGGTCCAGGCAGCGCTGACATCGGGGCCCCCCTGTAATACTTACCTCTCCTCGTTCCAGCAGTCTTCAGTGCCCTGTGACTCTGCGACATCTCAGGGCAGAGGGAGCTATGACGTGATCATTGCTCAGCCTCTGTCCTGAGCGTTGCAGAGTTGGGAGAGACACTGAGTGTACAGGACCTGCGGTGGGAACGGGAGAGGTGAGTACTTGATTTTTTTTTCATGTATGCAGCATTACATGGGCCCCATAATGAGCTGCATGGAGGAGCAGGGGGGCCCATAGTATGCTGCATGTGGGGGCCATAGTATGCTGCAGGGGGCCCATAGTATGCAGCATGGAGGAGCAGGGGGGCTGGGGGCCCATAATGTGCTGCATAGAGGAGCAGGGGGGCCATCATATGCTGCAGGGGGGCCCATAGACATAGTACTATGCTGCATGGAGGAGCAGGGGGGCTGGGGGCCCATAATGTGCTGCATAGAGGAGCAGGGGGGCATAGTATGCTGCAGAGGGCCCATAGTATGCTGCATGGAGGAGCTGGGGGGGCCAGGGGCCCATAATGTGCTGCATGGAGGAGCAGGAGGTGCTATAATATGCTGCAGGGGGCCCATAGTATGCTGCATGGAGGAACGGCCCAGGGGCCCATAATGTGCTGCATAAAAGAGCAGGGGGGCCATATTATGCTGCATAGAGGAGCAGGGGGGGCAGGGGCCATTAGTATGCTACATGGAGGAGCAGGGGGGCTGGGGGCCCATAATATGCTGCATTGAGGAGCAGGAGGGGCCATAGTATGCTGCAGGGGGGCCATAGTATGCTGCAGGGGGGCCATAGTATGCTGCAGGGGGGCCAATAGTACGCTGCAGGGGGGGAGCCTTAGTATGCTGCATGGAGGAGCAGGGGGGGCGGGGACCCATAATGTGCTGCATAGAGGAGCAGGGGGGCCATAGTATGCTGCATAGAAGAGCAGGGGAGCCATAGTATGCTGCATGGAGGAGCAGGGGGCCGCGGGCCCATAATGTGCTGCATGGAGGAGCAGGAGAGGCCATAATATGCTACATGGAGGAGCAAGGGGGCCTTAGTATGCTGCATGGAGGAGCAGGGGGTCCATAATGTGCTGCATAGAGGAGCAGGGGAGGCCATAATGTGCTGCATGGAGGAGTAGAGGAGGCCATAGTATGCTGCATGGAGAAGCTGGGGGGCCATAATGTGCTGCATGGAGGAGCAGGTGAGGCCATAATGTGCTGCATGAAGGAGCAGGTGCCCCATTATACTGTATGGAGGAGCATTATATGGTGCCCATAATACTCTATGGTGGACTATGAGGTGCCCATAATACTGTATGGCGGACTATGTGATTACCCATAATACTGTATGGCGGACAATGTGGTTGCCCATAATACTGTATGGCGGACTATGTGGTTGCCCATAATACTGTATGGTGGACTATGTGGGTGCTCATAATACTGTATGGAGGACTATGTGGTGCCCATAATACTGTATGGCGGATTATGTGGTTTCCCATAATACTGTATGGCGGACAATGTGGGTGCTCATAATAATGTATGGAGGACTATGAGGTGCCCATAATACTGTATGGCAGACTATGTGGGTGCTCATAATACTCTATTGAGGACTATGTGGTTGCCCATAATACTGTATGGAGGACTATGTGGTTGCCCATAATACTGTATGGTGGACAATGTGGTTGCCCATAATACTGTATGGCGGATTATGTGGTTGCCCATAATACTGTATGGCGGACTATGTGGTGCCCATAATACTGTATGGCGGACTATGTGGTTGCCCATAATACTGTATGGTGGACTATGTGGTTGCCCATAATACTGTATGGTGGACTATGTGGTTGCCCATAATATTGTATGGCGGACTATGTGGTTGCCCATAATATTGTATGGCGGACTATGTGGACCCAATCGGCAGAATGGGGAGCTTTTATCCCCATTAAACTGGAGTGGCATGTCTGACTAGATCACTAATCCATTCTTTCCCTCAGTGGCTGCACTTGTTTTTTTATAGAAGCCTCAAAGAGAATGAATGGAGCTTCGGTCAGATATTCCACCTGCTGCTCCATTTTAAAATGGGGATGTGTCCTATCAGGGATAAAACTTCCTCATTCTTCCAATCGGTGCAGTTTCTAATGGTCGGACCTAAGTGATCACCTATCCTGTGGAGCCCATGGATCGGTGATAACTTGTTTTAACCAAAGAACCCCATTAATGTAAACTACTGTAATTATACATCCCAGTTACGGGGGTGCACAGTAGATGTACAGGAGTCGCCTGTGTTTTACAGCAGATGCTCCACTATATTGGGGATAACGACTGACAGATATTTGCATATAACTATAGGGTGGGCCCCTAGAGTCCATTCCCATGGTGAGCTCCAGACACCCCAGTCCGACCCTGCCAGGAAGGATACACATGGGGGCCAGGATGGATACACATGGGGGGTCAGGAAGGATACACATGGGGGGCTAGAATGGATACACATGGGGGGCCAGGATGAATACACACGGGGGGCCAGCACGGATACACAAAGTGGCCAGGATGGATACACAAGGAGGGCTGGATTGATACACCTGGGGGGCCAGGATGGATACATAGGGGGCCAAGATGGATACACCTGGGGGTCCAGGATGGATGCACATGATAGGCCAGGATGGATATACATGGGGGGCCAAGATGGATACACTTGGGGGGCAAGGATGGATACACATGGGGGGCAAGGATGGATACACATGGGGGGCCAAAATGGATACACATGAGGGTCAGGATGGATAAACATGGGGGGGCCAGGATGGATATATGGGGGACAGGACAAGGGGCCAGGATGGATATATGGGTGTCCAAGAAGGATATATGGGGGTCCACGGTGCATGCATATATGGGGATGCAGGATGCAGCTATATGGGGGAGCCAGGATGCATATATATGGCAGAGCCTGGATGCATATATATGGGGGGCCAGGATGGATTTATGGGGGGGCAGGACAAGGGAACATGATGCATATAAAGGGGGCCAGGATGCATATATGGGGGATAGAGGACAAAGGACCAGGATGGATATATGGGGAGCCAGGATGCATATATATGGTAGAGCCAGAATGGATTTATGGGTGGGGGGCAGGACAAGGGATTAGGATGCATATGTCTGGGAGGCCAGGATGCATATGAGGCGGGACAGGATGTATATATGGGGGGCAGGATGGATATATGGGGGGGCCAGGTTGCATATATTGGGGGCCAGGATGGATATAAGGGGAGCAGCACAAGAGACCAGGAAGCATATACAGCTCTGGAAAAAATTAAGAGACCACCACATCAAAACCCTGTCATGGGCAGCCCATTCTCTAGCCCTGAACCTCATTGAAAACCTCTGGAATGTAATCAAGAGGAAGATGGATAGTCACAAGCCATCAAACTAAGAAGAACTGCTTACATTTTTGCGCAAGAAGCAGTGAAACACTGGAGGAAAGCATACCAAGACGCATGAAAGCTGTTTTTAAACATCATAGTTATTCCACAAAATATTGATTTCTGAACTCTTCCTGAGTTAAAACATTAGTATTGTTGTTTCTAAATGATTATGAACTTGTTTTCTTTGCATTATATGAGGTCTGAAAGCACTGCATTTTTTTATTTTGACCATTTTTCTTTGTCAGAAAAAAACCCAAAATGTATTGCTTGGAAATTCAGAGGCATGTTGTCAGAAGTTTATAAACTAAAATAACAATTTACATTTTACTCAAAAATATACCTATAAAGAGAAAAATCAGACAAACTTAACATTTGAAAGTGGTCTCTTAATTTTTGCCAGACCTGTATATGGGGGGCCAGGACAAGGGACCAGGAAGGATATATGGAGGTCCAGAAGAGATATATGGGGGGCAGGACAAGGGACATATGAGGGCCAGTATGTATAGCTGGGGGGCAGGATGGATATCTGGGGGCATATTATAAAATAAAGGGGGCCAGGCTGAGTGAGATTATTAAATAGAGTGGGCCAGGATGAGGGACTTAATTATTGTTTTAGGGCCAGAATCAGGAACATACTACAGGGTGGGCCATTTATGTGTATACACCTGGGTGGGCCATTTATATGGATACACCTGGGTGGCCCGACTTCAAAATGGCCACCATAGTCACCACCCATCTTGAAAAGTTTTCCCCCTCCCATATACTAATGTCCCACAAACAGGAAGTTCATATCACCATCCATTACCATTTAATTTAGGTGTATCCATATAAATGGCCCACCCTGTATATTAGTTTATGGTGACAAGTGGGGAACATAATTTCTTTAGGGTCCAATTAGGGGCATTATTACTACTGTAATATAATTTACTTTTTAGGAAACTGTTGTCTATGGAGGGAACAAAAGGGAGGTCCTGTTACTGAGCAGGGCAGCACTACGTTGTTGTTTTTCTTCAGCTGACAGTGTAGAAGTCAGGGAAAAGTGGGGAAAGTGCTCTGGAAGCGATCAGCGATGAGTCCTGGCTGAAATAAGTGATGGTGGTGTGTGCTAGTTGAAGAAGAAAAGCAAAGATGAAGGACTTCAACTACAGACGTCACTGGTGAGTCAGTATATTACATGGTCACACACTATATACTGTGGACAGAGCTCATTGTGTATAATGTAACTGATGATCACTGTATTACCTTAAACTATACACTATATACAGAACTTCTGTCATGATCCTATGGAAGGATTTGAGCAGGAGCTTCGGGGGTTAATGCTGGTGGCCTCCCTTTGGATAGGGGAGGGCTTTTTTATAGCCGCGGGAGGCTTGCATCCTTGTCAGTTATACAGTACTTCTGCTCTCGGCTGAGTTAAGTACGCTTGTGTGTTTGTGCCTTATGCCTGCCTTGTGAGTTTACATCCCGTTTTGACCCGTCCTGTCCCCCACGTCGCACTTGCCTGTCGATTAGGTACTGTCTGTGGATTATCTGGTTTTCTGACCCTGGCTTGATTTCTGACTTCCCTTTCGGTTGTTCCATCGGCTCTGGTATTACCCGCTAGGTTTCCTGACACCCGCTTGTACCCGGTTACTCTTCTGTTTATACGCTTGTCGGCTCCGCAGTCACCCCCGGGTTGTGCCCTCGGCCCCCCCTTCTGCGATCACGTGTCACAGGTCCTGCATGCCTGCGGCTGAGCTGTTCTGTGTCTGCGAATGCTGTCAACCCATCCCATTCTGTGAGGTATGGTACTCATGTCAGGACCGGGACAGGTCAGTCACAGGGTCCCTTACAACTTCTGTGTATAATGTCACTGGTGATCACTGTATTACCTTTAAACTATATGCAGAGCTCACGTGTATAATGTCACTGGCGGTCCACTGTATTACATGTACACTATGTGCTATATACAGAGCTCGTGTGTATAATGTCACTGGTGATCACTGTATCACCTGTACACTGACACTATACAGAGCTCCAGTGTATAATGTCACTGGTGGTCACTGTATTACCTGTACATTATACACTATATTATTATTATTTATTTATAAAGCACCATTGGCTCCATGGTGCTGTACATGAGAAGGGGTTACATACAAATTACAGATATCACTTACAGTAAACTAACTAACAATCACAGACTGATATAGAGGGGAGTGAGGACCCTGCCCTTTCGGGATTACATTCTACAGGATAGTGGGGAAGGAGACAGTAGGTTGGGGGGTTGCAGCAGCTCCAGTAATGGTGAGGCGGTAGCTCCAATAGTGGTGAGGATGCAGCTGGGATCATTGCAGGCTGTAAGCTTTCCTGAAGAGATGGGTTTTCAGGTTCTGTCTGAAGGATCCGAGTGTGGTTGATAGTCGGACGTGTTGAGGCAAAGAATTCCAGAGGATGGGGGAATGGGGGATATTCGGGAGAAGTCTTGGAGGCTGTTGGGTGAGGAGAGAATAAGTGTGGAGGAGAGAAGAAGGTCTTGAGAGGACCGGAGATTACATGAGGGAAGATATCGGGAGATTAGTTCAGAGATATATGGAGGAGACAGGTTATAGATGGCCTTGTAGGTCAGTATTAGTAATTTGAACTGGATATGCTGAGGAAATGGGAGCCAGTGAAGAGATTTGCAGAGGGGAGAGGTGGAGGAGTAGTGAGGAGAGAGATGGATTAGTCGGGCGGCAGAGTTAAGGATGGACTGGAGAGGTGCGAGGGTGTTAGCAGGGAGGCCACAGAAAAGGATGTTGCAGTAGTCGAGGCGAGAGATGATGAGGGCATGCACAAGCATTTTAGTACATTGAGGGTTGAGGAAGGGACGGATTCTGGAAATATTTTTGAGCTGGAGGCGACAGGAGGTGGAGAGAGCCTGGATGTGCGGTTTGAAGGATAGGGCAGAGTCAAGGGTTACTCCAAGGCAGTGGACCTCTGGTACGGGGAGAGCGTGATGTCGTCAATTGTTATAGATAGGTCGGGTAAGGAAGATCTGTGAAATGGAGGAAAGATGATCAGTTCAGATTTGTCCACATTGAGTTTGAGGAAGTGAGAGGAGGATATGGCTGATAGACACTCTGGGATTCTGGACAGCAGAGAGGTGACATCTGGGCCAGAGAGGTAGATCTGAGTATTGTCGGCATAAATGTAGTACTCGAATCCATGGGACTTTGAGTTGTCCCAGGTCAAGTGTATGGATTGAGAAGCGTAGAGGGCCTAGAACAGTGCCTTGGGGGACTCCAACACAGAGAGAGTGGGATGAGGAGGTAGTGTGGGAGTGGGAGATGCTGAATGTGCAGTTGGAAAGGTATGAGGAGATCCAGGATAGGGCGAGGTCTTTGATTCCAAAAGAGGAGAGGATCTGTAGTAGGAGGCAGTGGTCAACTGTGTTGAAAGCAGAGGGCAGGTCTAGAAGGAGGAGTATAGAGTATTGTCCATTAGCTTTGGCTGTAAGTAGGTCGTTGTTAATTTTGGTCAGGGCTGTCTCAGTGGAATGATGAATACGGAAACCAGATTGTAGATTGTTAAGGAGCAAGTTAGATGAGAGGGAGGAGGAGATTTCAGCGTGGATGTGCTGTTGCAGGAGTTTGGAAGCGAAAGGGAGCAGCGATATTGGGCAATAGCTGGCCATGACTGTTGGGTCGAGGGTTGGCTTTTTAAGGATAGGCATGATTGTGGCATGTTTGAAAGCAGAAGGGAAGGTACCAGAAGTTAGTGATTGGTTGAAGAGGTGGGTTAGGGATGGGATAAGAGTGGTGATGAGGTTGGGGAGGAGGTGGGATGGGATGGGGTCGAGTGCACAAGTTGTGAGGTGTGATTAGGAGAGAAGATGAGCAAGCTCCCCTTCAGTGATGTTAGATAGGGAGGTTACGGGGTTTGGGCATTGGTCTGGTGTGCAAAGGGGTTGTGGTGGTTGAGCAATAAAGACTTGCCATGTTTGGTCTATCTTATTTTTGAAGTGAGTGGCAAAGTCCTTGACAAAGATTAGGGAAGTCAGAAGGGGCAGTGGTAGGCAGAGGAGGGAGTTAAAAGTATTGAACAACTGTTTGGGGTTGTGGGATAAGGAAGATACAAGGGATGTAAAGTATGACTGTTTATCAGAGGTGAGGGCAGATTTGAATGCGAGTGTTGCTTGTTTGAGTGCAATGAAGTCGTCATGCGAATGCGTTTTCTTCCAGCGCCGTTCTGCAATTCTGGATGCTTGCTGAAGCTTTTTAGTGATGTTATTGTGTCAGGGTTGCTTATTGATTGGTCGCACTCTGCTATGCATGACAGGTGCGACCGAGTCGATGGTTGATGCAAGAGTGGCATTGTGGAAACTAGTGGCAGTGTCTGTGTCGTGGAGTGAAGATATGGAGGACATTGGTAGGATAGAGTCAGAGAGTGTGTGAGTATCTAGGTGTGCAATGTTTCTGCGGGGGTGTGCAAATTGCTGGACATGGGTGACAGATGAGGAGGACAAGGATGAGAAAGTGAGTAGATGGTGGTCAGATAGAGGGAGAGGGGAGGTGGTGAAGTTAGATAGGGAGAGAGACAGGTGAAGACCAGGTCTAATCTGTGTCCATCTGTGTGGGTGGCTGAGGAGGACCACTGGGTAAGTCCAAAAGATAATGTAAGGGACAGGAGTTTGGAGACTACCGACTGGTGGGTGTCAATGGGGATGTTGAAGTCATCCATGATGATGGTGGGAATGTCAGCAGAGAGTTAGTGAAGGAGCCAGGTAGAGAATTGGTCAAAGCAGTGGTTGGGCCCGGAGGTCGGTATATGACGGCCAGTTGGAGGTTGGAGGGAGAGTAGATGTGGACAGAGTGGACTTCAAAAGAGGGGAGGATAAGGGAGGATAGAGGTGGGATTGGGTTGAAGGTGCAGTTGGAAGAAAGGAGAAGGCCCACTCCTCCTATATACAAAGCTGCTGTGTATAATGTCCCTGGTGATCACTGTATCACCTGTACACTGATACTATATAGAGAGCTTCTCAGTATAATGTCACTGATGGTAATAACAGTGTTGTTTGTATTGTGGTTTATATTCATGATCAGTATTGTAGTATTCGGTCACTGTGTGGTGGTAATTTGTCGTCTTGTCACGGTTTGGCACAATTTCTCCTTGTACTATGTGGTATTATTTGCTGGTAATCTATATATAAACTCCAGTTGGCCGCTGTCCCTGAATCTCATAAGGCACCGCGGCAGTCAGTTGGGCAGGCACAGTTCGTGGATGAGCCGGTCTCCCAGCCGCTGGCACCCTGGATACAGCACAGGGCGGCCTGGCACAGGCAGCAGGGTCTCCAGCACATCAGCTGGCCTCCGGATAGGGCGCAAGTTGTGGAGAACTTCTGCCTCCTGCCAGCAGCCCTCCTGAGAGCCCTAGGCCATAGTGCGGCCCTGGGAGGCTGCACTCTGACAGCTGAGGCAGGAAGGAAAGCGGGGTGCAGGACCTAGAGTCAGGCTTACCCAGCACGATAACACGCTCTATATGGCCTGGAGATAGCCGCGGGGTGCAGGCGGGAGGCGGCTGGGAACAGCAGTGGGGTGTAAGAGGGAGGCGGCCAGGGACAGCTGCCAGTTCTGCGCTGCTCTTAGCTGGGTGTACTCCAAGCCCCAGCCTCACATAAGTTACTTGCTCCTCCGACACGTCTGCCTCACTCTCTGAGGGACACGGCGGCCATGGTCAGCTGAGGTCCAGTGGTAGTCAGTCCATGTCGATAATGTAGCCCCGGGCCGTGCACTTTGCTCTCTCCCCACCACCGGCAGGCTGACACATCCAGGGTCCGGTCCTGTGATTTCTCCCACCCTCCCAACAGTCCAGGGGGCGGGGAGAAGGTGGAGAGACAGTAGACGTGGATGAGTACTGGCTGCAGGGGGTGCGAAGCGCAATACAGCACAGGGTGGCAGCTGCCGGCAGTGGTTGGTGTGAGTGCTGAGGAGCCGCCTCCTCCTGCGTATGTGCCGCTCCCCAATGGAGGGTGAGGAGGGGTGACAGTACTGGAGAGAAAACTTGTGCCCAACATGGCTCCCTTCAGAGGTGGTTACCTCAGGGAGACACACAGGCAGCTCAGCCTCACCCAGCACCGGGCTCCTGCCCAGGGGCCACAGCTGAGAAGCTGCATCGTGTACAGGGACAGTATATGTAGTGCTACATATCCGGCCGCTGTCCCCGAATCCCATAAGGCACTGCAGCTGTGTCACTTGCACAGGCGCAGTTCGTGGCCTGCGCAAGTGACATTCACGTCTGTTATGAATGAGTCACCGGAGGAGGAAAAAACAAAAATGCAAGCTAAGTCCAGAAAACCGGAGAGGTTGGTAGCTAGCGGATTGTAGACCCCTGATCCTATTCACAACAACTAACAGTAACCGTGGAGCGTTCCTACGGTGGTCATAGACGCCTGTTCACAGACAGAGAACTAAATAAGCCTAAAGAAAGAAAGGGGAAATCTAAACTGCTCCAGAGCAGACCCCAAAGCAATAGACAGCCCCCAACATGTATTGTCGGTGAAAACAGTTGAAAACACAAACACGGACAGAAAGACAGGCAGAGCAAACGATGGGGCCCAACTAACTAGATAGGAAAGGACAGAAAAGATGCTGACTGCAATCCGCAAAAACCCTACCATAAATGTCCCAACACGTCTGATAGGAAAAATGGCCCTGAAGTCACTAGACTTCAAATTCCCTATATCAGCACTCCGATATATTCTGAAGACAGAGCAAAAGAGATTTAACCGATCAGGGACGAAAATGGAAATTCAGCAGAGCCCCAGCCGGGGCTGGCAGAACACAAAACTAAGCAAATCAGACAAAATCTCATGGAACAATAACAGAGCAAAACTTAGCTTTAGAAGACAGGAACTGAACTGGAGGCCAGAGCTCAGAGCAGAGAAATCACCAGCAACCCCACAGGGCGTTGGCTGCCTTATATCCACTCAGAGATTCCGGATGTCCAATCGCAATCCACCTGTCCAGGTGACAGGTTTCTCCCATCCAAATCAGTTTCACCACCTCCTTTCACCAGCAGAGGGAGTTCATCGGACATCAAAGGTGAACGAGAAAATGAGCTCACAACAGTACTTCCCCCTTGAGGAGGGGTTACCGAACCCTCATCCACGCCACCAGGCCGATCAGGATGGGCCCGATGAAAAGCACGAACCAATCTTTCGGCATGAATATCCGATGCAGAGACCCAAGAATTATCCTCCTGGCCATAACCCTTCCACTTAACCAAATACTGGAGTCTCTGTCTAGCCAGACGAGAATCCAGTATAATAATAATAATCTTTATTTATATAGCGCCAACATATTCCACAGCACTTTACAGTTGAACAGTTTCAAACACAACAGTTATAAGTAATAACGTTAACAATACAATAATTAAAGCGAAATAAGACGACCCTGCTCGTGGGAGCTTACAATCTACAATGAGGTGGGGGCGATACAAAGCACAGGTTTGTATTTACAATGATGTATTTACAATGATGATCCAGCCATCTTCAGGGGGTGGGGGATAGATGGAGATAGTGAATGGGCTACACACACAAGCATAAAATGACTTTGATTACTGAATGTGATAGGCCGCTCTGAACAAATGTGTTTTGAGCGCGTGCCTAAAACTATGCAAATTGTGGATGGTCCTAATATCTTGGGGTAGAGCATTCCAGAGGATTGGCGCAGCACGGGAGAAGTCTTGGAGTCGGGAGTGGGAGGTACGGATTAGGGCAGAGGTTAGTCGAAAGTCATTTGCAGAGCGCAGTGGTCGGTTAGGCCGATAGACAGAAATGAGGGACGAGATGTAAGGGGGTGCCGCACTGTGGATAGCTTTGTAGGTGAGAACAAGTACTTTGAATTGTATCCTGTAATGAATGGGCAGCCAGTGTAACAACTGGCGAAGAGCGGACGCGTCCGAGAAACGATTAGCCAGATGGACAACCCTGGCTGCTGCATTAAGGATGGACTGGAGAGTCGAGTGAGGGGGAGGCCAATTAATAGAGCGTTACAGTATTCCACGCAGGAGTGGATCAGGGCGACAGTGAGGGTTTTTGTTGTTTCCATGGTGAGAAAAGGGCGGATTCTAGAGATGTTCTTTAGGTGTAAGCGGTATCTTTAGGTGTAAGCGGTATCTTCTCAATCTCATATTCCACATTACCTTCAACCAATACAGGGTCAGGAGGTGCCACCACAGGAACTACTGGCTCAACAAACCTCTTCAACAGAGACTTATGAAACACGTTATGGATCTTAAATGTAACAGGAAGAGCCAATCGAAAAGAGACCGGATTAAGAATCTCCAAAATCTTGTAAGGTCCAATAAATCTAGGTTTAAACTTTAGAGAAGCCACCTTCATAGAGATATTCTTTGATGACAACCAAACCATATCACCCACCTTAAACCGTGGACCAATGGTCCTATGCCGGTTGGAAAACCGCTGGGCCTTTTCCTGGGAGAGAGACAACTTATCCACCACTTGGCCCCAAATCTGGTGCATTCTCTCCACCACAGTGTCAACACCTGGGCAGGCAGAAGACTCCACCTGCCCTGAAGAGAATCGAGGATGAAACCCAAAGTTACAAAAAAAAGGTGACATCAAAGTGGCAGAACTAGCTCTATTATTTAAATCAAATTCGGCCAAGGGCAAAAATGAGACCCAATCATCCTGATTAGCAGAGATAAAACATCTCAAATAAGACTCCAAAGTCTGGTTTGTGCTCTCCATCTGCCCATTGGTCTGAGGGTGAAACGCAGAGGAGAAGGACAACTGAATTCCCAGCTTGGAACAAAAAGTCCTCCAAAATCTAGAGACAAACTGAACTCCTCTGTCAGATACAATGTTCTCAGGAATCCCATGCAAGCGAACCACCTGTTGCAAAAGCAAGGGCACCAACTCTGAGGAAGATGGCAACTTAGGGAGTGGTACAAGATGGACCATCTTAGAGAATCTATCACAAATCACCCAGATAACTGTCATTCTCTGAGAGACAGGCAGATCAGAAATAAAATCCATTGAAATATGGGTCCATGGCCTCCTGGGCACCGGCAAAGGCATCAACAGCCCACTAGAGCGAGAACAAGGTTTAGACCGAGAGCAAGTCCCACAGGACTGCACAAAATTCCTGACATCATGAGATAAGGCGGGTCACCAAAAAGACCGACTCACCAAATCTCTAGTACCAAAAATACCTGGATGACCAGCCAATGCGGAGCAATGAACTTCAGACATTACTCTCTTCCTCCACTGGTCAGGAACATACAATTTTCCAATGGGACAACACTCAGGTTTGTCCTACTGAAACTCTTCCAGAGCACGTCTCAAATCGGGCGAGGTGGCAGAAAGAACTACCCCCTCACCTAAGATGGTAGCAGGCTTGGTCACAATAGGAGAATCAGCAAAGAAACTCTTAGAGAGGGCGTCTGCCTTGACATTCTTAGTGCCCGGAAGAAAAGAGACCACAAAATCAAAACGTGTGAAAAACAAGGCCCACCTAGCCTGTCTAGGATTCAAGCGTTTGGCCGACTCAAGGTAAATCAAATTCTTGTGGTCAGTGAGGACCATGACTTGATGTCTAGCTCCCTCCCACCAATGTCTCCACTCCTCAAATGCCCATTTCATGGCTAACCATTCCCGATTCCCCACATCATAGTTGCGTTCAGATGGGGAGAACTTTCGGGAAAAGAAAGCACAGGGATTCATTTTAGATGTTACTGGATCTTTTTGGGACAAAACAGCTCCTGCACCAATCTCAGAAGCGTCCAACTCTACCTGAAACGGGAGTGAGACATCAGGTTGCCGCAAAACCGGAGCAGAAGTGAACCTCCGCTTCAGCTACTGAAAGGAAGAAACAGCCTCTGGAGACCAATTCAGCACATCAGCACCCTTCTTAGTCAAATCAGTCAATGGTTTGGCGATACCAGAAAAATTAGCTATAAATTTACGATAAAAATTAGCAAAACCCAAAAACTTCTGGCGGGCCTTCAAAGAAGTGGGCTGAACCCAATCATAAATGGCCTGTACCTTGGCCGGGTCCATTTCAATAGTTGACGGAGACAATATAAATCCCAAAAATGAAATCCTCTGTACACCAAAAAGGCATTTCGACCCCTTAACATACAGGGAATTCTCCCTCAATATCCGGAACACAGTCCGAACATGTTCCACATGAGAGTCCCAATCCCTGGAAAAGATCAAAATATCATCCAGATAGATGATCAAAAATTTATCCACAAAGTCCCGGAAAATATCATTGATGAAGCACTGGAAGACAGAAGAGGCATTAGTGAGCCCAAAAGGCATCACCAGGTACTCAAAATGTCCCTCTGGAGTATTAAACGCCGTCTTCCATTCATCCCCATGCTTAATGCGAATAAGATTATATGCCCCCCTGAGGTCAAGCTTGGTAAACCAGCAAGCACCTTCAACTCTGGAGAATAGATCAGAAATCAGGGGTAACGGATACTGATATTTAACAGTAATTTTGTTGAGGGAACGATAGTCAATACAAGGCCTTAATGAACCATCTTTCTTGGCCACGAAAAAAAACCCAGCACCCAAAGGTGAAGAGGATGGTCTAATATGACCCTTCTCCAACGACTCCTTAATAAAAGATTGCATAGCCTCATGCTCGGGTACAGATAAATTGAAAAGTCGACCCTTGGGAAATTTACACCCAGGGCTCAGCTCAATTGCACAGTCATAACTCCTATGAGGAGGCAAAGACGCAGACTTATTCTCACTAAATGCATCATAAAAATCAGCCAAATAGTCAGGAACATCATGCGACTGGGGAGAGGTGGAAAAAACAGGAGTGTCACTAAGAGCACACTGACAACCCCAACTCACCACAGACACAGATTTCCAATCCAAAACTGGATTATGGATTTGCAACCAGGGAAACCCCAGAAGAATGGTATCATGCAAATTATGCAACACCAAAAATCTGCAATTTTCTTGATGGTCTGGGGCGACCCGCATTACCACCTGGGTCCAAAACTGAGGTTTATTCTTCGCCAAAGGAGTAGCATCAATACCCCTCAAAGGGATAGGCGTCCGCAGAGGTGTCATAGGAAACCCACAACGTTTAGCAAGATCCAAGTCCATCAGGTTCAGAGCCGCTGCTGAATCCACAAAAGCCTTAGTGGAAAATTTTGACAGGGAGCAGATCAGAGTAATTGCCCAGAAGAAACTTAGGTTGTACATTACCCACAGCAAATGTGTGTGCAAAACGTTTCTCTCGTTTAGGGCAGACAGAAATATTATGAGAGGCATCTCCACAGAAAAAACACAGCTTATTACGCCTTCTGAACTCATGATGTTGCGCCCTAGACAAAACTCTATCACATTTGTTCAACAGGTGGCAACATTTCTTGTGTAATTTTACGTTCACGTAAACGCCGATCAACCTGAATGGCTAATGACATAGAATCGTCAAGACCAGAGAGAACAGGAAATCCCACCATAGTATCTTTTACGGTTTCTGACAAACCCTTCCGAAAGAGAGCTGCCAAGGCACCATCATTCCAGGTAGTAAGGACCGCCCACTTTTGGAATTTTTGACTGTACAACTCTGCAGAATCCTGACCCTGGCTCAATGCCAACAGGGCTTTTTCAGCTTGATCAATAGCATTAGGTTCATCATACAACAACCCCAAGGCTTGAAAAAATGCGTCCACATTAGTTAGAATAGGATCATCAGGTGTCAACGAAAATGCCCATTCCTGGGGATCGCCGCGCAGCAAAGAGATGACAATTTTAACCTGCTGTGCAGATCTCCCCGATGAGCTAGGCTTCAAGGCAAGAAATAATTTACAATTATTCTTAAAATTCAAAAATTTAGACCTATCCCCAAAAAACACATCAGGATTAGGGATCTTTGGTTCAGCAGCATGTGAATGAGCAAGATAGGCGGAAATTCCCCGCACTTCAGCAGCGAGCTGCTCCACACGATCAGACAATTGCTTAATCTCCATTAAGAAAAAATTCCTCCTACGGCCCCAGAGAAAAAGAGGAAAAAATATACATTAAAAAAAATAATAATAATTCTGACACTTTTTTTTTTTTTTTACAATTTTTTCCTGCTATTGAGTACCCTAGAATCTGCGGTATGGCTAGTGATTCTGTTATGAATGAGTCACCGGAGGAGGAAAAAACAAAAATGCAAGCTAAGTCCAGAAAACCGGAGAGGTTGGTAGCTAGCGGATTGCAGACCCCTGATCCTATTCACAACAACTAACAGTAGCCGTGGAGCGTTCCTACGGTGGTCCTAGACGCCTCTTCACAGCCGGAGAACTAAATAAGCCTAAAGAAAGAAAGGGGAAATCTAAACTGCCCCAGAGCAGACCCCAAAGCAATAGACAGCCCCCAACATGTATTGTCGGCGAAAACAGATGAAAACACAAACACAGACAGAAAGACAGGCAGAGCAAACGATGGGGCCCAACTAACTAGATAGGAAAGGACAGAAAAGATGCTGGCTGCAATCCGCAAAAACCCTACCAAAAATTTCCCAACACGTCTGATAGGAAAAACGGCCCTGAAGTCACTAGACTTCAAAATCCCTATATCAGCACTCCGATATATTCTGAACACAGAGCAAAAGAAATTTAACCGATCAGGGACGAAAATGGAAATTCAGCAGAGCCCCAGCCGGGGCTGGCAGAACACAAAACTAAGCAAATCAGACAAAATCTCATGGAACAATAACAGAGCAAAACTTAGCTTTAGAAGACAGGAACTGAACTGGAGGCCAGAGCTCAGAGCAGAGAAATCACCAGCAACCCCACAGGGCGTCGGCTGCCTTATATCCACTCAGAGATTCCAGATGTCCAATCGCAATCCACCTGTCCAGGTGACAGGTTTCTCCCATCCAAATCAGTTTCACCACCTCCTTTCACCAGCAGAGGGAGTTCATCGGACATCAAAGGTGAATGAGAAAATGAGCTCACAACACACGTCATTGCGATTCCCGCGCATGTGCAGTAACAGATAATTTCACTGCACTCCCGATGCGATAGCATCGGGCCTATTTCTAGTATGTCATATTATTCGGTCACTATGTGGTGGTAATATGTGGTCTGGTCATGGTGTGGCTGTATTTTTTCCTTGTATGTAGTATTATTCGGTCACTATGTGGTGGTAATATGTGGTCTGGTCATTTTGTGGCTGTATTTTTTCCTTGTATGTAGTATTTTTCGGTCACTGTGCGGTGGTAATATGTGGTCTGGTCATGGTGTGGCGGTATTTTTTCCCTGCATGTGGTATTATTGGTGTTGGTATAGTGGATTGTGATGTGTATTGCTGTCATTTGTTCTCTCTGATATTAATTAGAAGATTCTTTATTTCCATTAGAGATTAGATACTTGGAACACAGCGGCAGAGATGCACTTACAAGGTTTCTCCTGTGAAAAAAAGTAATCACCTCTCTACAGGATAAGTGATAACATCAGAAAAAGAAAAAATGTACACAGGAACCAATCATAATAAAAAATACAAAATTTTATTGTCAAAAAAGAGCCAAAAAGACAGACAAGGTTATTAAAAAGTGGAAAACCAAAAAATTGACACCAGGAACCTACCACATCTTATAAAGAGGTTGTACATGGAGATTAATAAGCTAGCACACTTCACAGTATAATGCAGCCAAGAAAGAGGGAAAATTTCCTAGTGAAAAAAACTTTGAAGAAGAAGTTCGCCCAGAAGGAGACGAAAGCCGAAACGTGCGATTTTTTTTTTTTTTTTTTTTTTTTTTTTTTTTTTCTTTCCCCTTGTAGTCCTACACTCTTCTTCAAGATAAAGTTTTCTCTCACTAAGAATTTTTGGCTCTTTCTTGAATGCATTATCCTATGAAGTGTGCTTGCTTAAAAATCTCCATGTACAACTCTTTATATCATGTGGTGGGTTCCTGGTGTCAATTTTTTGGCTTCCCACTTTTTAATAACCTTGTCTGTCTTTTTGGTTCTTTTTTGTCGCTAAAATTTTGTATTTTTTATTACAATTGGTTCCTGTGTACATTTTTTCTTTTTCTGATTCTACCATATTGTACTGTACCCTATATATGTCCATTTTTGTTTGGCACTTTATCACTATTTCTTAAACAGTGTATTTAGTGTATTTTGATTTGATGCCCTAATTATTGACCCAACTCCCCCATATAGGAGAAGTGATAATGTATTGATTGGGGGTCTTTTATGATTGGGTCACCAATGAGGAAAGAAAGACCAAGCTAAGCCACAGAAAACCAGAGAGGTTGGTAACTAAGCGGATTGCAGACCCCTGATCCTATCCACACAACTAGCAGTAGCCGTGGAGCGTACCTACGATGATCCTAGACGCCTCGACACAGCCGGAGAGCTAAATAAGCCTAAAGCAAGAAAGGGGAAATCTAAACTGCCCCAGAGCAGACCCCAAAGGAATAGATAGCCCCCAAACATATATTATCGGTGAGACAAGATGAAAACACAAACGCAGGTAGTAAAATAGACTGAGCAAACGATGGGGCCCACACTAACTAGACAGGACAGGAAAGGAAAGACACTGTCTGCAATCACGCAATAAACCCTGCAAAAAATGTCCAACACGTCTGATAGAAAAATACTGAAGTCGCACGACTTCGCCCACTATATCAGCACTCTGGTATATTCTGAAAGCACAGCAAAAAGAGGCCAATCTAATAAGGGACAAAAACAAACTGGCACAAGCAGTAACATATTGATGGAAATTCAGCACAGCCCCAGCTGGAGCTGGCTGACCACACAAAACTGAAATAGACAAAACCAGTTCAAATGTGAACAATAGCAAAAGAACACTTAGCTGAACATGCAGGAACTGAGCTGGAAACTAAGACCTCAGTAGGCAGGAAAAAATCACCAGCAGGGATAGAGGGAGTCGGCTGTCTTAAACCCAGTCAGAAACTCCAGATCTCCAAACGTTCTCCTCATTATCAGGTGGCAAGCCTCTGTTAATCAGATCAGCTCCATTACCTCCAGTAACCACCAGAGGGAGCCCAGAAAGAGGACTCACGACCCCTCTGTCAATATAACCAGCTCCACTACCTTCACTAGTAACCAGAGGTAGGCCAGAAAGCAAATTCACAACAGGGGTCTGACTACTTGAACCCATTCAGCAAAATGTGGAACTTTTTATCCCCATTAGACTGGAGTGGCATGTCCGACTTGACCACTGATCCATTCATTCCCTCAGTGGCTGCACTTGTTTTTTTTCCTGGAAGCCCCAAAAGAGAATGAATGTAGCCGTAGTCAGACATCTCACCTGCAGCTGCATTTTAAAATGGGGATAAGTGTCGCATCAATGATAAAACTTCCTCATTCTTCTGATCGGTGTAGTTCCTAATGGTCAGTCCTAAGCGATCACCTATCCTGTGGAGCCCATGGATCGGTGATAACTTGTTTTAACCAAAGAACCCCATTAATGTAAACTACTGTAATTATACATGCCTGTTATGATTGAGTCACCGTAGGAGGCAGACACAAAAATAGAAGCTACGTCCAGAAAACCAGAGAAGTTGGCAACTATCAGATTGCAGACCCCTGAACCTATCAACACAACTAGCAGTAGCCGTGGGGGGTTCCTACGGTGCCCTAGACCCCTCGATCACAGCCGGAGAGCTAAATAGCCTAAAGACAGAAAAGGAAATCTAAACTGCCCCAGAGCAGACCCCAAAGTAAAAGACAGCCCCCAACATATAATGACGGTGAAGCAAGATGAAAAACACTCACACAGATAGGATAGGCTGAGCAAACGATGGGGCCCAAGCTAACTAAACAGAACAGGAAAGGAAGGTTGCTGTCTGCAATCTGCCAAAACCCTATCAAAAACATAAGCCAACAAGCTGATATGGAAAAAGACCCTGAAGCAGCTAGGCTTCAAAAACTAAATCAGCACTCAGGTATTTTCAGAAGACAGAGCTAAAGGAATTCAGCTCACCGCAGCAGGGAATGGCAGAAATCCAGAAAAATAAAGCAAAACAAAGTCAAAGCACAAATGCAAAAAGCCGAGCAGAAAACTTAGCTTTAGAAGAGCAGGAATTCAGACTGGTCTCCAAGGATCCCACAGAGAAATCACCCGCAGGGCAGAAGGGCGTCGGCGGCCTTATATCCAGTCAGTAACTCCACTCAGCCAGTCATCATCATTAGGCTCAGGTGTTTGATAATCAGGCTCACTACCTTTCTTTACCAGAAGAGGGAGTTCATCGGGCCTCAGTAGTGAAGGGGAAAATGAACTCACAACACATGCCAGTTATGGGGGTGCACAGTACAGTCGATGCTCCACTATAATAGGGATAATGACTGACAGATATGTGCATATAGCTGTAGGGTGGGCCCCTAGTGTCCATTCCCCTGGTGGGCCCCAGCCACCCCAGTCTGACCCTGGTCAGGTACATCATATCTCGTCAAGAATTACACAAGCTGTGGTGTCATGCCAACTGGAAAGAAAAAGTAAAATATTCACAAGTTTTTGCGTAGGCCTTGAGTTGTATAAAATGTGTGTGACTTGTCAAAGTGTTTTACTCCAGATTTATGTTGAAAACACTTTCATGAATCAGCACCTTAAACTTTCATTTGTCGAATGTCAACATATCTAATGGAGGAAAATTGAGGCAGTTTTCATCATGTGTGGCATGCCTTGTTTACTTTTTAAAATGAAAACCCAACCTTAGGCCTAACCTAAGCAATATATCCATATATCTGTATATAATATTATTTTTACCATAAATTGTCTTTGTTTATGTATTCACTTGTGATCTTCTCTCAGCCAGTGTTAAAGGGAACCTGTCACCAGGTTAGGCCAATATGAGATACGGCCACCGCCTTTCAGGGCTGATAAACAGCATTCTGTAATGCTGTATATCGGCCTTCAACCAGACCAGTAAGAGAAGAAAAATTACTTTTATTATACTCACCTGCAGGGCGGTCCGAGGGGTGTCGCTTTTCCTGGTCCGGGGCCATCTTCTTACAATCCCCATTCTCCTTCTTGGTTTTTGGATAATTCCCCCGGCCAGCAGCTATTCCGCAGACACAACCTAGGAGACCCAGTTGTAGGTGCATGTCCTGTTAAAAGGGTAAAAGGATGAAGGCATTGTTTCCTTTGGGACCAGTGTTGCTGCTTTGAACCAATGGCCTCAGACAGACTTTAGAGCCAGTTACCTACAACTCTTATCCGCACTCGTGATATGTGACAATCTTTCCCATCTACAGGACTTTTCTTGTTCTGAAACCATTCTGCAGAAATCACTGCCACAGACTATTAGATTTGTGCCCAATAAGCACAGCTAAAAAAGTAATTTGCTCTTCTAACATCACATAAAAAAAGCTTGACCTGGTCCCTCTACCCTGTCCTCCACCAGTTACCATTCCCCTTGTTGGCTCAGATACTAGCTCATGCACTTATTTATATTCCCGTTGCCGACACAAGCCGGTCCCTTGAACTTAATAGCATTATGCACCCATTTTGTCACTCTCCCATTCCATGTAGATTGTGAGCTCTTATGGGCAGGAAGTGGAACTTCTCTCCTTTTATCTCATTGCTTATTCATCTGTTCTCATTATTTGTCAATTTACTTTTTTGCTACTTCTCCATTTGTAAAGCGCTGCAGGACATGCAGGCACGAATTACAGAACAATTATAATTATTATTCTTCAATATATCAAAGAGTAAGATATGTTATAGCAGTAACAGTGTTTAACCCTTTCACTGCCAAGGGTTTGCAGACTTATTTGCATGCCTTTGACATACACAAATACGACCCGAATTATAAAATTATGAACATGCCAAATCTCCATTATTCCTTTTTAAAATGCCACCTCTTACATTTGTTGCCGCCTTTTTTTTGTAATTTTACTTTAAAGTGTAACTTTTTGTAAAACATGCCACCAGTTTGTGTTTATGGAACAAACTGGAAACCAAGTGGAAGATGAGGCATGCAAGAACATCTAACAACAAATGTTCAAAATATGCACAATCTGCACATACCATTTAGAGATTTGTCTAAATGCTCATATCTTGGCAAAATTCATTAAGACTGAAGTGATTAGAAATCTTAGAAAAGCAGATGTCAGTAAATGAAGTCTACCAATGTCCTAACATGATCACATACATATGCAGCTGCTCACCATTCATTCTCATCCATTAGGAAAATCAGAGAGCATTTGCTATCTTATAGGAACTGTGTAGAATGGAGAGATAACTTGAGGGGTGTCGATGGAGTTACTTACTACAGTTTCTTGCATTGCCACCCGCTGAAAATGTCCTGGATCCAAGATGATAGAATCTGTAAATTTGAGTACAGTGTCGGCCCTCTGCAGAGGTAGAAGCAGTAAGTGACACCAGTGCTGCCCCACAGCTTCTATCACCGACTTCAAATAAATGATCATTAGGGGGTAATGCTGGTGCCACTCACACTGCTTCTATCACCTCCCCCTGATAATGATTAATTTGAGACAGTACTAGAAGCTGTTGATCAGCACTGATATTGCGGGGCTGAGCAGCAATAACAGACACATCAAATAGTGCTTGCTCTACTAACCCCTTAGTGACAGAGCCAATTCTGTACTTAAAGTGATCCTGTCAGCAATTGTGGCCAATAGAAGATGCAGCCACTGCCTTTCAGGGCTTATCTACAGCATTCTATAATCTGACCTGGAAGATAAGAAAAAAGTTTAACTATACTCACCTGGGTGGGGCGGTCCGGTCTGAAGGGTGTCGCAGGTCTGGGTCTGGCACCTCCCATCTTCTTGTGATGCTGCCCTCCTGCTTGCTTCATCGCTCCCTGGCTTCGCGCTCCTGCACAGGTGTACTTATCTGCCTTGTTGAGGGTAGAGTAAAGTACTGCAGTGCGCAGGTGCTGGGTCTCTCTGACCCTTCCCAGCGCCTGCACACTGCAGTACTTTGCTCTGCCATCTGCCCCTTATCAAGCGGATAAGTACACCTGTGCAGGAGAGCGATGCTGGTGAGCGATGAAGCAAGCAGGAGGGCAACATCACAAGAAGATGGGAGGCGCCGGACCAAGACCTTCAACACCTTTTGGACAGGTCCGCCCCCCGGGTGAGTATAAAAACATATTTTTCTAATCTTGCAGGTAGGATGGAGGGCTTATCCACAGCATTACAGAATGCTATTAAATAAAATTGTGGCACACATGATATATGTGGAAAAGAGAGAAAAAAGGTTTTTCTTTCTCAATTAAATGAATCCCTCAATGAACAACAATATTGTTGTTGAGGTTATCTCACATATATACCTGTACTAGGACTGATAAAGACAAACTGAAAACTGTATATAGAGCACACTGAAGACCAAGCAGTCAAATAGTTCCATAAAAATGCGTACACCCAATGGCACACAAAAACCGGACTCATTACCTACCCAGCATACTACAGCAAGTGACCCTATGAGGCTGATAAAAACCATTATGGAGGTACAAAGCCATTATCACAATCATAAAGCAAGTGCTTGTATCACAAACGACAGTCAAGGGACAATCCAGCATAACATATTACCTTAGGGCTGTAGGAGCGGAGGGAAGCCGGCCCATCCCGACGCGCGTTTCGGTGCACTAATCTCCTTCCTCAGGGGGCGTGGATGGAGGGCGCATTGTGCGTACATTTATATTGCGCCAACCGTAAGTCCTGCGGACGCGCAACCCATCTGTCATGCTGCAAACAGTGCCTCCCCCCTGTGACGAAACGGAAGCACGCGGGCCCCACGTGATCGGGCGTCATACACCAGGCGGAGTCTACCATGCAGACAGAAAGCCGGCGCGCATGCGCATTGCACATGACACATCATCAGCCATATTGGGAAAGGGCAAAACTAAGGGAAACCAAACTATAAGGAAATATAAAAACTGAATGTTTCGGACATAAAGGGGGTTAAGCCAGCAGCATAAATGGATACACAAGAGGACATAATTAATCGCCACTTGGCAGAGGCATATATATAGAGAGAAAAGATCCTGTTATATGCTCACAGCATGCAATTAGTAATATATATATACACTCACTGGCCACTTTATTAGGTACACCTGTCCAACTGTGTGTTAAGACTTAATTTCTAATCAGCCAATCACATGGCGGCAACTCAGTGCATTTAGGCATGTAGACATGGTCAAGACAATCTCCTGCAGTTCAAACCGAGCATCAGTATGGGGAAGAAAGGTGATTTGAGTGCCTTTGAACGTGGCATGATTGTTGGTGCCAGAAGGGCTTGTCTGAGAATTTCAGAAACTGCTGATCTACTGGGATTTTCACGCACAACCATCTCTAGGGTTTACAGAGAATGGTCCGAAAAAGAAAAAAAATCCAGTGAGCGGCAGTTCTGTGGCCGGAAATGCCATGTTGATGCCAGAGGTCAGAGGAGAATGGGCAGACTGGTTCGAGCTGATAGAAAGGCAACAGTGACTCAAATTGCCACCCGTTACAACCAAGGTAGGCAGAAGAGCATCTCTGAACGCACAGTGCGTCGAACTTTGAGGCAGATGGGCTACAGCAGCAGAAGACCACACTGGGTACCACTCCTCTCAGCTAAGAACAGGAAACTGAGGCTACAATTTGCACAAGCTCATCGAAATTGGACAGTAGAAGATTGGAAAAACGTTGCCTGGTCTGATGAGTCTCGAATTCTGCTGCGACATTCGGATGGTAGGGTCAGAATTTGGCGTAAACAACATGAAAGCATGGATCCATCCTGCCTTGTATCAATGGTTCAGGCTGGTGGTGGTGGTGTCATGGTGTGGGGAATTTTTTCTGGGCACTCTTTGGGCCCCTTGGTACCAATTGAGCATCGTTGCACCGCCACAGCCTACCTGAGTATTGTTGCTGACCATGTCCATCCCTTTATGACCACAATGTACCCAACATCTGATGGCTACTTTCAGCAGGATAATGCGCCATGTCATAAAGCTCGAATCATCTCAGATTGGTTTCTTGAACATGACAATGAGTTTACTGTACTCAAATGGCCTCCTCAGTCACCAGATCTCAATCCAATAGAGCATCTTTGGGATGTGGTGGAACGGGAGATTCGCATCAGGGATGTGCAGCCGACAAATCTGCGCCAACTGTGTGATGCCATCATGTCAATATGGTCCAAAATCTCTGAGGAATGCTTCCAGCACCTTGTTGAATCTCTGCCATGAAGAATTGAGGCAGTTCTGAAGGCAAAAGGGGGTCCAACCCCTTACTAGCATGGTGTACCTAATAAAGTGGCCAGTGAGTGTATATACACATGTCATGCCCATCACTATACATACATAAATCAATCAATATATACCCTATCAAAGAGCATACTATTTACGTACAACCAATAATATACATTTCATATTCACTTATTATTCAAAACCTCACATAAGTATATATATATATATATATATATATATATATATATATATATACATACATACAGTTGTGGCCAAAAGTATTGACACCCCTACAATTCTGTCAGATAATACTCAGTTTCTTCCTGAAAATGATTGCAAACACAAATTCTTTGGTATTATTATCTTCATTTAATTTGTCTTTAATGAAAAAACACAAAAAGAATTGTCCTAAAGCCAAATTGGATATAATTCCACACCAAACATAAAAAAGAGGGTGGACAAAAGTATTGGCACTGTTCGAAAAATCATGTGATGCTTCTCTAATTTGTGTAATTAACAGCACCTGTAACTTACCTGTGGCACCTAACAGGTGTTGGCAATAACTAAATCACACTTGCCGCCAGTTGACATGGATTAAAGTTGACTCAACCTGTGTCCTTGTGTGTACCACATTGAGCATGGAGAAAAGAAAGAAGACCGAAAAACTGTCTGAGGACTTGAGAAACCAAATTGTGAGGAAGCATGAGCAATCTCAAGGCTACAAGTCCATCTCCAAAGACCTGAATGTTCCTGTGTCTACCGTGCGCAGTGTCATCAAGAAGTTTAAAGCCCATGGCACTGTGGCTAACCTCCCTAGATGTGGACGGAAAAGAAAAATTGACAAGAGCTTTCAATGCAAGATTGTGCGGATGTTGGATAAAGAACCTCGACTAAAATCCAAACAAGTTCAAGCTGCCCTGCAGTCCGAGGGTACAACATTGTCAACCCATACTATCCGTCGGCGTCTGAATGAAAAGGGACTGTATGGTAGGAGACCCAGGAAGACCCCACTTCTTACCCCGAGACATAAAAAAGCCAGGCTGGAGTTTGTCAAAACTTACCTGAAAAAGCCTAAAACGTTTTGGAAGAATGTTCTCTGGTCAGATGAGACAAAAGTAGAGCTTTTTGGGCAAAGGCATCAACATAGAGTTAACAGGAGAAAAAAAGAGGCATTCAAAGAAAAGAACACGGTCCCTACAGTCAAACATGGCGGAGGTTCCCTGATGTTTTGTGGTTGCTTTGCTGCCTCTGGCACTGGACTGCTTGACCGTGTGCATGGCATTATGAAGTCTGAAGACTACCAACAAATTTTGCAGCATAATGTAGGGCCCAGTGTGAGAAAGCTGGGTCTCCCTCAGAGGTCATGGGTCTTCCAGCAGGACAATGACCCAAAACACACTTCAAAAAGCACTAGAAAATGGTTTGAGAGAAACCACTAGAGACTTCTAAGGTGGCCAGCAATGAGTCCAGACCTGAATCCCATAGAACACCTGTGGAGAGATCTAAAAATGGCAGTTTGGAGAAGGCACCCTTCAAATATCAGGGACTTGGAGCAGTTTGCCAAAGAAGAATGGTCTAAAATTCCAGCAGAGCATTGTAAGAAACTCATTGATGGTTACCAGAAGCGGTTGGTCGCAGTTATTTTGGCTAAAGGTTGTGCAACCAAGAATTAGGCTGAGGGTGCGAATACTTTTGTCTGGCCCATTTTTGGAGTTTTGTGTGAAATGATCAATGTTTTGCTTTTTGCTTCATTCTCTTTTGTGTTTTTTCATTTAAGACAAATTAACCGAAGATAATAATACCAAAGAACTTGTGTTTGCAATCATTTTCAGGAAGAAACTGAGTATTATCTGACAGAATTGCAGGGGTGTCAATACTTTTGGCCACAACTGTGTATATATATATATATATATACACTCACTGGCCACTTTATTAGGTACACCTGTCCAACTGTGTGTT
This sequence comes from Dendrobates tinctorius, assembly GCF_039654945.1. Taxonomy (NCBI): domain Eukaryota; kingdom Metazoa; phylum Chordata; class Amphibia; order Anura; family Dendrobatidae; genus Dendrobates; species Dendrobates tinctorius. The sequence goes on from NW_027361743.1 coordinate 53,340,564, forward strand.
AAGACTTAATTTCTAATCAGCCAATCACATGGCGGCAACTCAGTGCATTTAGGCATGTAGACATGGTCAAGACAATCTCCTGCAGTTCAAACCGAGCATCAGTATGGGGAAGAAAGGTGATTTGAGTGCCTTTGAACGTGGCATGATTGTTGGTGCCAGAAGGGCTGGTCTGAGAATTTCAGAAACTGCTGATCTACTGGGATTTTCACGCACAACCATCTCTAGGGTTTACAGAGAATGGTCCGAAAAAGAAAAAAAATCCAGTGAGCGGCAGTTCTGTGGCCGGAAATGCCATGTTGATGCCAGAGGTCAGAGGAGAATGGGCAGACTGGTTCGAGCTGATAGAAAGGCAACAGTGACTCAAATTGCCACCCGTTACAACCAAGGTAGGCAGAAGAGCATCTCTGAACGCACAGTGCGTCGAACTTTGAGGCAGATGGGCTACAGCAGCAGAAGACCACACTGGGTACCACTCCTCTCAGCTAAGAACAGGAAACTGAGGCTACAATTTGCACAAGCTCATCGAAATTGGACAGTAGAAGATTGGAAAAACGTTGCCTGGTCTGATGAGTCTCGATTTCTGCTGCGACATTCGGATGGTAGGGTCAGAATTTGGCGTAAACAACATGAAAGCATGGATCCATCCTGCCTTGTATCAACGGTTCAGGCTGGTGGTGGTGGTGTCATGGTGTGGGGAATTTTTTCTGGGCACTCTTTGGGCCCCTTGGTACCAATTGAGCATCGTTGCAACGCCACAGCCTACCTGAGTATTGTTGCTGACCATGTCCATCCCTTTATGACCACAATGTACCCAACATCTGATGGCTACTTTCAGCAGGATAATGCGCCATGTCATAAAGCTCGAATCATCTCAGATTGGTTTCTTGAACATGACAATGAGTTTACAGTACTCAAATGGCCTCCTCAGTCACCAGATCTCAATCCAATAGAGCATCTTTGGGATGTGGTGGAACGGGAGATTCGCATCAGGGATGTGCAGCCGACAAATCTGCGCCAACTGTGTGATGCCATCATGTCAATATGGTCCAAAATCTCTGAGGAATGCTTCCAGCACCTTGTTGAATCTCTGCCACGAAGAATTGAGGCAGTTCTGAAGGCAAAAGGGGGTCCAACCCCTTACTAGCATGGTGTACCTAATAAAGTGGCCAGTGAGTGTATATATATATATATATTTATATATGATACGGCACAAGAAGTATATAGAAAAATATAGAAAAGTAGCCGCTTAATGTCTTTACGTAATATATGGCTGCAAAGCAAATATAAAGCAGCATGCCATATACTGATGTACATAAGTCCATATTAGCTGGCGCCCATGAAAACTTTCTTTGCAGAACCACGACATTCAAGCGGAATCCGAGCTGTATGATGGTCATCACATGTCAAACAGTATTCATAATACTAGAATAATAGATAAAATTAATAAAATGAAACATTAAAACAAATGACCTATGGATGTCACAACGATGCTCAACAGGCAGAGACTACAAAAACTGGACAAACGATATGTTCTCGTTTAGCCCATTTGGATGAATTGTACGTAATGTCCAGATCCATCTGGTTTCAAGCTGGGCCAGACGTATAGATAGATTGCCACCTCTTATATTTATGTTAAGGGCGTCAATGCCTTGAATCCTAAGCAGCGCAGCATTACATTGGCAGAACTCCTTAAAATGCCTAAGCAGGGTTTTTAGGGTGGAGATGTCTGTGCAGGCAGATGCCGCCTGTATCCCGAGTTCGTGCTCCCTCATGTGAACTTTAAGTTGTCTTGTGGTCAACCCTATGTATATCAGTCCACATGGACAAGTGGCATGATATATTACGTACCGAGTGGTACAGGATATAGCATTATAGAATGCTGTAGATAAGCCCTGAAAGGCAGTGGCTGCATCTTATATCAGCCAAAACTGCTGACAGGTTCTCTTCAATGACCAGGTCAATTTTTACAATTCTGACCACTGTCACTTTACGTGGTTATAACTCTGGAATGCTTTAACAGATCCCATTGATTCTGAGATTATTTTTTCATGACATATTATACTTCAAGATACTGGTAAAATATCTTCGATATGACTTGCGTTTATTTGTGTAAATAATGGAAATTTTTGCAATTTTTATGCCCTTAAAGCTTAAAGATATGTCACACAAACTACTTAATAAATAACATTTCCCATATGTCTACTTTTACACCAGCACAATTTTTGGAAACAACAATTTTTTGTTAGGACGTTATAAGGGTTAAAAGTTGACCAGCGATTTCTCATTTTTACAACAAAATTTACAAAATTATTTTTTTAGAGACCACCTCACATTTGAAGTGAGTTTGGGGAGTCAATATAACAGAAAATACCCAAAAGTGACACCATTCTAAAAACTGCACACCACTAGAGTTGAGCGAAACGGGTCGAAAAAATTCAAAAGTCGCCGACTTTGGCAAAGTCGGGTTTCATGAAACGAAACCCGACCCTAGGATGAGGTCGGCCACGAGGTCGGCGACTTACGCGCCAAAGTCGCGTTTCAAAAGTTTGTTTTGCGCTCTTTTTCAGCCAATCAGGATCCACGGACACTGTGGGCAACGTGATGACATAGGCACGGGTCACCACCATCTTTCAGAAGGGCATGCAAGTGATTGGCTTGCTTTGGTGGGCGTCACAGGGGGTATAAAAGGGCGTGCACGCCGACCGCCATCTTACTTCTGCCGATCTTAGCATAGGGAGAGGTTGCTGCTGATTCTGTAGGGAGAGCGTTAGGCAGGGAAGAAGACAGAAAAACTGCTTCTGCTGCTAGCGATTTGGCCTGCACAACACACCAGTCACTGTGTGTGCAGTGAAAGGGGAGGCTATATAGTGGTGTATCAGTGGTGTTGGTTGTTGGGCTGCCTTCTAAGGCTTCCTGACAGGCTGGCATTGCTGTTTACCCACTGCTCCGCAAACTGCTTTTTTAAAAGCAATCCAATCTCCCTTATCCTCTAGTCACTTTGGTCACAGCTGTGCCATCGAGCCTGTCACATAGCGCTCAGATATTCATTGGGCCTCAAACTGCTTTTTTAAAAGCAAGCCCAATTTTTTTTTTTTGTCCTGCTGAGAAGAAAAAAAAACTGCTTCTGCTGCTGATAGCAATTTGGCCTGCACAACACACCAGTCACTGTGTGTGCAGTGCAAGGGGAGGCTATATTGTGGTGTATCAGTAGTGTTGGTTGTTGGGCTGCCTTTTAAGGCTTCCTGACAGGCTGGCATTGCTGTTTACCCACTGCTCCGCAAACTGCTTTTTTAAAAGCAATCCAATCTCCCTTATCCTCTAGTCACTTTGGTCACAGCTGTGCCATCGAGCCTGTCACATAGCGCTCAGATATTCATTGGGCCTCACACAATCCAAAAGTGTCCAGTGTCCAAAAGTGTGTGCAGAGATTCAAAATCTCCCTTATCCTCTAGTCACTTAGGTCACAGCTGTGCCATCGAGCCTGTCACATAGCGCTCAGATATTCATTGGGCCTCACACAATCCAAAAGTGTCCAGTGTCCAAAAGTGTGTGCAGAGATTCAAAATCTCACTTATCCTCTAGTCACTTAGGTCACAGCTGTGCCATCGAGCCTGTCTCATAGTGCTCAGATATTCATTGGGCCTCACACAATCCAAAAGTGTCCAGTGTCCAAAAGTGTGTGCAGAGATTCAAAATCTGCCTTATCCTCTAGTCACTTAGGTCACAGCTGTGCCATCGAGCCTGTCACATAGCGCTCAGATATTCATTGGGCCTCACACAATCCAAAAGTGTCCAGTGTCCAAAAGTGTGTGCAGAGATTCAAAATCTCACTTATCCTCTAGTCACTTAGGTCACAGCTGTGCCATCGAGCCTGTCACATAGCGCTCAGATATCAGTGGGCCTCACACAATCCAAAAGTGTCCAGTGTCCAAAAGTGTGTGCAGAGATTCAAAATCTCACTTATCCTCTAGTCACTTAGGTCACAGCTGTGCCATCGAGCCTGTCACATAGCGCTCAGATATCAGTGGGCCTCACACAATCCAAAAGTGTCCAGTGTCCAAAAGTGTGTGCAGAGATTCAAAATCTCACTTATCCTCTAGTCACTTAGGTCACAGCTGTGCCATCGAGCCTGTCACATAGCGCTCAGATATCAGTGGGCCTCACACAATCCAAAAGTGTCCAGTGTCCAAAAGTGTGTGCAGAGATTCAAAATCTCACTTATCCTCAAGTCACTTAGGTCACAGCTGTGCCATCGAGCCTGTCACATAGCGCTCAGATATTCATTGGGCCTCACACAATCCAAAAGTGTCCAGTGTCCAAAAGTGTGTGCAGAGATTTAAAAATCTCACTTATCCTCTAGTCACTTAGGTCACAGCTGTGCCATCGAGCCTGTCTCATAGTGCTCAGATATTCATTGGGCCTCACACAATCCCAAAGTTTCCAGTGTCCAAAAGTGTGTGCAGAGATTCAAAATCTCACTTATCCTCTAGTCACTTAGGTCACAGCTGTGCCATCGAGCCTGTCACATAGCGCTCAGATATTCATTGGGCCTCACACAATCCAAAAGTGTCCAGTGTCCAAAAGTGTGTGCAGAGATTCAAAATCTCACTTATCCTCTAGTCACTTAGGTCACAGCTGTGCCATCGAGCCTGTCACATAGCGCTCAGATATCAGTGGGCCTCACACAATCCAAAAGTGTCCAGTGTCCAAAAGTGTGTGCAGATATTCAAAATCTCACTTATCCTCTAGTCACTTAGGTCACAGCTGTGCCATCGAGCCTGTCACATAGCGCTCAGATATTCATTGGGCCTCACACAATCCAAAAGTGTCCAGTGTCCAAAAGTGTGTGCAGAGATTCAAAATCTCCCTTATCCTCTAGTCACTTAGGTCACAGCTGTGCCATCGAGCCTGTCACATAGCGCTCAGATATTCATTGGGCCTCACACAATCCCAAAGTGTCCAGTGTGCAAAAGTGTGTGCAGAAATTCAAAATCTCCCCTGTCCTATAGACACCTTGTACCTTGTTTTACATACTATATAGTTTGTTGGATTTTGTCTACATTTCTACCAAAAATGAGGAAGGCTGGTGGAAGAGGCCGTGGAATTGGGCGGGGGTTGGCAGCTGGTAATGATGGTGTTGGTGGTGGATCTGATGGTAGTGGCAAGAGCAAAATAGGACCGAATGCAGGAGGTGTTGAGCCTGCGTCATCGTCTGGCTACATAAGGCCTCGAACGCTTAGTTTTCTAGGAGTTGGCAAACCGCTTTTAAAGCCAGAGCATCAGGAAAAAGTTTTGTCTTACATTGCTGACTCAGCCTCCAGCTTTATCGCCTCCTCTTCTTCAGTTGTAAAAAGTAAAAGCACTGAGTCGTCATTGGAGGCTCATGTTCATGAACCACACCTTTCCTTGTGTCCTTCACCCCAACCAAGATTGAAGGATGACGCAGGCCATACTACTGATTACTCCATGGAGCTGTTTTCACATACCATGCCTGGATTATCAAGTGAAATGGTGAATTACCCAGGCCAAGATGAATCTGACATGGAGTGCACTGATGCACAGCCGCTGATGGATGATTCTGCTGGTACATTCACTCAGAGCACTACATTGTCCTCACAGTGTACAGAGCCAGATTCTGACCCTGATGAGACTCAGGTGCCCCTTCCCGCACACTATACCACCATACACGGTGACACAGAGGAAGGTGCACATGACATAGAAGAAGAGGTGATGGATGACCCAGTTGTTGACCCAGATTGGCATCCATTTGGGGAAGAGGGTGCTGCTTCCAATAGCTCAGATGAGGAGCATACACAGCAGACATTGACATCGCAACAGCTGTTATCTGGCAGGCCCGGAGCACTCCAAAGACAGGTTCCAAACATCAAAAGAGTTGCTGGACAGCTTTTCCAGAGGGTCAAAAGATCACAGCATGCTAGGCCGCAAAATGTCTGCCAAAGTAGGAAGAGTGCAGTGTGGCACTTTTTTGAACAAAATCCTCATGATCAGGCCAAGGTTATCTGTAAGAAGTGCGCAAAGACCTTTAGCCGAGGGAAAAATCTGAAAAATTTGAATACCAGTTGCATGCTTAGACATTTAACCAGCATGCACTTGCAAGCGTGGACACAACACCAAACCTCAAGTGCCACATGTGCAACTGATCACAACGAAGGTAGTCAGCAACGCTACATTGTTTCCCCCACTGTAAGCCCACCGGTTAGCACAGCAGCAAATGTTGAGGTGTCGTTGCAAGGCCACAGCAGTCAGGGAATCCCACTGTTATATCAACGAAAGACTGATTCTAGGCCATCAGAAAGAACACCAACTCCATCACCATCATCAACCCTCTCTCAGTCCGCCCTGTCCACCGCTACTTCCACCATATGCAACTCTCAAGTCCAGCTCACCCTCCCAGACACTATGAGTAGGTCAAGAAAGTACTCAGTCTCTCATCCGCGTACACTGGGTTTGAACGCCCACATTGCCAAACTAATCTCGTTTGAGATGATGCCCTTTCGGTTGGTGGAAAGCACAGCTTTCCGCGAACTCATGGCCTATGCAGTACCACGCTATGACCTACCCAGTCGCCACTTCTTCTCTCGCAAAGCCATCCCAGCCCTCCACCATCATGTGAAAGACCGCATTGTCCATGCACTCAAGCAGTCAGTGAGCGGAAAGGTGCACCTCACTACTGATGCATGGTCCAGTCGGCATGGCCAGGGCCGTTACGTGTCCATCACTGCGCACTGGGTTAATGTGGTGGATGCAGGGTCCACAGGGGACAGCGGTGGTGGGACAGTGCTGCCTAGCCCACGGTATAGGAAACAGTTGGCTGTAGGCGTTCCACCCTCCTCCTCCTCCTCCTCCTCCAGAAGCGAAAGCTCGTCCACAGAGCGCAGTCGTACGAGCACTCCATCTGCAGCTGCCACTGTTGCACACGATGTGTCCCCCTATCGAGCAGCTAGTGGAAAGCGTCAGCAGGCTGTGTTGCAGATGATGTGTTTGGGCGACAGACATACCGCCGAGGTGCTGGCCGAGTACTTGAAGTGACAAACTGAGTCATGGCTGGGCAGTGTACATCTTGAGGCAGGCAAGGTAGTTAGTGATAACGGCCGTAATTTTATGGCAGCCATAGCCCTTTCAAAACTCAGCCACATACCTTGCTTGGCTCACACCTTGAACCTGGTGGTGCAGTGCTTCCTCAAAAATTATCCGGAGTTAACAGCCCTGCTCCAGAAGGTGCGAAGACTGTGCGCGCACATCCGCCGGTCGCCTGTACACTCCGTTCATATGCAGAAGCTGCAGTGATTGCTCCACCTTCCCAACCACCGCCTCATTATCGACATTGCAACAAGGTGGAACTCCACCCTGCACATGGTGGAGCGGCTGTGCGAGCAGAGGCAGGCCATAATGCATTTGTGGGAGGATACACGGCCAGGCACTTTGAGAGCAGACATGGAGTTGACAGGTGTGCAGTGGTCGAAGCTGAAAGACCTCTGTAAAGTCCTTCAGTGTTTTGAGGAATGCACACGGCTGGTAAGCGCAGACGACGCCATCCTAAGCATGAGCATCCCACTTATGCGTCTGCTCATGCAAACTTTGACGCACCTTAAGGAGCAGGCGTCTGCAGCCAATGTTGATGAGGAGGAAGAGGAGGAGGGAATCCTTGATGACATTCAGCCATTGTCTGCTCAGGGACCTCTCCTGGACGAGGTGGAGGAAGAAGAGGAGGAGGAGGATGATGATGGGGATGATTACTTAGGGGAGGAGGATGCATCTCGTGGGGCAAGTGAAAATGTTGGCGTGGCAAGGTCTGGTACAGGGTTTGTGCGTGACTGGAGGGATGTGGATTTGCCAGAAAGTGCTCCTCCAACCAGCACTCGCAGTGCATCATTGACACCGGGAACATTGGCCCACATGTCAGATTATGCCTTGTGGATCCTAAAAAGGGACCCCCGCATTGCCAAAATGATGAACGATGACGACTACTGGTTGGCCAGCATCCTGGATCCACGCTATAAAGGCAAATTACAAAACATCATGCCACAGGAGAACCTTGACCTAATATTGGCTAATAATCAAGCAACTCTGGTAAATCGGTTGCTTGAGGCATTCCCCGCACACAGCAGCGGTGATGGTTCTCACACGAGCCGTACGGGCCGGGGGCAGCTTGGCAGAGGTGTTCGTGGTGCACACAGCAGAAGTGGCGTTGGAGACAGGGGTTTCATGACAATGTTGTGGACTGATTTTTCAAATACCGCTCACACAACTGGTAATACTGCATCGATGGAAAGTGACAGGAGACAGCAGTTGTCAACCATGGTTACAAACTACTTTTCCTCCCATATCGATGTTCTCCCACACAGGTCATTCCCCTTTGACTATTGGGCCGCTAAACTGGACACCTGGCCTGAATTGGCCCAATATGCCTTACAGGAGCTCGCTTGCCCAGCTGCAAGTGTGCTATCGGAAAGAGTCTTCAGTGCAGCTGGATCAATCCTGACAGAAAAAAGGACCTGTCTGTCAACCCAAAATGTGGATGATCTAACCTTCATTAAAATGAACCATGCATGGGTTTCCAAGGATTTTGTCCCACCTTCCCCTGATGACACAAAGGGTGACAGAAAAATGGCTTGCTTTGGTCCACCTCTTCCTGGGACTTGACCTATTTCGCCTTTTGCATCAGCTGAATGTCCAACATCAAAATATGCCACTTTCTAAAACTCCCTAACTGTGCTGCCTCCCCCCCCATGGCCGGGGTCACCACCTAGCGCACGACACCGTGCGAGTGCCGTTGCCCTGGACAGGTGGGTAGGCCGACTCTTTGGCGCGGGCACTGGCTCAGGGTCCCTCATAGTGCAATCAAGTGTCTCTGACGGTGGTGGTGCACACCCGCCGTCAGACACACCGCTGTACTATGAGGGGCCCAGTGCCAGTACCGACGCCCACGAGTGGGCCCCCCCTTGCTTGGGCAGGGCCCCAGCATTTGCAATCTTTACCTCTCCCTGCTCCTCCGCTGTGTAATCTGGGCCGTCAAATCCATACTGTGCCTGACACCGTCTGAGCCTGCCTCCTGAGACATATATTTTGAATGTGTACGCTATCCATACATGTTATCCGGGGATACGGTACCCTTTCTAACCTTTGTGCAATCACGTGCAATCCATACTGGGCCTGACACCGTCTGAGCCTGCCTCCTGAGACATATATTTTGAATGTGTACGCTATCCATACATGTTATCCGGGGATACGGTACCCTTTCTAACCTTTGTGCAATCCATACTGGGCCTAACACCGTCTGAGCCTGCCTCCTGAGACATATATTTTGAATGTGTACGCTATCCATACATGTTATCCGGGGATACGGTACCCTTTCTAACCTTTGTGCAATCACGTGCAATCCATACTGGGCCTAACACCGTCTGAGCCTGCCTCCTGAGACATATATTTTGAATGTGTACGCTATCCATACATGTTATCCGGGGATACGGTACCCTTTCCAACCTTTGTGCAATCACGTGCAATCCATACTGGGCCTAACACCGTCTGAGCCTGCCTCCTGAGACATATATTTTGAATGTGTACGCTATCCATACATGTTATCCGGGGATACGGTACCCTTTCTAACCTTTGTGCAATCACGTGCAATCCATACTGGGCCTAACGCCGTCTGAGCCTGCCTCCTGAGACATATATTTTGAATGTGTACGCTATCCATACATGTTATCCGGGGATACGGTACCCTTTCTAACCTTTGTGCAATCACGTGCAATCCATACTGGGCCTAACACCGTCTGAGCCTGCCTCCTGAGACATATATTTTGAATGTGTACGCTATCCATACATGTTATCCGGGGATACGGTACCCTTTCTAACCTTTGTGCAATCACGTGCAATCCATACTGGGCCTAACACCGTCTGAGCCTGCCTCCTGAGACATATATTTTGAATGTGTACGCTATCCATACATGTTATCTGGGGATACGGTACCCTTTCTAACCTTTGTGCAATCACGTGTAATCCATACTGGGCGTGAGAACCGCTGGCGAGCTGTTAAGCAAGCTACAGCACCTGTGGTTTGCACACGTAAGTTTTTCATTTTTTCAGGAATGACGGTTAGGCCTAATTCCGGAACTGCAGTTGACCTGCACTTACTGGGAAATCATTGTTCGCGGGTAATAATTGTAATCAGTGATCCCCATCACTAACGTTGTTCAGCGGGTTATCTGCACCTGTAAGCGACAAACGCTGGCCTTTTCAGTGTAGCGCACATGCAGCCATGGACATGTAAGGGCATGACATACCAGTTATTGGCCAATCTCATGTTCCAGAGCCTCACGTGTCCCTCTAGTAAGCCGGACTCGGACCGCGGGGCATGACGGAGTCTCGTTCGTTAACGGAATTAAGCTTGCAATGTGTGCATCTGTTCTGTAGCTGGCATGGTTGAGGTTTCCCAGGTGGAGTCGAATTTAACCGTAGGCTCCACTCCTGGTGGTGCCCTTCTGGACATTCCTTTAAGGTTCAGCTTTGCAACCATACTGCCCACGTAAAACAAACAATTTGCCTTCATGAACGCTGTTTGGAGGGTCATGACTCGTGGGAATAACGCCGCCCAATCAGTTAACCTGCTAGAGAGATCCTTCGTTGCTCCCAAGCATGACATCACACTCTCTAGGAGGAAGGTAATGTCACTGTGGCGACCGTACTCCTGGGGGCGACACAAGTGCACTGATGCCCAGCCACTGCTCGATGAATCTGCTGGTACATTGACCCAGACCACTACATTCCCCTCGCACGCTACACGGCCTGAATCTGACCCTGATGAAACTCAGGTTACCCTTCCCATATACAGTTCCATCTTACACGGTGACAAAGAGGAAGCTGCAGATGAAAGTGAAGGTTCGGCCCACCCGCCATCAGACACACCACCGTACTATCAGGGGCCCTGTGCCAGTGCCGTCGCCAACGAGTGGGCCCCCCCTGCTTGCTCAGGATCACAGCACTTGCAAGGTTGAAATACTGTGCAGTGAGATGGAAGATGGGGACGACGAGGAGTCCAGACTAGTACAGGGATTCCCTAGCGAGGAGACTTATTTGATTGTTTTCAATGTTGGGACAGCAATTTTTGGGGAGCAAGTTACTCTGGAGAATGATAGATGGGGCCCACCATACACTGGAACATTCCAAAGGTGGACATCAGACACTGGAGCAGCATTTACAGGGCCCATTATACACTAGAGCATTAGAAATGGGGCCCATTATGTTTGGAGCATTATTTGGGCCCATAAGACAGTGGAGCTTCATCCATGGGGACCAACATATACTGTAGCATTATGTGGAGCTCATCATATACTGTTTCAAACATTATATGGGACCAATGATTCTGTATGGAGAAATAGATGGGCCTCGTCATGAGATGTAAAAAGTGAAGTATTTTTCATTGTACTATACCGCTATTTCTCTGCTGTATCGGAGCATGATGAGTTTTGGTATGTGTTAAAGGGGCGCTCTTTCGCCCAGGGCACATGAAAACCTGGAGCCAGCCCCCCCCCCCACAACTTTAGCCAAATAACCCCCATTTTTCAGTGCGTAACTTGTATTATGCAGTTAATTAAGGTTGACAAGCTTAAGTAAGAAGAATTGATGCTTTTGGCATTCAAATGGGCACTGTAGGTGTGTTTCCTGTCCTCCTCTCACTGCCGACTTTTATTCCCCATTGACTTACATTGGGTTTCGTGTTTCGGGACGACCCCGACTTTTCCCTATAATCGGACGATCTTGCTCGACCCGACTTTTGAAAAAGTCGGGTTTCACGAAACGAAACGCGACCCTAAAAAACCAAAAGTCGCTCTACTCTACACACCACAATGTGTGCAATACACATTCAAGAAGTTTATTAACCCTTCAGGTGCTTCACAAGAACTAAAGCAATGTTGAACGAAAAAATGAACATTTTACTTTTTTCACGAAAAATTTACTTTGGAACCAAACTTTTTTTTATTTTCACAAGGGTATCAGAAGAAAATTGACCACAAAATTTTTTGTGCAATTTCTCCTGAATACGCTGATACCCTTTATGTGGGGAAAGCCACTGTTTGGGCACATGGCAGGGTTCAGAAGGGAGGGAGCACCATTTGACTTTTTGAATGCAAAATTGGCTGGAATCAATGGCGGGCACCGTGTTGTGTTTGGAGATCTCCTAATGTACCTAAACAGTAGAAACACACCCAATTCTAACTCCAACCCTAACACAGCCCTAATCCCAACCCTAACCCCTAAACCTAATCCCAACCACAACCATAATCCCAACACCACCCTAACCTCAACACCACAACCGTAACCCCAACACAACCCTAACCCTAGCTCTAACCCCCACCCTAACCCTAACTGCAAAGAATGGAAAAAATACTTTTTTTATATTACTTTTTTTTTACCTAACTAAGGCTACTTTCACACTTGCGTTTTTTTGCTGCGCGTTTTTGCGCACACAAACGCATGAAAAAAACGCATCATGCGTTTGTGTGCTTTTTTTGCGTGTTTTGGTGCATTTTTTTAAAAAAAACACATGCATTTTTTATGTGCACCCATAGACTTTAATGGGTGTTTTGCTGTAAAAAAAAAAACGCATTGCGTGCGCATACGTTTTTTGGGACAAGTTGGACGCACAAAAAAATGCAACAGGATGCATTTTGTGTGCCCGAGCACACACTGCAAAAAAAGCATGCGCATACAAACGCGTACGTGCGCATATGTATGCGTGCATATGCGCACCCATGTTAAAGTATAGGGGAAAAAACGCATGCTTTTTTTGCGCAAAAAAACGCAAGTGTGAAACCAGCCTAAGGGGGTGATAAAGGGGGGTTTGATTTACTTTTTATTATTTCGATCACTGTGATAGGGTCTAAATGAACCAATCAAAATGAACCAATAAGAAAAATCTATTGTTGTCGGGTGTCAGCCGGCAGATCTCAGTGGATGTACTGCGCATGCGCCAACCTTTTTCTTCCGGGAAAATTACACAGAGGGCCAAGGAACGGAACCAGAGGATAGATAGATATGGGATAGATAGATAGATAGATAGATAGATAGATAGATAGATAGATAGATAGATAGATAGATAGATAGATAGATAGACTGTATGTATAGATAGAAATAGATATACACAGTAGCAAGGCCAGGTAGGTGAGGCTTAAAGGGATTGTTCGGTCCAAATAAATAAATTTGCAGTCACTCTGAGTGACAGCAGACTTACGAATCCCACCAATTTCAGACCCAGGACTAGAGGGTATGTATGAGTTATTAATAATCCTGGTCAGTGGGCTTGGCCTTGCTCCTTACACTTGTATGGACCGAAGCAGCGCCCCATCTAGTGACATGGCCATCCAGTGCGCATGGCCAACTAGAAGGCACAGCCTCACTCCATACAATGGTATGGAAGTGAGGCCGCGCCCACTGTCTGGGACTATGTATAATGCATATATACCCTCCATCCCCGGGTCTGAAACCAGCGAATCCCCGCAGCACACAGTGTATGCGCTGGGAGAATTCATAAATCGGCAGTCGCACATAGTGACTGCAGACTTATCAATTTGGACTGGACTACAGCTTTAAATCCTAGCCCTGCTGGTCTTTATTAGGATAGGAAAGTACCTGCAATGTTTTGCTAGCAACCAGGAAATGGGTTCAGCATGAATTGCTGGTGAACCAGTGAGTCTGCTGGATGTAGCAGAGGCGAGTGTGTAAGTTTGTGAGTGACTATCCAAGATATCAGCTGTAGTTGGGAGAGAGACAACTGAATGGAGATTGGGGAGTCAGTTAAGGAGCTTAGCAGTCTTTGATTCTAGAGAGAAAAAGGACCATTTAATGGTGGACAATGTACCAGAGTGTGGAGATGGAGAGATCTTATACTGACCTGTGTGTGGGTGGAGGTATACCTGCTAGAGTATTGGATATACCTGCCTGAGTATTGAACTATACTTGTCAGAGTATTGGACGTCCACCTGCCAGAGTATTGACCTGCTGTATTTACTGTACTTTCCTGCTGGGCATGGCTTTTTTGTGTCAAAGTGTCACACTGTGATGGTCTTCGGTAAGGAAAGGGTGCCTCAAACTGTCCCTGGAACTGGAACCCTAACTATCTCTGTCCCGAGGTTATTCTTGAAGTTACAGAGACCCAGTCTCTGATGTTACTATGCTCCTGCTAAACCCTGTCCCCTCCCCCACCCCATGAGCCATGGGACAAAAATGTAAGGTAAACAACACACAAAGATAAAACAGGGAAAACAGAAAACCTCTATCATACCTATTATACAAAAGCACCAATCAACAATAGGGAGGATAGGAACAGGGAGGAATAAACTAAATGGGAACAGGGATCAGGAGTAGAGTTGAGCGAAACGGGTCGAAAAAATTCAAAAGTCGCCGACTTTCGCCAGAGTCGGGTTTCATGAAACGAAACCCGACCTTAGCGTGAGGTCGGCCACGAGGTCGGCGACTTTAGCGCCAAAGTCGCATTTCAAAAGATGCTTTAGCGCCGTTTTTTAGCCAATCAGAAAGAATGGACACTGTTGGCAACGTGATGACATAGGCAGTGGTCACCACCATCTTGGAGAAGGGCATGCAAGTGATTGGTTTGCTTTGTGTGGCGTCACAGTGGGGTATAAAAGGGCGGGGACGCGACCGCCATGTTACTCATAATGATCTCAGAATAGGGAGAGCTGCTGCAGCTGCTGATTCTGTAGGGAGAGCGTTAGGAAGGCAAAAAGAAAAAAAAAACTGCTTCTGCTGCTAGCGCTTTTCACTGCAGTTACTGTGCAGTGAAAGGTGAAGATTTTTGCTTTTGTGCTGCAGCGTTGGTGGTGATTAGCCTGCCTTTTAAGGCTAGCTGCATTGCTGTGTGCACAACGGGGTTCAAACTTCTTTTTTAAAAGCAATCCAAATTGTATTGTTTTGTCCTGGTGAGGTAGTGAGCGTTCATTTTTTCACACACCGTACAGAGGTGTACGCTCCTCACACAGTACCGTGTAATGGCTGTTATCACGGCCAAATTGAAGCTATCTAAGTGTGTGACTCTGTAAGGAAAAGTCGAGGAGTTTATCCATTCTTACAGACCTACACCTTTATAGTTTTGTCCGTTTTTCAAACAGTTTAGTATATTTGCTGCTTGATTGCATTCAAAACTAGAGAGAGACAGCGTGTGTCAGTCCGTATACAAAAACACGGAGCTTGACAATTTTACATACACCATACAGCGGTGTACGTGCACGCTCCTCTCTCAGTACCGTGTAACGGCTGTTATCACGGCCAAATTGAAGCTATGTAAGTGTGTGACTCTGTAAGGAAAAGCCGAGGAGTTTGTCCGTTCTTACAGACCTACACTCTATGGAGATTCCAATTCTGCCCAATTCTATATACACCTTGTAGTTTGTCATACACTAGGCAATTTCTGCCGGTCACATTGCGGTGTTATAGACACAGGGCCTGACAGAATCCAACTGTGTCCTGAAGTGTAGAGAGATTCCAATTCTCTACAGTCCACTATCCACCTTTCTTACAACATCCAGAATCTGCCTGTCACTTTGCGGTGTAAAATCAACAGGGCCTGACAGAATCCAACTGTGTCCTGAAGTCTACAGAGATTCCAATTCTCCACAGTCCTCTATCCACCTTTATTAGGGCAGCACGGTGGCTCAGTGGTTAGCGCTGCAGCCTTGCAGCGCTGGGGTCCTGGGTTCGTATCCCACCAAGGACAACATCTGCAAGGAGTTTGTATGTTCTCCCCGTGTTTGCGTGGGTTTCCTCCGGGTACTCCGGTTTCCTCCCACACTCCAAAGACATACTGATAGGGAATTTAGATTGTGAGCCTCATCGGGGACAGTGATGATAATGTGTGCAAAACTGTAAAGCGCTGCGGAATATGTTAGCGCTATATAAAAAATAAAGATTTATTTATTTATTTATTTATTACACCATCCAGAATCTGCCTGTCACATTGCGGTGTAAAATAAACAGGGCCGTACCATATAGTTGGTGGTTTTTAGGGTACATTTTCCCCAAAAATGAGGAAGTGTGGTGGAAGAGTCCGTGGAAGTGGGTGAGGGTTGGCAGCTGGTAATGATGGTGTTGGTGTTGGTGGTGGATCTGCTGGTAGTGGCAAAAGCAAAATAGCACCTAATGCAGGAGATGTTGAGCCTTCGTCATCGTCTGGCTCCAAAAGGCTTCGAAGGCTCCCTTTTCTGGGAGTAGGTAAACCGCTTTTAAAGCCGGAGCTTCAAGAACAAGTTTTGGCCTACATTGCTGACTCAGCCTCCAGCTTTATCGCCTCCTCTTCTGAAGTTTTAAAAAATAAAAGCACTGAGTCATCATTGGAGGCTCATGTTCATGAACGACACCGTTCCTTGTGTCCTTCACCCCAACCAAAATTGAAGGATGCGGCAGGCCACACTACAGATTACTCCATGGAGCTGTTTTCACATACCATGTCTGGGTTATCAAGTCAAATCGTGAATTACCCAGGCAAAGATGAATCTGACATGGAGTGTACTGATGCACAGCCACTGATAGATGATTCTGCTGGTACATTCACTCAGAGCACTACATTGTCCTCGCAGTGTACTGAGCCAGAATCTGACCCAGATGAAACTCAGGTGCCCCTTCCCGCATACTATACCACCATACACGGTGACACAGAGGAAGGTGCACATAACATTGAAGAGGAGGGGATGGATGACCCAGTTGTTGACCCAGATTGGCATCCATTGGGGGTAGAGGGTGCCGCTGCCAATAGCTCAGAAGAGGAGGAGGAGCATCCGCAGCGGGCATCGACATCGCAACAGCTGTTATCTGGCAGGCCCCGGAGCAGGCCAAAAACGGGTTACAAAAACCAAGAGTTGCAGGACAGCTTGGTCAGACGGTCAAAATAGCACAGCGTGCAAGGCCTCAAAGTGTCTTCCATAGTAGGAAGAGAAAAATCTGAGAAATTTGAATACCAGTTGCATGCCAAGACATTTAACCACCATGCACTTGCAAGCGTGGACGGACTACCAAAACTCATGTACCACATGTGCTACTGCTCCCAAAGAAGGTAGTCAGCAACGCTACATTGTTTCCCCCACTGAAAGTCCACCGGTTAGCACACCACCAGCAGCAGCAAATGTTGAGTTGTCGTCGCAAGGGCAAATCAGTCAGGGAATCACACTGTTATTGCAACGAAAGGCTGAATCTAGGCCATCAGAAAGAACACCAACTCCATCACCATCATCAACCCTCTCTCAGTCCACCATGTCCACCGCTAGTTCCACCATATGTAGCTCTCAAGTCTAGCTCACCCTACCAGAGACTATGAGTAGGACAAGAAAGTACTCATCCTCTTATCCGCGTACACTGGGTTTGAACGCCCACATTGCCAAACTAATCTCGCTAGAGATGATGCCCTACCCAGTCGCCACTTCTTTTCTCGCAAAGCCATCACAGCCCTCCACCTTCATGTGAAAGACTGCATTGTCCATGCACTCAAGCAATCAGTGAGTGGAAAGGTGCACCTCACAACTGATGCATGGTCCAGTAGGTATGGCCAGGGCCATTACGTATCCATTACTGCGCACTGGGTTAATGTGGTGGATGCAGGGTCCACAGGGGACAGCTGTGATGGCACAGTGCTGCCTAGCCCACGGTATAGGAAACAGTTGGCTGTAGGCGTTCGACCCTCCTCCTCCTCCAGAAGCGAAAGCTCGTCCACAGAGTGCAGTCACACGAGCACTGCATCCGCAGCTGACAGTGGTGCACACGATGTGTCCCACTATCGATCAGCTAGTGAAAAGCATCAGCAGGCTGTGTTGGAGATGATGTGTTTGGGCGACAGACACACAGCGGAGGTACTGGCCGACTACTTTCAGGGACAAACTGAGTCATGGCTGGGCAGTCTACATCTTGAGGCAGGCAAGGTAGTTAGTGATAACTGCCGGAATTTTGTGGCAGCCATAGCCCTTTCAAAACTCAGACACATACCTTGCTTGGCTCACACCTTGAACCTGGTGGTGCAGCGCTTCCTCACTAATTATCCGGAGTTAACAGGCCTGCTCCATAAGGTTCAAAGACTGTGCTCGCACATCTGCCGGTAGCCGGTACACTCCAGTCGTATGCAGAAGCTGCAGCGATTGCTCCACCTTCCCAAGCACCGCCTAATTATCGACGTTGCAACAAGGTGGAACTCCACCCTGCACATGGTTGAGCGGCTGTGCAAACAGAGGCAGGCCGTAATGCATTTGTGGGATGATACACGGGCAGGCACTTTGAGGGCAGACATGGAGTTGACAAGTGTGCAGTGGTCGAAGCTGAAAGACCTCTGTAAAGTCCTTCAATGTTTTGAGGAATGCACACGGCTGGTAAGCGCAGATGACGTCATCATAAGCATGAGCATCCCACTTATGCATCTGCTCATGCAAACTTTGACGCACATCAAGGAGTAGGCGTCTGCAGCCGAGGATGATGAGGAAGAGGAGGAGGGAAGCCTTGATGACAGTCAGCCATTGTCTGTTCAGGGAACTGTCATGGACGAGGTGGAGGAAGAAGAGGAGGAGGAGGATTATGATGGGGATGATTATTTAGAGGAGGATGCTTCTCGTGGGGCAAGAGAAAATGTTGGCGTGGCAAGGTCTGGTATTGGGTTTGTGCGTGACTGGAGGGATGTGGATTTGCCTGAAAGTGCTCCTCCACCCAGCACTCGCAGTGCATCATTGACACCGGGAACATTGGCCCACATGTCAGATTATGCCTTGCAGATCCTAAAAAGGAACCCCTGCATTGCCAAAATGATGAACGATGATGACTACTGGTTGGCCAGCATCCTGGATCCACGCTATAAAGGCAAATTCCAAAACATAATGCCACAGGAGAACCTTGACCTAATATTGGCTAACAAACAAGCAACTCTGGTAAACCGGTTGGTTGAGGCATTCCCAGCACACAGCAGCGGTGATGGTTGTCACACGAGCCGTAGGGGCCGGGGGCAACTTGGAAGAGGTGTTGGTGGTGCACACATCAGAAGTGGCGTTGGAGACAGGGGTTTCATGACCATGTTGTGGACTGATTCTTCAAGTCCCGCTCACACGACTGGTAATACTGCATCGATTGAAAGTGACAGGAGACAGCAGTTGTCAACTATGGTTACAAACTACTTCTCGTCCCATATCGATGTTCTCCCTCACAGGTCATTCCCATTTGACTATTGGGCAGCTAAACTGGACACCTGGCCTGAATTGGCACAATATGCCTTACAGGAGCTCGCTTGCCCAGCTGCAAGTGTGCTATCGGAAAGAGTCTTCAGTGCTGCTGGATCAATCCTGACAGAAAAAAGGACCCGTCTGTCGACCCAAAATGTGGATGATCTAACCTTCATTAAAATGAACCATGCATGGGTTTCCAAGGATTTTGTCACACCTTACCTTAATGACACATAGGTTGACAGAAAAATGGCTTTCTTTGGTCCTCCTCTTCCTGGGACATGACCAATTTCGCCTTTAGCAGCAGGTGAATGTCCCACATCAGCATATGCCATTTTGTAAACCTCCCTAACTGGGCTGCCTCCTCCCCCCATGGCCGGGGTCACCACCTAGCACACGCAACCGTGCGAGTGCCGTTGCCCTGGACAGGTGGGTGGGCCGACTCTTGGGCGCGGGCACTGGCACAGGGTCCCTCATAGTGCAATCAAGTGTCTCTGACGGTGGGGTGCACACCTGCCGTCAGACACACTGCCGTACTATGAGGGGCCCAGTGCCAGTACCGACGCCCACGAGTGGGCCCCCCTTGCTTGGGAAGGGCCCCAGCATTTGCAATGTTTACCTCTCCCTGCTCCTCCGCTGTGTAGTCTGGGCTGTCAAATCCTTCACTAGGCCTGCCACTACAAATTTGGTGAACTGATAGAAGATGATGGTTAAGACGTAGCTATGCCCTGTCCCGCTGGCCGGGATCTAGCTTCAGATGATCATGGCTTCCATTTCTTATGGACGTCGACTCACAATGAGATGCAGTGGTGGTTTCTCATCAGCTTTCATAGTTTTCCTACCCACAGACGTGTGACATTCCAGCGCACATTTTTAAATGTGCCC
The DNA here is from genome assembly GCF_039654945.1 of Dendrobates tinctorius. Taxonomy (NCBI): domain Eukaryota; kingdom Metazoa; phylum Chordata; class Amphibia; order Anura; family Dendrobatidae; genus Dendrobates; species Dendrobates tinctorius. Next base: position 53,360,669 of record NW_027361743.1, read on the forward strand.
TCTCTTGCCAGTCCAAATGAATCGCCTATGGCCTGTGGCTTCTGACTTTTGCACTCCAAAGTTACGTGACAGAGCATGATAGGCAGTGAGCACCATGCTTACATCTCTCCCTGTGATCAAAATTATATGGATATGAGTAATGGCGATGGGATCAACGGTACTGCGATACAGCAACACTTTCTTCACAATGAAAGGTTTTCGCTTTCTCCACGCACTAATTAATTGAGGGTCTGCATCGCCTCAGGGAATTGTGACGGAAGTTTATCACGTGAATAGGAATTCCTAGATTTCTGCAATCACTAGAATTTATGTCAGTAATTGCATGCATCTCATTTCCTATTGCAGAGAGTCTGGACTGTCTTACTGAGACAGAAATATATATGAATATTTAAAAATACCACCAAAAGTGTATACTAGTATATGCTTCAAATACATTTCCTTTTTTCTACTTTTTAGATTGTTGTCTAATCCATACTGAGAATATGGAGAATTTAAATATTTAAACTATGCTGTATATACCTGCTATCCAGTGATAATGTACCCTTTCTCAACTTTGTACAAGCTGGTCAAATCCATACTGGGTCTGAGACCGTCTGAGCCTGCCTCCTGATCTATAGACATAGGTTTTTAATGTGTAAACTATGCTACATATATACGTGTTACCCGGTGAAACTATACCCTTTATCAACTTTCTAGAATCTTGTTGAATCCATACTGGGCCTGAGAACGGCTGCAGAGCTGTTAAGCAAGCTACAGCAACTGTGGTTTGGACACGTAATTTTTTGCATTTTTTCAGGAATGCTGGTTAGGCCTAATTCAGGAATTGCGGTTGACCTGCACTTACTGGGAAATCATCGTTCGCGGGGAATAATTGGAATCACAGATCCCCATCACTAACGGTGTTCTGCTGGTTATCTGCACCTGTAAGCGACAAAAGCTGGTCCTTTCAGTGTAGCGCGCATGCAGCCCCGGACATGTAACGCCATGATAGACCATGATAGTGCCAGAGCCTCGCATATCCCTCTAGTAAGCTTGACGCGTACCGCAGGGGCATGCCGGAGTCTCGTTCATTAACGGAATAAAGCTGACAAATTGCTAGCACAACTACAAACGGACATACCACACCACACACACAATCGACAAAGCTTTCAATATGTGCATCTTTTCTTGAGGTGGCATGGCTGTGGTTTCCTGGGTGGAGTCCAATTAAGCTGCAGGCACCACTCCTGGTGGTGCCCTTTTGGACATTCCTTTAAGGTTCAGCTTTGCAATCATACTGTCCCCGGAAAGCAAACATTTTGCCTTCATAGACGCTGTTTGGAGGTTCGTGGGAATAACGCCGCCCGATCGCCAGTTGGCATCATTTATTGGTGGGAAGTCCGACAGTTTATGATCTCGTTCGATTTCAGAATTTTTTTTTTTTGGTTGGTATTTTACATTTTTATTCCAGCCTTTCTTGACTTCATAAGGGAATGACAAGCCTATATCTGTGTCTCCTCCACCTCCTCCTTTTACTCCTCCACCTCTTTTCAAAATGTAGTTGCCGTTTTCCATACACTGTGTTTCAAATTATTATGCAAATTGGATTTAAGTGTCATAAAGATGTTATTTTTTGTTTTTCAAATAAACTCATAGATGGTATTGTGCATCAGGGCTCTTTGGATCACTGAAATCAATCTCAAATGCCTGTGAAAATTAGTTTACCAGGTGAGCTCAATTAAAGGAAAACTACTTAAGAATGATGTTCCACATTATTAAGCAGGGCACAGGTTTCAAGGAATTTAGGAAATAAAAAGGATCTCTCTGCTGCTGAAAAGCATCAGATAGTGCAATGCCTTGGTCAAGAGATGAAAACATTAGATATTTCCCAAAAATTTAAATGTGATCATTGTACTGTTAAGAGATTTGTGGTTGATTCTGAGCACAGACATGTTTGTGCTGATAAAGACAGAATGAGGAAGGTTTCTGCCAGGCAAGTTCATTGGATTAAGAGAGCGGCTGCTAAAAAGCCATTACAAACCAGCAAACAGATATTTAAAGCTGCTGGTGCCTCTGGAGTCCCTCGAACCTCAAGATGTAACATCCTTCAAAGGCTTGCTGTGGTGCATAAATCTACTATTCGGCCACCCCTAAACTGTGTTCACAAGCAGAAATGGTGGCAGTGGGCCCAGACATACATGAAGACTAATTTTCAAACAGTCTTGTTTACTGATGAGTGTCGAGCAAACCTGGATTGTGCAGATGGATGGAGTAGTGGATGGTTGGGGGATGGCCACTATGTCCCAACAAGGCTGCGACGTCAGCAAGGAGGTGGAGGAGTCATGTTTTGGGCCGGAATCATGGGGAAACATCTGGTAAAGCTCTTTAAGGTTCCTGAAGGTGTGAAAATGACCTCTGCAAAGTATATAGAGTTTCTGACTGACAGCTGTCTTCCATGGTATAAAAAGCAGAAACGTGCCTTCAGGAGAAAAATCATCTTCATGCATGACAATGGACCATCTCATGCTGCAAAGAATACCTCTGAGTCATTGACTGCTATAGGCATAAAAGGAGATAAACTCTTGGTGTGGCCACCATCTTCCCCTGACCTCAACCCTATAGAGAACCTTTGGAGTATCATCAAGCAAAAGATCTATGAGGGTGGGAGGCAGTGCACATCAAAACAGCAGCTCTGGGAGGCTATTCTGACTTCATGCAAAGAAATACAAGCAGAAACTCTCCAAAAACTCACAATTTCAATGGATGCAAGAATTGTGAAGGTGATATCAAAGAAGGGTTCCTATGTTAACATGTAACTTGGCCTGTTAAGCTATTTAACTCCAAAATATCCTTTTTGTTCAGTGAATGTGACCTCCTAATGCTGCAAATTCCACAAATGAGCATTTTCAGTTCTTTAAAGCATATCAAATGTTTAGAAATTCTACTGTGCCTAATAATTTGGAACAGTGCAATTTGAGTTTTTATTCATTTTGGAGATTATACTGTTATTATTGGGAGGTTTCTTCAATAAAATTTGATGTATACTCTAACCGGTGATGACTTTTATTAGACTGACTGTCATTTGTACCGACTATTTAGGAAAATCAGAGAAAAATATCATTTGCATAATAATTTGGAACACAGTGTATGTAATTTTTGTCTTCTGAGCATTTTCTCTGCTTTCGGACACCTTTTAAGGTGTTTTTTAATTGTTTTCTATGTGTTTGTATGTGTTTGTGTTTGCCTGCCATTGTTTTCAATGGGGTTCGACGAACATTCGACGGACTTGCCTCCTGTGTGACGAACCAAAACACTAGCGTGGTGGCTCGACACTACTCCTGATATATAGACGTACATTGTTAATGTTTAAACTGTGCTATATATACCTGCTATCTGATCATACTGTACACTTTGTCTACTTTTTATATTCTTGTCTAATCCATACTGAGCCTGTGAGCGTGTCTGTGTGACTGATGGAATATATATGGAGATTGACAATTATCCTTTGACTGAATAGAGCTGTACATTTCTGATACAGTGCCATATTTCTGATTTTATTTTGTGTCTATTTTGTGCAAAATTTTGTAGTTTGGTGGAAGAGACCGCGGACGAGGGCGGGGGGGCCAGCTGGTGATGATGGTGGTGGTGCATCTGCTGGTAGTGGCAAAAGCACAATAGCAGCTAAGGCAGGAGGTGTTGAGCCTGCGTCATGGTCTGGCTCCGGAACGCCTGAAATGATACCTTTTCTGGGAGTAGGTTAACCGCTTTTAAAGGCGGAGCATGAGGAACTGGTTTTGGCTTACATTGCCGAAACAGACTCCATCAAATATGCCCGCCTCTTCTGAAGTGTCAAAAAATGCAAGCACTGAGTCGTCAAGTGCTGGCTCCTGGTCAGGAAGAACCCTTTTCCTTGTGTCCTGCACACCCACCCAAACTGAATGAGGCAGCAGGCCACACTTCACATTAGTCCATGTAGCTCTTTCTATCATACCATGCCTGGGTTATCAAGTCAAATCGTGAATTCCCCAGTCCAAGATGAATCTGACATGGAGTGTGGGTGGCCAGCCAGGGCAGTGGGGTTAATCGGTACCGGGCCGGTGTCTCACAGGGATGTGTAACGGTGGTGGAGACCCATTCCGTGGCCCTGGACGTCCATGCAAAGGGGTGAATTACGTTTATAGGTGAATGATACGTGACGCCACCGCTGGTTTCTGATTAGATTGACCAGCGCTGCAGTGTCGCTTCTGTGGGACAGATGTTGTGGTGCAGCTAAGATGTAGAAGACCTGCCCAGGTAGGGCTGTAGTCGCCGGGCAGATGAAAGAGTTGGGAGATGGTGTGCAGTGCAGGATGTAGCTGAGCCGTGTGCCAGGCGCAGGAGAAAGATGACAGACACAGTCGTGCAGTTCCTTTACCTGTACTTGGTAGGTGCTGTCCAGGACCCAGAGTACAGATGGAGAAGGAGTTAGTCAGCCTGGAAGCCAATTTGGATTTCTCTCTCTGCAGATAGGTAGTGTGGCCTCCGTTCTAGCACTTATCTGAGGTACTCGCAGTGCTGAGTTCAATGAAGTTCCCCCTGTTGATTCTCTTTTGGAACTTTCTCGTATGGCTGGCAGCCGTAGCCTTTTCCTTCTGGCTCACACACGTCGATGCTGGGGCCTCCGAGTCTCAGTTGGGTACAGAGCATTTACAGCTGCTACTTCCTCCGGATTCTGCTGCAGGAACGTCAGTGTTCCTACAAACTCGGAGACCGGAATCTGGACCATGCGCTCCAGCTAGGAGTGAGCCTTAACTCTGCTCATCCTCCAGCTCCCCTTCTCACGTCCATACACTTCCCCTTCCCTGCACAGAATGGCCTAACTTACCTCCTCCCGACCACAGAGAGCAGCTCCTCAGCAATCATGTTCAGAGGTCTCCCTGCTGGCGTGGAGTGGGAAATGTGTTGTGTGTTGGTTTAACTGCTAGAGAGATCCTTCATTGCTCCCAAGCATGACATCGCACTCCCTAGGAGGAAGGTAATGCCACTGTGGCGACCGTACTCCTGGGGATGCCACAAGTGCACTGATGCCCAGCCACTGCTAGATAATTCTGCTGGTACATTGACCCAGACCACTACATTCCCCTCACACTCTACAGAGCCAGAATCTGACCCAGAGGAAACTCAGGTTCCCCTTCCCGCATACTATAGCACCTTACACGGTGACAAAGAGGAAGGTGCAGATGAAAGTGCAGGTTCCTTGAGCTGGTGGGGGGGCATACCCATGGGCGACGGCACTGGCACAGGGCCCCTCATAGTATGCAAAAGTGTCTCTGCCGGTGGGAGGGCCCGGGCCCACCCCCACCAGCCATCAGACACACCGCCACACACCGCCGTACTATTAGAGGGGCCACTGCCGTCGCCAACGAGTGGGCCCCCCTGCTTGCTCAGAATCACAGCACTTACAAAGTTGAAATACTTACCTCTCCCTGCTCCACCGCCATGACGTCTTCCGCGTTTCCTGACAGTGATAGTCTGATCAGAGAGCGCAATGACATCACGTCTGTACGCCCTCTACCTAAACAGCAATGAGATGGACGATGGGGACGACAAGGAGTCCAGACTAGTACAGGGATTCCATAGCGAGGAGACTTATTTAATTGTTTTCAATGTTGGGACAGCAATTTTTGGGGAGCACTATACTCTGGAGAATGATATATGGGGCCCACCATACACTGGAGCATTCCAAAGGTGGACATCAGACACTGGAGCAGCATTGACAGGGCACATTATACACTAGAGCATTACAAATGGGGCCCATTATGTATGGAGCATTATTTGGGCCCATAAAACAGTGGAGCTTCATCCATGGGGACCAACATATACTGTAGCATTATGTGGAGCTCATCATATACTGTTTCAAACATTATATGGGACCAATGATTCTGTATGGAGAAATATATGGGCCTCATTACTCTGTATAGCGCACTATGCGGTGGCCATAATACTGTATGGAGTAATATACTGTCCGTTTTTTGAGCTATTAAAAATGGATATCAGTCATGAGATGTATAAAGTGAAGTATTTTTCATTGTACTATGCCGCTATTTCTCTGCGGTATCGGAGCATCATGAGTTGTGGTATGTGTTAAAGGGGCGCTCTTTGGCCCAGAGCACATGAAAACCTGGAGCCAGCCCTACCCCCCCCACAAATTTAGCCAAATAACCCCCATTTTTCAGTGCGTAACTAGTATTATGAAGTAAATTAAGGTTGAAAAGCTTCAGTAATCAGAATTGATGTTTTTGGCATTCAAAAGAGCACTGTAGGTGTGTTTCCTGACCTCCACTCCCTGCCGACTTTGCTCCCCCATTGACTTGCATTGGGTTTCGTGTTTCAGTCGGCCTTCGACTTTTCACGATAATCGGCCAATTTCGTTCGACCTGACTTTTGCGAAAGTCGGGTTTCATAAAACCCAACGCAACCAGAAAAAAGGCAAAGTCGCTCATCTCTAATCAGGAGATAAACACACATGTACTACAGCAAACCACAGAACACTACAACAACTCTACTCCAACCACTTAGCTTTAGCAAAAGCAAATGAAGACAAATCTTTCACCGGAAGAGAAAAGAAGGTCTGACCAGTTTTTATAGGAAGAGGTAATGACCAGCTTAGAAGCAGCTGAAATGGAGCTTCATGTTTCTGGTCAGTATAGAAAGGGTTGCTAACTTCTTTAGCAGCAGAGGATTCATTACTTGACGTGACAGTCTAACTCCAGGTTTTCCGGGGTGAAGTGACACCCTTGTGACACAAAGTCCCTCTTGGGTTTATGGAGCTAATAAACCTTGCCCTGTTGAACTAAAAATGTGGCCTGGTTGAACGTTGCCCAATGCTTACATCAAGCCCTAGTTGAGACAGTGAATCCCTACAATTGGTGGATTGTATGCGTGTTTGAGATCCCGGGGTGTTGTGGAGGATTACACGGCGATGATTTTCTGTAAGTCTTACGTGCCTCTGGCAGTGGTCGTGTCTGTGGGCCAAGTTACACCCATAGAGCTACTTGGTCAAGAATCTAGGAAGAGAGAATCTATAGAAAAAGAAATGGTGAAACTGACCAAGTCCCAGAACCAATGGACTGCACCATTTACTGACGCAACTCTTACTTTGCCTACCCTGCCTGCAATGCTGCTCTTCATCCTTGCAAGAGGCCTTAGGTATGGCCTGTGACTGTAAATGGATTAGAGGACTCAAGGTATTTGGTGACTCAGGAAGGAACTACAATTCCGCATGTGCTAGTCCTCAGGGTGGGGGTAAGGCGTGTCAGTGGAGATGCCTGGAATTGTCCCGTAATACAGTTCGACATACATGTGGGCGGTGGTTTTGTGTCCCACGCAGCGTCAGTGTGTAGGACTCTGTTTAAACGGCAGAGTCTGAGTGCATGATGTGCAGGTGGCAGAACCTGAGTATGTGATGTGCAGGGGGAAGAGCCTGTGTGCATGATTTGCAGATGGCAGAGCTTGTGTGTGATGTATGATAAATATATATTTATTTATTACTGCATGCCTATCATGTGCACACAGCATACAATTATGAGTTGTTCTTGCACATTTTTTTTTTTTTTTTTATATAAATGACAAACATAAAAAATAAAAGATTACATCTTAATTATTTTAACATTTACATGTATATGTACCAACCAATATTTTCACTGGGCATCAGCCTACTGACACCAGTAATCTCAGTTTTGCCTCAGCAAATCAGATGTGCTCTTCCTACTTTCTAGTTGTGTCTTACATGGCAACAGCGAGCAAGACGGCAGAAATGTGCTCAGGGATGAGTAGTACAAAGCTTCAGGGATTAGTGCACATAGGTCTGTCTGAAATTCCCAGCTTCTTAAATGACAAACCCTAAGCTGTCTGCCTTCTGGCTTTGTCTACAAAGACAATCATGATATCAACCCCATGTTATGTTAAATTATTTAATTATAAGATACCATATATATGTACAGTATATTAATATTATATTGTATATATACTAGCTGAAGAGCCCGGCGTTGCCTGGGCATAATAACCAACTGTGGTTAGTTATGACAAATTATAATGATTATAATGCACATAAAAACCGTGCATCTAATCCTATCCTGTGTGATACTGACTGCTGAGCAGTGTATCTAACACTATTCTGTGTGATATTGTCTGCTGAGCCATGTATCTAATACTATTCTGTGTGATACTGTCTGCTGAGCCGTGTATCTAATCCTATCCTGTGTGATACTGACTGCTGAGCTGTGTATCTAATCCTATACTGTGTGATACTGTCTGCTGAGCCATGTATCTAATACTATCCTGTGTGATACTGACTGCTGAGCCGTGTATCTAATCCTATACTGTGTGATACTGTCTGCTGAGCCATGTATCTAATCCTATCCTGTGTGATACTGCCTGCTGAGGCGTGTATCTAATCCTATCCTGTGTGATACTGACTGCTGAGCCGTGTATCTAATCCTATCATGTATGATACTGACTGCTGAGCAGTGTATCTAATCCTATCCTGTATGATACTGACTGCTGAGCCAGCTTTACAGAAGGACGATAACACCATAGAAAAGATAAGAATAATAGGCCTCAGTTACCACAACTGTCTACAAAGAAAACTGTTGCTGATAGCAACCAATCACAGCTCATTTTTCATCTTTTAAACAGCTCTGGGACAGCGTGGCGAGTTTTGAGTGGCAACTTTTATGTTTCGACTTTTATGTGGCGAGGTTAGAGTATGTGTGGTGAAATGTCTGCTGAGGGTGGTATATGTGTTGAAGCACGTGATAGTGTGTGGCGCATTTTGTGTGTGTGTTCATATCCCCGTGTGTGGTGAGTATCCCATGTCAGGGCCCCACCTTAGCAACTGTACAGTATATACTCTTTGGCGCCATCACTCTCATTCGTTAAGTCCCCCTTGTTCACATCTGGCAGCTGTCAATTTGCCTCCAACACTTTTCCTTTCACTTTTTCCCCCTTATGTAGATAGGGGCAAAATTGTTTGGTGAATTGGAACGTGCGGGGTCAAAATTTCGCCTCACAACATAGTTTATGACGCTCTCAGGGTCCAGACGTGTGACTGTGCCAAATTTTGTGGCTGTAGCTGCGACGGTGCGGATGCCAATCCCAGACATACATACAGTTGTGGCGAAAAGTATTGACACCCCTGCAATTCTGTCAGATAATGCTCAGTTTCTTCCTGAAAATGATTGCAAACACAAATTCTTTGGTATTATTATCTTCATTTAATTTGTCTTAAATGAAAAAACACAAAAGAGAATGAGGCAAAAAGCAAAACATTGATCATTTCACACAAAACTCCAAAAATGGGCCAGACAAAAGTATTGGCACCCTCAGCCTAATACTTGGTTGCACAACCATTAGCCAAAAAAACTGCGACCAACCGCTTCCGCTAACCATCAATGAGTTTCTTACAATGCTCTGCTGGAATTTTAGACCATTCTTCTTTGGCAAACTGCTCCAGGTCCCTGATATTAGAAGGGTGCCTTCTCCAAACTGCCATTTTTAGATCTCTCCACAGGTGTCTTATGGGATTCAGGTCTGGACTCATTGCTGGCCACCTTAGAAGTCTCCAGTGCTTTCTCTCAAACCATTTTCTAGTGCTTTTTGAAGTGTGTTTTGGGTCATTGTCCTGCTGGAAGACCCATGACCTCTGAGGGAGACCCAGCTTTCTCACACTGGGCCCTACATTATGCTGCAAAATTTGTTGGTAGTCTTCAGACTTCATAATGCCATGCACACGGTCAAGCAGTCCAGTGCCAGAGGCAGCAAAGCAACCCCAAAACATCAGGGAACCTCCGCCATGTTTGACTGTAGGGACCGTGTTCTTTTCTTTGAATGCCTCTTTTTTTTCTCCTGTAAACTCTATGTTGATGCCTTTGCCCAAAAAGCTCTACTTTTGTCTCATCTGACCAGAGAACATTCTTCCAAAACGTTTTAGGCTTTTTCAGGTAAGTTTTGGCAAACTCCAGCCTGACTGTTTTATGTTTCGGGGTAAGAAGTGGGGTCTTCCTGGGTCTCCTACCATACAGTCCCTTTTCATTCAGATGCCGACGGATAGTACAGGTTGACACTGTTGTACCCTCGGACTGCAGGGCAGCTTGAACTTGTTTGGATGTTAGTCGAGGTTCTTTATCCAACATCCGCACAATCTTGCGTTGAAATCTCTTGTCAATTTTTCTTTTCCGTCCACATCTAGGGAGGTTAGCCACAGTGCCATGGGCTTTAAACTTCTTGATGACACGGCGCACGGTAGACACAGTAAGATTCAGGTCTGTGGAGATGGACTTGTAGCCTTGAGATTGCTCATGCTTCCTCACACTTTGGTTTCTCAAGTCCTCAGACAGTTCTTTGGTCTTCTTTCTTTTCTCCATGCTCAATGTGGTACACACAAGGACACAGGACAGAGGTTGAGTCAACTTTAATCCATGTCAACTGGCTGCAAGTGTGATTTAGTTATTGCCAACACCTGTTAGGTGCCACAGGTAAGTTACAGGTGCTGTTAATTACACAAATTAGAGAAGCATCACATGATTTTTCGCACAGTGCCAATACTTTTGTCCACCCTCTTTTTTATGTTTGGTGTGGAATAATATACAATTTGGCTTTAGGACAATTCTTTTTGTGTTTTTTCATTTAAGACAAATTAAATGAAGATAATAATACCAAAGAATTTGTGTTTGCAATCATTTTCAGGAAGAAACTGAGTATTATCTGACAGAATTGCAGGGGTGTCAATACTTTTGACAACAACTGTACATACATACATACACACATTGAGCTTTATATATTAAATTTGTTGTTATAGTCAAACAGGCAAAAAAAAAGTTATTGATCCATCTTGTTCAATCTCTCGACTGTTGATACAGAAGGAGGCCAAAATCAGTCCTTGATTTACTATTTAGTAAGGGAATTTTTTTTTCACTCCAATCATAATTCATTGCTCAAATAACCATATCAATAACATTTTAGAATTGTTTTTTGTATACAGTCTATTAATAGAAATCTACGTGTGATTTTAATGGAGATATAACAAGAGAAAATAGAATGGCAGATTTGCAAAAATTTGCAAAAATTCTCTGCAGCCAAAAATATGGCAGTAATCAGCAAGTGCTGAACAACAAATACAGGGTATTTAGTCTATACGTTTTTTTGCAAAAAAAATGTATACCAAGCTGCCTCACCAACGTCAAGGTAACCCGTGTCGAAGCAGTCCCTATCTAATGTATTTAATACCTGAACATCTGAACAGTGTCTTAACATGAACAGGATTCAGACAGGCTGCTCCACAGTGTGGGCTTATGGTCTGAGACAGCTCTTTTGTACACCTCACACAGGAGAGGGGTGGGGTCTCCCACATGTGTTTTTAATGGCTTGCATTTTTTTCTATCATTGGTGTTATTAATGCGTATGACTAGACTACTTTATGAATGAAGATTTGCGGATCCACGGGTTGTCAAACTGATAAGAATGAAAATAAGGAGAACTTTGTGGATACCTTCCGAGCTGCTGTGTATGGAAGACGTCATTTCTCTGAAGTTTATTCAAACAAGCGGTTTTATTCAACGCATTTCAAAAGTATCAAGCACTTCTACTTCAGGAAATGACCACATATGAGGACACTTGACACTTTTGAAATGCGCTGAATAAAAACCGCATGTTTGAATAAACTTCTGAGTATTGATGGCTTCCATACACAGCAGAGCGGGTGGTATCCATAAATTTTTCCTTATCTTCATTCTTATCGGTTTGACAACCCGTGGATCCACAGCACCTGTACAATGATTTAAAAACGCCAAATCGGTGACCAGGTTAGAACAATCTGATTAATAACTCTAACTGTATGTCAGATAAGACCCTATTTGTGCTACTTTCTCCCTAGTGTTTTATCTATGACTACTTTAAGGCAGGAAAGATGTATACAGTATCTTTGTACCGTGTTAGCCAGTAGATAGAAAAATATTCAGAATTGAGAGTCCTCAGTGGTTGATACCTTTTAATGGCTAACTGAAAAGATGGTAACACATTGCAAGCTTTCGAGACTACTCAGGTCTCTTCTTCAGGCTAGACTAATACAATATCTGAATGGATATGAAGTTACTGGTATTGAAAGGTAACTTCACATCTCAGAGAGAGAGACGTGTTTAGGAGTATAAATTTATGACGACCTTTGACACTCTCAGTGCTGGAATGAATGTGTCGCATGGATTTATGTCTTTTTACATCAATTAAGGAATTTGCTTTCAAGACCTGGTGGGGGCATCACAACACAGAACTAGACCCCAATCAGAGGACTATAAAACATCCAGACTCCTTATCTATGTACTGGTCCAATATTTATGTTTCTGCCTCTCCCATATTGATAGTTCTGCTTCACGTCACTTGTCTTATGCATTGCATTTTTTCTGTGTTGTATTGTGCATAAATATGTGACTCTTCAGATTTTGTATTAGTCAATGCCTGATGAAGAGACCTGAGTAGTCTCGAAAGCTTGCAATGTGTTACCATCTTTTCAGTTAGCCACTAAAACATATCAACCACTGAGGACTCTCAATTCTGAATATTTTTCTACTTTAAGGCAGTGATTATGAAGGTATGGTTGTCTTTGTTGCAGCAAACCCCTGAGGTTGCACCCACAGGCTTTAGGTGGCAACTACAATACAGCAACCAAGCAATTGAAAGGAGGGCACTGCTATAGTGTAGTAATAAGAAAAAGGGTTCACCAAAGGTATGTCAATTAGACAATATCATGAAGTAAGAAAAAGCGACTTGCCTATGAGCTGGGAACACCATGAACACGATACTTGTGGTAAACAAAAAAGTATGATATTTTATTAGGTTTAACACAAAAGGCACAGACAAGGAACAACACTGAACCCATAAAAACAGTTAAAACATGCAAAAGGTACATACTGGTCATGTCATATGATAATGATACAATGACCCTCCCACATTCAAAATCCCACAGAAGAAAACACATGTAAGGAAGAAAAATATGCTCCACACATTGAATATGCAAAAAAGGAAATACTAGACAATGTATGTTCACATGGATAATAAAATACCCTGCACACTGTAAATATAACTATTCATAGCACCATGCAAAAAATGATGAAATGTTGAGCCTATGTTACAAAATAGTTCAAATACCTATATATCCCTGAGGTAGTAGAATAAATGCAGCCATAGCTGTATATTACCAAGGATGAAAGGCAAACAAGCAAATCAGTCAGCAAGGCTCCTTGAGGCATGAAAGTGCATAGAAAAAGTAAAGTGCCTAGTGCAGCTGTGGAATGAGGTGGTGGGGGGAGCAAGGCCCCACGCGTATCGCCACTACCCAAGTGGCTTTCTCAAGGGAGAATGAAGCGCAATACAGCAACCAAGAATCCAAAGAACAAGCAGGCCAAGGACAGGTGGAAGCATCACCAGCCTAAGGTCAGACAACAACAATGTCAGGCAGTAGACACAAAACAAAGTCACATATGTAACTAAAGGCCAGGACTGAAGGACAGAGCAGTAACACATACTCAAATGTCAAAAACAGCTCTTGCTATTTGAACGAAAGAATTCTACTCAATGCTAAAAAGTTGTACCTTGGTGTCCTATTGTGAAGTTGGTATAATTTATCTGTTTCACACCTAAAGCCCCCTTCTCACATAACGAGATAGTTAGCGAGATCGCTGTTGTGTCACCGATTTTGTGACGCAACAGCGATCTCGCCACGTGTGACATATAGCGGCAACAGGCCCCCCCCCCGCTGGATATCGCTGATCGTGCTCGAATGTCCTGGGCCATTTTTTGATCGCTGGTGCCCGCTGGCCAGCATGCATCGCTGTGTTTATGCCGATGAGCAACCTCGTTGGTGACGCAGAACTCATGGACGCAGGCGGGAGTCGTCAGAATAGCTGCTGTGTGACAAGGTACCAACGACCGCCGAGTTCATTATACGGATCGCTGGATGGTTGCTGCGTCGTTGAGTAGATCTGCATGTTTGACAGCTTACTAGCGACCATTTAGCGACGCACCAGCGATCCTTACCAGGTCGTATCGTTGTCGGGATCGCTGGTGCGTCGCTTAGTGTAACGGTACCCTAAGATATCTGCATCTTTTCAGTGAAAATAGACTTTAAAAGGTTGGCTAGTGTAACTAGTCCAAGAGGGAGATCCCTGGCGGCTACTTACCATCCCATACCCTCTAACGTGCAGGTCTCTCCCTGTGCACACCAGAGAATGGACCAGGTCTGTGACACAACCACAGAGGGCCCATCGGTTGCTCTAGCAGGTGAGAACCTACTGAGGGTGTCTGCCTTCTTCATATTCCTATGAAAAACAGCCTGTGGCCCGAGCAGCTTCATAGATCATTCAATTCACTACATGCTGTTACACTGAAGTATTGCATTATATAGTGAAGCCAACCAAAGAAACTAAGAGTTTTTTTAAAAAAAAAGTAAAAGTAATAAAAAAGTGATTTTGTTTTTCCGAAAATTATATAAAAAAAACCATCGAATGCAGAGTCACTCTCTTTTCAGTATTTAGTCTGTCATTGACCATCATAGGAGATTGCTAATTTCACTGCACAGTGCAATCTTGAAGTATTGCAGAATAAACTACAAGCGATCAATCGGAATTTTTAAAAAAATAAATAGAAATGTTTCAAAAATTGACTGAACATGTGTCCCCCTTTAATTTAGCAAATAAAAAAATACATATTTCATATATTATTTGATATTACGAGATACATAAAAGATCAATCAAAATATAAAATTATTTTCACTTATTGTAAATGCCAAGGAGGTTCTGACAAAAGAAAAAACTTGCATTGCTGAGTAAAGGTTCTCAAAATAGAACATGAAAACTAAAGTCTTCTTTATTCGCCAGCAAAAACTTCATCCGAATGCCTGGAAAATGTAAATCATCTTTCCCTGTAAGGAAAAATGTCCACTTAGAAAGATCTTGTGCTTATTTCATCACATGTCGAAGTGTGAAATTTCTGCCTAATACAAAATGTACTAAGTACACTTACGACACAAGTTGGCCCAGAACCTAGAACTTTATTTATGATGTCATTAGGAATCTGATAAACTACTAATCTTTCTGTTAGGCTTTTTTGGCATGCTGAAATGTTGGCACCCAACTGAGTTGCCTACACCCTAGATGCCGGAGCTGATACATTTCGCAGCCAATAAATCAATCTCACAGGCTTGACATTTTTGAAGTGACCATCCTTGTGTCAATGACCCAGCTCTCAGCTCTGCTGGTGGAGGATGTTGACAATCTTCTCTGGAGACCCTGAGTAAGTTGTGAAGAACTTGTAGTTACGTTGTTGCCTGTGACTCATTGTACTATTGTTTTTGGTTGTATTGTGCGCACATGTTAGCATTGCTGTCATAGTTAAGAGGACAACTTACATTGTGTCAAACGTAGGGGCGAGGCAGCTAAAAAAGAAAAACAGGTGCGTCTGTCTAATAAAAGGTCTCCAAGACATAAGAGCAGCTCTGAAAAATGGACTTTATGAAATCATCAAAACAAATACTAATGTGACCTAAAATGCTCAATGCTAAATTAATGCAGCTAAATAATCGTCTGCAATTAGAAAAAAATGTATTTAACCTCTCCACAACCTGGCGTAATAATACATCAAGGACCTCAGGTAGTTATGGGACTTTGAGGTGCAATTACCCAAGTGCACACATGATCATTGCAGATTTCTCCATCAACTGGGGCCAATGGTAAAACTCAGATGTAGACTGAGCCTGATCATGGCACTGTAGAGCGGATGGTCCCTTGTAGCAGAGGCCATTATCCTCAATGGCATGATCACAGGTCCTGGCATCACTGTGAAGAACATAAATCCAAGTACAGTATATGCCTTATAATTGCCTTTTACAACATACTAGTGGAATGCCTATACTAATTACAAGTGCATACATATAAGATTTATTAATACTGCCTTAAAGTATTGAGTGGCAGCTTTCTGCCTATGCACAGTGTAAACAGAAGTCAATTCATCAGAAGTGTGGCCAGGGTTATATGGAGCTCAGCATTCAGAGAACTGCTAGATCTGCAACATAGAAAACAGTGATTTAATCCAAACTGCAGCAAGCAGCCCAGTAAGTGATAGATAGCTGGAATCAGTCTTTGCCCCCAACTTCATACTGCTCTCAGAAGGGGTAGCAAAGACCTGATGACATATAAAATGGCCACTTCCTTTCGAATAGCAGAAACTTTGCAACATACAGTGGGGAAAAAAGTATTTAGTCAGCCACCAATTGTGCAAGTTCTCCCACTTAAAAAGATGAGAGAGTCCTGTAATTGACATCATAGGTAGACCACAACTATGAGAGTCAACATGAGAAAACAAATCCAGAAAATCACCTTGTCTGATTTGGCAAGATTTGTTTTGCAAATTATGGTGGAAAATAAGTATTTGGTCATCTAAAAACATGCAAGATTTCTGGCTCTCACAGACCTGTAAATTCTTCTTTAAGAGGCTCTTCTGTCCTACACTCATTACCTGTAGTAGTGGCACCTGGTTGAACTTGTTATTAGTATAAAAGACACCTGTCCACAACTTTAAACAGTCACACTCCAAATTCCACTATGGTGAAGACCAAAGAGCTGTCGAAGGACACCAGAAACAAAATTGTAGACCTGCACCAGGCTGGGAAGACTGAATCGGCAATAGGCGAGCAGCTTTGTGTGATGAAATCAACTGTGGGAGCAATAATAAGAAAATGAAAGACATAAAAGACCACTGATAATCTCCCTCGATCTGGGGCTCCACACAAGATCTCACCCGATGGAGTCAAAATGATCACAAGAACGGTGAGCAAAAATCCCAGAACCACGCGGGTGGACCTAGAGAATGACCTGCATAGAGCTGGGACCACCGTAACAAAGGCTACCATCAGTAACACACTACGCCGCCAGGGACTCAGATCCTGCAGTGCAAAACGTGTCCCTCTGCTTAAGCCATTACATGTCCGGGCCCGTCTGAAGTTTGCTAGAGAGCATTTGGAATATCCAGAAGAGCATTGGGAGAATGTCATATGGTCTGATGAAACCAAAGTAGAACTGTTTGGTAGAAACAAAACTCGTCATGTTTGGAGGAGACAGAATGCTGAGCTGCATCCAAGGAACACCACACCTACTGTGAAGCATGGGGGTGGCAACATCATGCTTTGGGGCTGTTTCTCTGCAAAGTGACCAAGACGACTGATCCGTGTACATGAAAGAATGAAAGGGGCCATGTATCGTAAGATTTTGAGTGCAAACCTCCTTTCATCAGAAAGGGCATTGAAGATGAAACATGTATGGGTCTTTCAGCACAAGCCAGGGCAACAAAGGAGTGGCTTCATAAGAAGCATATAAAGGTCCTGGAGTGGCCTAGCCAGTCTCCAGATCTCAACCCCATAGAAAACCTTTGGAGGGATTTGAAAGTCTATGTTGCCCAGCAACAGGCCCAAAATATCACTGCTCTAGAGGAGATCTGCATGGAGGAATGGGCCAACATACCACCAACAGTGTGTGCCAACCTTGTGAAGACTTACAGAAAACGTTTGACTTATGTCATTGCCTACAAAGGATATATAACAAAATATTGAGATGAACTTTTGTTAATGACCAAATACTTAGTTTCCACCATAATTTGCAAAATAAATCTTGCCAAATCAGACAAGGTGATTTTCTGGATTTGTCTCCTCATTTTTACTCTCATACTTGTGGTCTACCTATGATGTCAATTACAGGCCTCTCTCATCCTTTTAAGTGGGAGAACGTGCACAATTGGTGGCTGACTAATACTTTTTCCCCCAACTGTATTTAGAAGAAAAAATGGACAGAGACAATATTTTTCTAATTTTGGTTCTTGACATTACCACAATGAATTTTAAACAAAACAATTCAGATGCAGTTGAAGTTCAGACTTTCAGCTTTCATTTGAGGGTATCCACATTAAAATTGGATGAAGGGTTTAGGAGTTTCATCTCCTTAATATGTGCCACCTTGTTTTTAAAGGGACCAAAAGTAATTGGACAATTGACTCGAAGGCTATTTCATGGACAGGTGTGGACAATCCCTTTTGTTATGTCATTCTCAATTAAGCAGATAAAAGGCCTGGAGTTGATTTGAGGTGTGGTGCTTGCATTTGGAAGGTTTTGCTGTGAAGGAAACATTCGGTCAAAGGAACTCTCCATGCAGGTGAAACAAGCCATCCTTTATCTTCCAAAACAGAAAAAACCCATTCTACAAAAAAATGCTACCACATTAGGAGTGGCAAAATCTACAGTTTGGTACATCCTGAGAAAGAAAGAAAGCACTGGGGAACTCATCAATGCAAAAAGACCTGGTGGTGATCCATGCTGGATCAGGACTGATAAAAAGCACAGGTAACCTTTTTTTCCTAACCTGTGCTTAAGGTTGGTTTTTGCCCCCGATGGCCATTAGGATTATTGCACTGTGGTGTCGTTTGTTCTAAGTTTGCCCCCGGTGGTGGTGAGAGTCATTGCACTCTAGTTTCTTTAGTTAAGTGCACATGATTATAATGCAGGTGTGATTGCTGGCTCTGCTATAAAAGAGTCACAGGTGTTGCAATCAGTGTTGGTGATAGTGTTCATTTCAACCATTCTTGGTGGAGGAAGGAGCTGGAGAGCGTTCCTTGCAGCACTGTCTTAGCCCTGGTGTGGAAGGAGTCAGAAGGGATTTCCATGCAGCTCTGACAGAGCTTGGTGGCAGCTATTCAGGAGGAGAGCTGCATGCTGGTGGTTGACTCTGTTGCCAGGAGCAAGTGCAACAGAGTAAAGCTAAGTGTTGTTTCCCTGTTTGTGTTTTTCCTTAGTGTGTATTAGTACAGCGGTGGGGCCAATGCCTGCGCCACCCAGCTTCCTAGCAAGGGATAGGTGTAGGGTGTGCTAGGGCGACAGGTTCCTGATCGGCGCCCGGTGCGAAACTGGCATAGGGAACGTTAGGAGCGTTAGGGACACTGACTCAGGGGAGTGCAGGAGGTCTCCACATCCCCTTTCCCTATCGCAGGGCCCACCATTGTAACTGTTTCCCTTCCCTTTGTCTTGTTGTTTTAGTTACCGGCCTGCGAGCCGTGTCACACAGGACAGTATCACGTACCGCGTCCAGTTCTAGTTACCGGCCTGCTGGTCGTGTCACACAGGATGGGTCCACGTGACACCTGGGCACCCACGGAAGACAACAGTGGTGGATGATCACAGAATAATCTCCATGGTGAAGAGAAACCCCTTCACAACAGCCAACCAAGTCAACAACACTCTCCAGGAGGTAGGCGTATCAATATCCAAATCTACCATAAAGAGAAGACTGCATGAAAGTAAATACAGAGGGTTCACTGCACAGTGCAAGCCACTCATAAGCATCAAGAATCAAAAGGCTAGACTGGACTTTGCTAAAAAAACATCTAAAAAAGCCAGCACAGTTCTGGAAGAACATTCTTTGACAGATGAAACCAAGATCAACCTCTACCAGAATGATGGAAAGAGAAAAGTATGGTGAAGGCGTGGTACAGCTCATGATCCAAAGCATACCACATCATCTGTAAAACACAGCGGAGGCAGTGTGATGGCTTGGGCATGCATGGCTGCCAGTGGCACTGGGTTACTAGTGTTTATTGATGATGTGACACAGGACAGAAGCAGCCGAATGAATTCTGAGGTATTCAGAGCCATACTGTGTGCTCAGATCCAGCCAAATGCAGCCAAACTGATTGGTCGTCGTTTCATACTACAGATGGACAATGACCCAAAACATAAAGCCAACGCAACCCAGGAGTTTATTAAAGCAAAGAAGTGGAATATTCTTGAATGGCCAAGTCAGTCACCTGATCTCAACCCAATTGAGCATGAATTTCACTTGTTAAAGACTAAACTTCAGACAGAAAGGCCCACAAACAAACAGCAACTGAAAACCACCGCAGTGAAGGCCTGGCAGAGCGTCAAAAAGGAGGAAACACAGCGTCTGGTGAAGTCCATGAGTTCAAGACTTCAGGCAGTCATTGCCAACAAAGGGTTTTCAACCAAGTACTAGAAATGAACATTTTATTTACAATTATCTAATCTGTCCAATTACTTTTGGTCCCTATAAAAACAGGGTGGCACATGTTAAGGAGCTGAAACTCCTAAACCGTTCATCCAATTTTAATGTGGATACCCTCAAATGAAAGCTGAAAGTCTGAACTTCAACTGCATCTGAATTGTTTTGTTTAAAATTCATTGTGGTAATGGCTAAAACCAAAATTAGAAAAATGTTGTCTCCGTCCAAATATATATGGACCTAACTGTATATACAGTGTGTATGTATATATATACATATATATATATATATATATATATATATACTTCCTAATCACCTTCGATGGGGTGGTCTTTGTTGTCCTTTCACATTCTCGGGTGCTCTACCAGAGGCTTGGAAGTTTGAGGGTTCTGCGCAGGATCTTAGTTGTCTCCACATTGCGCTTTTCTGGACAGAGTTCAGTGTGGAG
The DNA here is from genome assembly GCF_039654945.1 of Dendrobates tinctorius. Taxonomy (NCBI): domain Eukaryota; kingdom Metazoa; phylum Chordata; class Amphibia; order Anura; family Dendrobatidae; genus Dendrobates; species Dendrobates tinctorius. Next base: position 53,381,180 of record NW_027361743.1, read on the forward strand.
CTGGCTGTCAATCAGCATGTCAGAAGTCATGCCCCGTCACCAGAGCAGAGAGGAAGAGAAGCCAGTGTTCTGTTGATGTGACGTCAGTGGAAGCCCCTGATTTGCTAGTCTGTGACCGTTCAGCACTAGCAGAGATCGGCACAAGGCTGAACTGGCAGGTAGCTAGCAACTACCTGCCTGTTAGCCCTTAGGCCCATAGTAAAAAAAAAAAAGTCTTGAATAATCCCTTTAAATGGAGGAGTCAAACTAATTCCTCCAAAGCAGCGCAAATGAATCAATTATGTGTACAGCTGCCTGACATGCAAATTTATGAGTCCAAATCTATTTATGTGTCCAAGTCAACAGACAATAAATAACCCCTGTGTGATCTGATCCTGCAGTCATACGCTCATTCGTCTGTTCCTTATACTAACCTACTAAGTGTATCGTAGTAAGAATTTGGGGACCGATATCTGGAGGTCTGAGAGTAAAATTAGACTGTATAGCCATTGTGATTCATAGTTTGCATAGGAGCTTGTCAACACAAAACAGTAGGATATTTTATTTTTTTTATTCTTTTTTATTAAATTCTCAAGGAATTAAACAGTCCAAAATAGATGTTGGAGCCATGCATACAAACATAGGGTTGGCAGTATACCTATATATAACTGCAGGGCCGGTTTTAGGCAAAGTGGGGCCCTAGGTAAAGTTTAAAATGGGACCCAAATGCTAACATATTGCACATCACACAGAAGCATTTCGATTGTATTTACATGCGCTGAGTTCAGGACGTTAAATGAGTGTGATCGACAATATTGAAGTCATTCAACACTTGTTTCCTGGCCTCTTTCCACCGTCTGAGAAAGAATGATGGGGACAGAACAATCACTAATGGATCAATCTGTCCCCATACAGTATCATGTTGTCATGATCTGAAGTGGATCTGACAGTTTTAAAAGCACAGAGTGAACTTTTTTTTCCTTTTGGCAAGTTGCCAAAGTGACTTGACTGTCCCCGGTGGTGGTTAGTGGTATCGCACTTTAGGTTTAATGCGCACATAATTATGAATCAGGTGTGGGGCTCTATAAATGAGTCTCAGGGTGTGTAATCACTGCTGGTGATAGTCATTCATTCATTGATTGATTCTGAGTTGGTGAGAGCCTGGTGGAAGGATGGAGCTGAGGAGGAGTCCTGCGCAGCTTAGCCAGGGGGGACGTGTGTCAGCTATGGTGTCTGGAAGAAGGGCTGGCATGGCATAGTGGGGTCGCAGTGATGGTGTCGGCAGGAAGTGTCTGCATGGACTGGTGGAGTGGCGACTATGGAGAGTGGCACTCACCATGTGGGACTTGGCTGCTGAGCTGGACTCAAGCATTCTTGCCTTCATGGCAGAAGCTGAACTCATCTTTGGGACTCTGTTACTAAGCAGCAGCAACTGGTGGTGGACTCTGCTCCAAGGCTGCACTATGGTGAAGGATCCTGTTATGGTGATGGATCCGGGTGGAGGAGAAGATGCACGCAGGTGGAGGGCTCTGTTGCAGGAGCATAAGCACAGAGCATAAAGCTAAGTGGTGTCCCCCTGTATTGTCTCTTTCCCTCATGTGTGTTATTAGTGCAGTGGTGGGATTAGTTTCCGCACCGGCCTACTCCCTAGTGAGGGTTTAGGGTCAGGGCGAGCAAGGGTTTAAGGTTCGCGTGCGGCGACAGGTGCGGAGCCTGTATAGGGAATGTAAGGAGTGCAGGGACACTGGCTCAGGGGAGCTCAGGAGGTCTCCACTTCCCTATTCCCTATCGCAGGGCCCACCATTGTTAATGTTTCCCAGGTTCCCCCTTATTATTTAAATTCGCCACTGGAGGCGCTGTATCCAGGGTCACGTGTGCTATGGGTTCACCTTGCAGTAACATCTGCGTCCAGACACACGTTGACCATGACACATGTTATCAGCAGCACATCTACAGTTTACACTCCATAGTCCTCCATATAATATAATGTGCCCCATAGTCCTCCATAAAGTATAATACACTCCTCAGTCCTCCATATAGTATAATACACTCCCCATAGTCCTCCATATAGTATAATACACTTCTCATAGCCCTCCATATATTAAAATACACTCAGTCCTCCATATAATATAATAAACTCCTCCATATATTAAAATACACTGCTCAGTCCTCCATATAGTATAATACACTCCTGTATACAGTACAACCCCACATGGTATATAGCACAGCACCATGGTATACAGCACAGGCCCATGGTATACAGCACAGTCCCACATGGTATACAGCACAGTCCCACATGGTATACAGCACAGTCCCACATGGTATACAGCACAGTCCCACATGGTATACAGTACAGGCCCATGGTATACAGCACAGGCCCATGGTATACAGCACAGACCTATGGTATACAGCACAGCCTGCATACCCCCCCTAGAGAGTGGCCCCACAGTCCAGTACTGTTACATTAAAAAAACCACACTCCTCACCACTCCTCATGCCCATGCTGCTCTCGGCTCCTGTCTCAGCCTGCTCTGCCTGGCACACAGTGAGAACGCGATGATATAACCTCATCGCGCACCCGCTGTGTCAGAGGCCGAGCGGGGAATGATGGGAGAGGGAGCGTCAGCTGACGCTCTCTCCTCCATCACTGCTTTGAACTGTCCTGGTGCTGGTTGCAGGCGGACCCCCTGCCTCATGGGCCCGAGAGCAGCTGCATGATGTGCCACTAGCCTGGGGGCCCCTGGGGGAGTGGGGGCCCTAGGCAGCAGCCTGGGCTGCCTGCCCCTAATGCTGGCCCTGTATACTCATAATGTACAAAGATCTACATGGATACTAAATCAACATCTCTAAACAGTATGTTTTGTAAGAAACAGACAACATTGTATACAGCATAAACTTACGAAGACTTTATGGAAAGGAGGGGATAAAGAAAGAGGTTTGGGAAGAAGGAAGAGGAGTGTGTGTAGGATGGAGCCTTTGTCGTTGGGTTAGAGATTGGCTCCTTGGGGGGGTCACTGTGAAGAGAAACTCATGGTACATCAGATTGTTGCTTTATCGCTTGTACATGTCTTGAGATTTAGACATTGCAGGCCTGTTTAGTAATTAATGTACGGTTAACATGTGAGTAGGGTATTTTGGTTTCCTTAACTCAAACACTATAGGGCAACAGTTTCCGATATAAATTATAAATGTTTATATAGGAGGACATCCCCAATTTTATGACTTTGCTCCCTCTATACACCTGAGGCGTCTCTGTAAGTGTGCAATGGGGACCATATCTCCTTAAACTGCAGATGTCTCCTGTGTTCCCAGCTAGTTAGCTCCTCCAGCCAATAGAGCTGTTCCACCTTTTGTTCCCATTGGGAGATTCTAGGTGTCTCAACTGATTTCCAATCAGTTGGAACCAGTATTCTGGCTGACACCATTAAAAGCCTGAGAAGAGAGAGCTTATTTTTAGGTAATGTTCTTGGGAATAAATGAAGAAGGCATACTTCTGGAGAAGATGTTAAAGGGGTCTTTAAAACATGCAAAATATGCTTAACAATTTCTAACCAGTATTTTTGATTTTTTGGACAGGTCCACCACATGTGCAAGTATAAGCCTTTTCTTTTTGGTATCTCCAGCAGTTTGTATTCTATGCTTTATTGTATCTGTGGAGTTTATTTGGGGTGATGTTCCATCTGGTGATTAGTTTGTCCCCACTTTCTTGTATGCGGATGCATTAAGAGGAGAGTTTGTGCGATTTCAATACTTCCTCCAAATCTGTGGAGGAGAGGGATATGTTCATGACTCTTTCCCATTTTTTAATAAATGGGAGGGATTTTATTTTTATTGAAAATTATTAGGTTGTTGAACTTTTCATCCTCACTCCCTGAAATTGAGGCAAAAGCAGTTCAGTTTTAAGTAGGGATGAGCTGATCAATCCGCTGGACTCTGGTCCAGTGTCCAGGTCAATGGTTCCCTGCGGCTAGACAGGAGGCCCGCGACACTGGACCGGAGTCCCACAATCCGCTCATCTCTAGTTTTAAGGTAATTTCTAGTATCACAGCAAAAACTTTGAATTTATTTTCCTGCATATTTTGAAAACTGCATCAAACAAAAAAAAAAAGGCATCATATCTACCATGTAGCCTGAGCGAGTGAAAGCAGCCTTATAGCACTTAATCTGGCACTTGTCATTTCAGTGGAATTACATAATATATAATTGGGGTTTCTACAGAGGTCATGACTTTCAATAGTTCAATAGACTACAAGAGCTATTAAAACTCTATCTTGATTGCTGCTGCCTTGAAGAGCTTGAGCTTCAGAGTCAACCTACAGGCATCAATGTTCAGCACTTATAGCACTTCATCTGCTGCCAGAATCACAACACTAGTGCTGATTTAATTGATTTTATCTTCTTGCTGAAGAAAAGTATTGGGTGCACACCATCTATATTGATCTACTCAGATGTAGTATACATAATAAGTTTACTTAATGCTTTCATCTGCAATTAATGATAGTAGTAATATTAGTAATGAAACCAACAATTTACCAATCAATAAGGAACTTCTAGTTGATCTGTAACTAGAATCCCATGCCCATCTAAGGTCACCGCAGTGTCAAGTTCATTACACGCTCCTCACACTGCTTGCTGGATTGTTTCTAGACTTTATTTTTGCTTCCCCAGCTGAAAGTAGCATGATGTAGGGGCAGAGACCCTGATTCCAGTGATGTGCCATTTACTGAAATGCTTGTTACAGCTGCAATACTAAAGTGCTTTATCAGCAGGAGATTATCAGCAAAGGACTATGTAGTCTTCCTGCTCTGTGTTACCTCACCTCCGCCTCTGATTAGGAGCTTTCTGCCAATGTACAGTATACACAGATACAAATAACAGAGCTCAGCATTGAAATAACTTGTAAACCCGCCCACACCACTGATTGGCAGCTTACTGTGCATACGCAGGAAGCTGCCAATCAGTGGTTGGGGCGGGGTTATACAGAGCTCATGAATATGGAGGATGACAAGGCAGCAGGGTTACTAGTCCTCTAGTGATAATCTCCATCTGATAAAACAATGTTTTTCTAAAAACTACACCATTCAGCCCAGTAAGTGATACATTGTTGGAATCAGGGTCTCTCTCTCTCTACATTATGCTGCGCTTATATTAAATGGCAAAAACCTGGTGACAGAAAACTTTTATTCATATTTGCCTGGATAATAAATAAATAAATAAATACGGTACTTAAAAACTGAAATGATGCTGTAACCACATGGCACAATAAAAGTACAACTCTTTTGAGAGTGTTTTGCATTCTGAAGTGCTGTTTTCATATGACAGAGAGATCTGTGAGCTCACTATTACAAATTAAAATGAGCCACCTCCACTTCCGTTTTTGCCGCACCAGAACTGATAGACCTTTTGATAAGACGTCTTGTTGACTCCAACATTTTGCCTAGACATCCACCTCTTGGCTGTTGAATGGATGGATGGACTTAGTTTTGTAGTCTTCCAGCTGTCATGTCGCTCACATAATGAAGTTTCGCAATTTCCTTGGCCAAGAGACCTCTATTGATGAGCTGGATGATGCTGTGTCTCTTGTCTTGGGAAATCTTTATGGCCACTCCTTGATTTGAACAAGTGACCTTTTGCTTCGGAATCAACCTAATATCACACTGAGCTATTAGGGAATGTGAGAACAGGCTGAAATTTGTAACATTTGTAAGGGGGTGGCAGTGCTATGGACAGTAGAGACAAGCTGCCCCTTTAAGAGACAGGACCCCCTTGGTTAGAGCAGTGGAACATGCTGCGCTTCCCTGCTGTAAAGGCTGTTTGGTTTCACCTGCCAGACTTCCCAGGGGAGGGGCTGCTTTTCTGTGTGAAGGAGAGCCCCGAGATTTCTGCAGGAAGCAGGTGTGCCTGCCTGAACTGTGAGGAAGAGAATGTTGTCTGAGACTGTGACTTTGTAAACTATTCTGGGGATTAAAAGGTGGCTTTCCTGTCTTGCCGTGAGAAGCCACGAAGAAAGGACAAGAATGGAATCTAGAGGAGGAATCCATCGTTCCTAGGAGCATCATTGAACTTGCACACAAGGAAAACAGAGCTTCCAGGAAGAAATGCGCACCATCTTGCAAAGCTTCAGGGGCCCCAGGAATGGACTGAGATACCAACTACTGTGAGTGTTAACCCCATGTGTGCACATGTTTAGGGCTTAGGATAGGCTGCAATAGACAGAGCACGGTAGCCATGCAGCCGGAGTAGCAGCGGCCAGTCAGGCTACAGTTAGAGTAGCAGCATACTGTACTTTATTGTATTGTTTTGCCTTTTGGAAAATACACTGATCTGTAATAGTTGGTGTTCCGTGCCATTTGTATGGCCCAGCTAGAGAATATCACTTTTGTAAATTGTTTAATGTCATTGCATATCCCTGTTTACACTTTGCTAACACTGCATTCCTTGCCCGTAAATAAATTAACTCTTTGTTGTTTGCAACTCATCTTGTGTACTGTAGTCTCCCTGCATTGTGGTGGTCCTCCAGCCATCGCTTCAAGTGGCGCTGCGAGCAGGGTGACTATCACCAGGATGCAGGCAGAAGGCGGCAACGGCGAGAATGCTAGTGTTAGTGGGGATGCTGTGGGCATTGGTGGAACCCCTGCAAGAACACTCCCTATTGCTTTGACTGCCTTGGAGGGAGAGGCCCATAAAAACGTCTGTCTACAGCCGAAACTCACCCGTAGTACCCTGAAGGAGTTAATGAAATTCCTGGAAGAGATCTACGGCGAGACTGCTAGCGCCAAATTTTTCTCTAGACTGCAGCAGGAAGAAGAAGGGATCTCTCAGTATGCGACATCACTGCAAGAAGTGTTGACAGAAGCGCAGAGGAAAGAGACAGATGGGCTCTGTGGCATGGGCTCCAAAGACCGGATACTCCGGGATCAATTCATTCTGGGACTGCATAGCACATCCTTGTGGAGAGCACTGTCAGAACGGGTCTGTGCAGATCCGGCTCTTTCATTCCGTCAAATCCTGGAAGAAGCAGTGGCCCAAAGCAAGGAAGACAGTTACACGTCTGGTGTGATGCGTGTCCAGGATGCCAATACCAGAGGGGACCCAAATCATCAGGAGGCATTGGTCCAGGTAGTGCTCGACTTGCAGCGGTCTCTTGTCAGTATGCAAGATAAATTAACCCAGATGGAGCAAAGAATGGGAGCAAAGCAGTCTGACTTAACACACTCATATAACGATCCTTCAGCCTGACCTTTAAGGGGTTAGTGGGTGCAAGCTACCCCCCACCAGGCATCAGAGGCATGAAGACAGGCTCGGGGTGCCCCTCGGCGAAGAGGAGGCATCCAATGCTGGGAATGTGGAGGACAAGGGCACCTTGCCTGGGACTGCCGGAATTATGCTCAAAGCCAGCAACAGCTGCCGTTAAACTACCAACCCCCGCAGTAATGCGGCACTCTATGGGGGAAGCAAGAAGAGAGGCCGCTCCTTATTATTATGAACACTTGATTGCTGGGAGGGCGTTCCAGTGGATTGCTTGATAAATACCGGTTCACAAGTGACAACAATGCCAGAATCATATTTCAAACAGCATTTTTAGGCCCTGGCTAAGCCAGAGAAGGAGACATTGATCCAGTTGTTTGCTGCCAATCAACAGCCGATCCCGGTCACAGGGGTTGTGTGAATGAATATTCGAATTTGGGGGCAAGAAATAGGAAAGAACGGGATCCTGCTAGTCCCTGAGCCCATCAAAGAAGATGTGCCTGTAGTACTGGGAATGAATATCCTACGAGAACTCGATCAGATAATGTTCTCCAATCGGGGACCCAGTTATTGGAAGAAGGCTGCCACACACAAGCCTACTCAGGAAGCCCTACAGCGATTGATCCGCATCTGTGGGACACAGAAGAGTGTGCCGTCTTATCAGGCGGTAGGGGTCATCAGGGCCCCTGGGAAGGAGTCTGTAATCCTGCCTCCTGAGCGAGAAAGTATATTACACCTTCCAGTGGGGACTCATCGCAACCTTCACGGGTTGGAGGTGATATTTCAGCCTGTGGTAGGTGGAGGAGCGGACCAAGACATCATGATAGCTCATACGATAGCTGTGGTCCAGCAAGGACATGTCCCAATAAGAGCTTTGAATGTGGGCCCCGGGGAAGTCACCTTGCCACGGGGGGACAGATCTGGCCCGGGTATACCTACACAAGGGCGAAGTGGTGAGTCAGAAAGAGAAGTCTTTATTGCTGATCGAAGGTACGGGGTGGACCCTGGCAGTCGCTGCGGGGCCCGAAGAGAAGCCATCCTCAGAGTGGAATGGGCGAATCATCCTTGACCAAATGGAAGTGGATGTGAAGACTCTTGGCCCTGAGTGTGTGCGGGCGATAGAAGCTATGCTGTGGGAAAATCAGGCTGCATTCGCCCGTCATGCCGAAGATTTTGGCTGTACCGAAGCGATCATACACGAGATACCGACCGGGGATGCTCGCCCAATTCGAGAACGATACCGGCAAATCCCACCCAAGATGTACCAAGAGGTGAAGACATTACTGAGGCAGATGAGGGATTCAGGAATAGTGCAGAGTAGTCAGAGCCCTTGGGCGGCACCGGTGGTGCTCGTCAAGAAGAAGGATGGGGCCATCCAGTTCTGTGTAGATTACAGGAAACTCAATGCCTGCACTGTGTGAGACTCATATCCGTTACCCCGCATCAAGGAACCCTTGACAGTATTGGGGAAAGCCAAGTACTTCTCCACCTTGGACCTAGCAAGTGGATACTGGCAAGTGGCCGTGGCCGAGAAAGACAAGGAAAAAACTGCCTTCATCCTCCCTATGGGATTGTTTGAGTTTAACAGGATGCCCTTCGGGCTCTCCAATGTTCCGGGCATGTTTCAATGGCTGATGGAAAAGTGTTTGGGAGACTTAAACTTTGAGGCTACCCTGATCTACCTGGATGACATCATTGTGTTCTCTGCCTCATTCGAAGACCATCTTGCCTGGCTTAACAGGTACTCGGAAATCTGCGGGCTCATAACCTGAAGGTGAAGCCAAAGAAGTGCCACCTCTTCAAGAGAGAGATCAAGTACCTGGGCCACATAGTGTCACAAAACGGAGTTCTGCCTTCACCAGAAAAAGTGGCTGCTATGCAGAAGTGGCCAGTTCCTCAAACCATGCGGGAACTCCAGGCCTTCCTTGGACTCACTGGGTACTACCGACTGTTTGTCAAAGATTTCGCAAAGGTGGCGGGTCCTCTGAATGAACTGCTGAGGGGGACTGCCGGAGTGCCGAAGACCAAGTGCATCCCCTGGGACCAGAGGCAAGATGAGGCCTTCCAGGCTATAAATCATGCTCTTACTTCAGCCCCGATTTTGGCCTACGTAGATTTCGATCAACCGTTCCTGTTGTACACAGACGGTAGCCTTCATGGACTCGGTGCAGTACTTTCCCAAATACAGGATGGACATGAGAGAGTCATTGGGTATGCCAATAGGTCCCTGCAAAACAGTGAAAGAAACCCCAATAATTACAGCTCTTTCCAGTTAGAGCTCCTGGCCCTCGTGTGGGCCATGACAGAGAAGTTTACGGGCTTCCTGGCAGGGACCAAGATTCAAGTTCGAACAGAAAATAATCCCCTGGCCCACCTTGAGAATGCTAAATTGGGGGCCTTAGAACAACGGTGGGTGGCTCACCTGGCCAAGTTTGACTTTACCATCCATTATCGCTCAGCTACTAAAAATGCAAATGCTGATGGCCTGTCACGAGTGACGGTGGAAACTCCAGTGGGGGATCTTGATGAACAACTCAAAGAGGAAGAAACCCCAGACTTCCGCAAGTTCAAGACCCCAGTGGTTGCGGTCCTGTCGAGTAGGGAGGCGTGCGCACTACACCGATCTCTGGGTAGAACCAATGAAGAGTGGGGAAATGTTCAAGAAGAAGACAGAGGGCTGAGACAGATGAAATGCTGGGTAGCTTAGAAGCGGAAGCCAGGCAAACAAGAGAGATAGTCTGGACGCTGAGAAGTGTCTTACACCAGTGGGATAGGCTGGAGGTGCGAGAATCGGTGCTATATCGCAAGAGGCAACAGCCGAAAGATACTGAAGTAAGGTGGCGGTGGTCATCCCAGGAAGAATGGCCTAAGAAGTGGCTAAAGATGCCACGAATTCGGAGTCCACTTCTGGTCCGCAAAGACCTATCAGTGGTTACAGTGGCATGTGTACTGCCCCCGGTTGGAGTCCGTGGTAGAAGAGGTTTGCCGGAAATGTCGGGTATGCAACCTCATTAAGAGTACTGAACAAAGGGGACCCATCCAGACCATACATACTAAGGAACCGCTAGAAGTCCTGATGATCGACTATATCCTCATGGGACACTCAGCCCGGAGGCCGCAGTACTGTTCAGTGATGACCAACCATTTCTCCAAATTCGCAGTAGTCACCCCAACTAGAGATCAGACTGCCGAGTCGGCGGCATGGGCCATCTGTCAAGACGTCATCCGTGTGTATGGGTACCCAAAGCGCATCCACTCTTACCAAGGTGCATGTTTCCAAGGCAAGGTGATGGAAGAGCTGTACCGTTTGTATGGCATCGAGAGGTCCCGGACCACCCATTACCATCCTCCAGGCAACGGAGCATGTGAACGCTTCAACCGAACCTTACTTCAAATGCTGAGGACGTTGGAAGAGGACAAGAAGGCATGCTGGCCAGATTTCCTGCCAGAGTTGGTCTGGACCTACAACAATTGGGTCCATTCTACCACGGGTTACACCCCCTATCTGCTGCTGTTTGCAAGAGCTGGACGAGACATCATTGAATTGAAGTTGGAACAGCCAGAGGAGCTGATGGAGCGAAACGTCACTTCATGGGAACATCGGAAACGACTGCAAACAATGCGGCGGTTGGTGGGTCAGCAGCTACAGGAGAAAAAACATACGGGCCGCAAACCGATTCAAGAGATACCGCTCCGGCCCAGGGACCGAGTATTAGTCAGAGAAACGTCCCAAGGGTAAACTAAGTGAGAGATCGGAAGTACAGCCTTACAAAGTCATCGAGCGAGTCTATGCTGACGGTCCGGTCTACAAGGTGCAAGTTGAGAATGGGGCGTCCGCCCCTAGAGTGCTCCACAGGAATATGCTACGACCATGCCGGTCCATTGCCCGTCCTGTACCAGTGCCGCTTGAGGGTGATGCTCCACCTCCTGAACCTGTCTTGCCTGCTGGTGAAATCAATGATGAATGGTGGATCGGCCCTGACACCATGAGGGGCCCTCAGCCAGACAGAGATGGTAATCTTCTGGAGGTACCACTGCCGCCACGTGACGATGAGTCCAGACAAGAGCCTACTACAACTCCTGCAGCAAGTATTCCTCTGGAGGATAGTCAAGACACCTGGAGATCCCAGAGGTCTACTGCAGGGGTTCCACCAGCCCGATACATAGAAGTGTTCTCTGTCTGTTTCTCCGCTTGTGTTTTCTCCCCTATAGGTGCTGTTCCGCATTGCAAGTATCTCTATTCCACTGCAACCTTGATGCTGTGATGGTCGAGGATGACCATCTTTAAGTAGGGAGGCATGTAAGGGGGTGGCAGTGCTATGGACAGTAGAGACAAGCTGCCCCTTTAAGAGACAGCACCCCCTTGGTTAGAGCAGTGGGACATGCTGCGCTTCCCTGCTGTAAAGGCTGTTTGGTTTAATCTGCCAGACTACAGAGGGGAGGGGCTGCTTTTCTGTGTGAAGGAGAGACCCGAGATTTCTGCAGGAAGCAGGTGTGCCTGCCTGAACTGTGAGGAAGAGAATGTTGTCTGAGACTGTGACTTTGTAAACTATTGTGGGGATTAAAAGGAGGCTTTCCTTTCTTGCCGTGAGAAGCCACGAAGAAAGGACAAGCAAGGAACCCAGAGGAGGAATCCATCGTTCCTTAGAGTATCATTGAACTTGCACACAAGGAAAACAGAGCTTCCAGGAAGAAGTACGCACCATCTTGCAAAGCTTCAGGGGCCCCGGGAAAGGACTGAGACACCAACTACTGTGAGTGTTAACCCCGTGTGCGGACATGTTTAGGGCTTAGGATAGGCTGCAATAGACAGAGCACGGTAGCCGTGCAGCCGAAGTAGCAGCGGCCAGTCAGGCTATAGTTAGAGTAGCAGCATACTGTACTTTATTGTATTGTTTTGCCTTTTGCAAAATACACTGATCTGTAATAGTTGGTGCTCCGTGCCATTTGTATGGCCCAGCTAGAGAATATCACTTTTGTAAATTGTTTTATGTCATTGCATACCCCTGTTTACACTTTCCTCACACTGCATTCCTTGCCCGTAAATAAATTAACTCTTTGTTGTTTGCACCTCATCTCGTGTACTGTAGTCTCCCTGCATTGTGGTGGTCCCCTGGCCATCGCTTCACATTCAGGAAGGAAAATATTTTTCCCCCATCAGGAACAAAACAGTAACAATGCAGTGACCTGACAAGAATCTGCATAACCAATCATATGTTAAATAATTGCAAGTCAAATCTGTGTATGAGATATCCAAGATGATCGTCTATAAAATGATGGTAGTCTCACTTTAGAACCTGTAGTGGATGGTGAGGTATGGAGCCTGAAAGTCAAAAGTTCAATGCATAGTTACATTTTTGCTCGTCAGTGTGCATATTTGCATTTCATGTAGATAGTGTGCGATATGTTGTGTAACCTGTTTTGCTCACCTGTCAGCACATTGCGTTTTTTTCATTGCCAGAAGGTCATTCACTATGCAGCTTAAGTTCTTCCGAGGACAACTAAAGGCCAATTGTGAACAAATTCTTCACATCTTCTCATTGTTTGTGTTACTCGTTGCAAGGCTGGGAAATACTTTATGAATACCCTGCTGAGAAAAATCTCCGTCCACGATATAAAATCCTGTAGATCCCAATGTAATATTACCCCTCTGTAAATCATTTGTAAGACCACATCTGGAATATGGCATCCCGTTTTGGGATACACTTTTTAAACATAATATTGGAAAGTTAGACCCCATTCATAGGCAGCAATCAGATTATTACAAGGGTCAAGGGGTGGAAGGCCTCCCCTATAATGAGAGGTTGGAAAAGTTGGGCATGTTTAGCGGAGAATAAAAATGCTTCGGAGGCAATCTCAGTTATATACAGTATATAAATACATGTGTGGTCAATACAAAGGTCTGGCACATGACTTTAGGCTTCCAAACACCTTACAGAGGACCAGGGGTTGCTCATTATTGTTAGGTTCACATTTTGAGGTGGATCCTACAAGCTCAAGGTCTGGGTGCGCACAGGAGCCACGGGCATCGATGCAGCAGGCAGGTGGGAAACAGGTAGCAGAGGTCTGGAGATTGGGAACAGGTAGCAGAGGTCCTGGAGGCTGCAGGCAGGCAGAATTCTGGAGCAACTAAAAAGTGTTAATGCCAAGACACACGTGTAACCCTTATATACAGGTGCTTCTCACAAAATTAGAATATCACCAAAAAGTTAATTTATTTCAGTTCTTCAATACAAAACGTGAAACTTATATACAGTGGGGGAAAAAAGTATTTAGTCAGTCACCAATTGTGCAAGTTCTCCCACTTAAAAAGATGAGAGAGGCCCTGTAATTGACATCATAGGTAGACCACAACTATGAGAGTCAAAATGAGAAAATAAATCCAGAAAATCACCTTGTCTTGTTATACATCCTTTGTTGGCAATGACAGAGGTCAAACGTTTTCTGTAAGTCTTTACAAGGTTGGCACACACTGTTGGTGGTATGTTGGCCCATTCCTCCATGCAGATCTCCTCTAGACCACTGATGTTTTGGGTCTGTCACTGGGCATCACGGAATTTCAAATCCCTCCAAAGGTTTTCTATGGGGTTGAGATCTGGAGACTGGCTAGGCCACGCCAGGACCTTCATATGCTTCTTATGAAGCCACTCCTTCGTTGTCCTACTGGTGTGCTTGGGATCATTATCATGCTGAAAGACCCATCCATGTTTCGACCAGCTGGATATGGATAAAAAACTTCTCCTTTATTTCATATCATTAAAATGAGTCCTCATTTTAATGATAAGAAATAAAGGAGTTTTTTATCCATATCCAGCTGGTCGATCCTTCTTCCTCTTTTTTTGCTCACATCCGGTGATCAGATGGACTTTGGATCCCAGCTGCAACATTGTAGGCTACCTACTATTCACACGGTGAGGCTCATTTCCTTTTTGTTTTTTGGTTCATCCACGTTTCATCTTCAATGCCCTTGCTGATGGAAGAAGGTTTGCACGATACATGCCCCATTCATTCTTTCATGTACACAGATCAGTTGTCCTGTCCCTTTGCAGAGAAACGGCCCCAAAGCATGATGATGCCACCCCCATGCGTCACAGTAGGTACTGTTCTTTGGATGCAACTCATCATTCTGTCGCCTCCAAACACGATGAGTTTTGTTTCCAGCAAACAGTTCTACTTTGGTTTTATCAGACCATATGACATTCTCCCAATACTCTTCTGGTTAATCTAAATGCTCTCTAGCAAACTTCAGACAGACCCGGACATGTAATGGCTTAAGCAGGGGGACACGTCTGGCACTGCAGGATCTGAGTCACTGGCGGTGTAGTGTGTTACTGATGATAGCCCTTGTTATGGTGGTCCCAGCTTTAAGCAGGTCAATCACTAGGCCCGCCCGTGTGATTCTGGGATTTTCACTCACCATTCTTGTAATCATTTTCACTCGATGGGGTGAGATCTTGTGTGCAGCTCCAGATCGAGGGAAATAATCAGTGGTCTTGTATGTCTTCCATTTTCTTATTATTGCTCCCTATAGTTGATTTCATTACACCAAGCTGCTTGCCAATTGCAGATTCAGTCTTCCCAGCCTGGTGCAGGACTACAATTTTGTTTCTGGTGTCCTTCGACAGCTCTTTGGTCTTCACCATAGTGGAGTTTGGAGTGTGACTGTTTGAGGTTGTGGACAGGTGTCTTTAATACTAATAACTAGAGTTGAGCGACTTTGGTCGGATCGGGTTTCATGAAACAAAATTTGAGTTGGACTTTTTTTTTGCCCTAGTCGGACCAGTTTCATCCGACTCAAATTTTGTTTCATGAAACCCGATCCGACCAAAGTCGCTCAACGCCATTACTACAGGTAATGAGTGGAGGACAGAGGAGCCTCTTAAAGAAGAAGTTACAGGTCTGTGAGAGCCTGAAATCTTGCATGTTTAAAGGTGACCAAATACTAATTTTCCACCATAATTTGCTAAATAAATCTTGCCAAATCAGGCAAGGTGATTTTCTGGATTTGTTTTCTCATTTTGACTCTCATAGTTATGGTCTACCTATGATGTCAATTACAGGCCTCTCTCATCTTTTTAAGCGGGAGAATTTGCACAATTGGTGGCTGACTAAATACTTTTTTTTCCCACTGTATTATATAGAGCCATTACAAACAGAGTGATCTATTTCCAGTGTTTATTTCTGTTTATATTGATTATGGCTTATAGCCAATGAAAACTCCAAAGTCATTATCTCAGTAAATTAGAAAAATTTATAACACCAGCTTGAAAAATTAAACCTCAACTAGCTTTCATTGTATGCCTCTCCACTCTTCCTCCAGACTCTGGGACCTTTATTTCCAAGGTCTAGTGTGAAGTTTCCACAATCAGTGATGGTTTTGGGAGCCATGTCATCTGCTGGTGTAGGTCCACTGTGTTATATCAAGACCAAAGTCAGCACAGCCGTCTAGCAGGAAATTTTAGAGCACTTCAGGCTTCCCTTGGCCGACAAGCTTTTTGGAAATGGGAATTTCATTCTCCAGCAGGACTTGGCACCTATCCACACTGCCAAAAGTACCAATACCTGGTATAAAAACAACAGTATTACTGTGCTTGATTGGCCAGCAAACTCGCCTGACCTTAACCCTATAGAGAATCTATGGGGTATTGTCAAGAGGAAGATGAGAGACACCAGACCCAACAATGCAGAGGAGCTGAAGGCTGCCATCAAAGCAACCTGGGCTTCCATAGCACCTCAGCAATGCCACAGGCTGATCGCCTCCATGCCATGCCGCATTGATGCAGTAATTGATGCCAAAGGAGCCCCGACCAAGTATCGAGTGCATTTACTGAACATACATTTCAGTAGGCCAACATTTCGGATTCTACAATCATTTTTTCAAGCTGGTGTTATAACGTATTCTAATTTACTGAGATAATGACTTTTGGGTTTTCATTGGCTGTAAGCCATAATCATCAACATAGAAATAAACACTTGAAATAGATCACTCTGTGTGTAATGACTCTATATAAAATATGAGATTCACTTTTTGTAATGAAAAACTGAAATAAATTAACTTTTTGATGATATTCTAATTTTGTGAGATGCACTGTAAGTCAGTCAGCTGGGGAGGCTGAGCAGATTGGATTTGTGTTTGAGCTGTAGAGAGAGACAAGCTAGAATCTCTCTCTGTGAAGAGACTGCACAGGCCATGTGCACAAAACCGCAAGTATAACTGGCTGCCATGGATGATAGCTGTTGTGTTTGACCGCATTGGGACTAGCTCAACCATGTATGAGTAGCCATGTCTGTGTTGTTTAGTAAGCGCCTCGACAAGGCTAGGGTTTATGTCTATAGTTTTGGTTTTGTACCTTGCCAACAATGAAAAATACATGTCACAAGATGCAAGAATTCAGTGCCTGTGTGAACACCACCTACTGCCTACCTGAGAGCGTGATTCCCTACAATGAGCTTTACTAGTGGAATGCTTTATAATACACAACTCAGTTTTCATTGAAATTTCAGCAAATCATTTATGTGTAATCAGCTTTTTATGATGTCAGAAAAGCCTGATGAAACACTTTGTCACAGATGGCTTTAGTTGGAAATTCCTACTCCTACGTCAATCAGTGACTCAGTCTCCATACCTGTTACAAAGAGGTTCTTCAGCAGCTACAATATGTATTTTCCAGTTCTACAGTATTAATTCGGCTGCTACCAAATATAGTAATATACATTTCATTAATTTATAGATAGAAACATGACCAGGGGTATTTTGGATTTGGCATTTTTATATTTCCTTCCTCTCATTCCCAGAGCCATAACTTTTTTATTTTTCTGTCTATATGGCCATGTGAGGGCTTATTTTTTGCGGGACAAGTTGTACTTTTAAATGACACCATTGATTTTACCATATCGTGTACTCGAAAACGGGAAAAAAATTCCAAGTGCGGTGAAATTGCAAAAAAAGTGCAATCCCACACTTGTTTTTTGCTTGGCTTTTTTGCTAGGTTCACTAGATGCTAAATCTGACCTGCCATTATGACTCTCCAGGTCATTATGAGTTCATAGACACCAAACATGTCTATGTCCTCTTTTATCTAAGTGGTGAAAAAAAATTCCAAAGTTTGCTAAAAAAAAAAAAAAAAATGCGCAATTTTCCGAGACTCGTAGCGTCTCCATTTTTCATGATCTGGGGTCGGGTGAGGGCTTATTTTTTCCGCGCCGGGCTGACGTTTTTAATGATACATTCTTTTGATTCTTTTGATACATTCTTTTGATCGCCCGTTATTGCATTTTAATGCAATGTCTTGGCGACCAAAAAGCGTAATTCTGGCATTTCTAATTTTTTTCTCGCTACGCCGTTTAGTGATCGGGTTAATGCTTTTTTTTATTGATCGGGTGATTCTGAACCCGGCGATACCTAATATGTGTATGTGGGATTTTTTTTTTACTGTTTTATTTTGATTGGGGTGAAAGGGGGGTGATTTGAACTTTTAGGTTTTTTTAAATTTTTTTATTTTTAAGCATTTTTTTTTTACTTTTGGCATGCTTCAATAGCCTCCATAGGAGGCTATAAGCATGCGCAACCCGATCAGCTCTGCTACATATGGGCGATGAGCAGATCGCCCATATGTAGCAGATTTACTGCTGTGCTTTCAGCGCCGACCACCAGGTGGCGCTGAAAGTCATATGCCTGGAACAATCATAGAGGTCTCATAGAGACCTCTGGTTGTCCAGATAACATGACGCCGACCCCCGATCACGTGACGGGGGTCGGCGATGAGGTCATTTCCGAATCGGCGGCCGGAAATGCTATTTAAATGCCCGCTGTCAGCTTTAACAGTGGGATTTAACTAGTTAATAGGCGCGGGCGGGCGACTATTCCGCTCGCGCCTATTGCGGGCACATGTCAGCTGCTCATAACAGCTGACATGTCCCGGCTTTGATGCGGGCTCAGCGCCGGAGCCCTCATCAAAGCAGGGGAGATGTCTGATGACATACTGTGCACGCCATTGGACATTAAGGGGTAAACCCCTTTACTATCCAGTGCAAAAAAGGGGACATAGTGTGAGGACTTATATAAGTGACCACATTACAGCTTCATTTTACTTTTAGGGAAAATATTTCTGACACAAAGGAAATAGCAGGAAATGATCCTCAGCCAATCACTGTCGGAGGTGGGTCGCTTCTGTGGCCAGTGATTGGCAGAGTATATATGTGTCCAGACAGGAAGAGGAAGTCGAGGCCGATGCGGATTGGTTAGGTGTGAGAACGGGATCGGTAAGGATGAGTATTAATTCTTAATTTATTTTTAAACCAGCTTCAGACTTTAATGAAAATATTTTTTATCCACTAGACGTTTTTAATACCTAGTTTGTACATGTATATTCTAAGGACATTTTGACACATTATTATAGATTTTAACCCCTTTCCTACAATGGACGTAATATTCCGTCCATGTGACCTGGGACCTAATTCCCATGGAAGGAATATTACGTCTAATGCGATCAGCTACTCTCATGGGGGGAGCGCCGCTGATCGCGGTCGGGTGTCAGCTGATTATCACAGCTGACACCCAGCACAAAGTGTCAGGGGCGGTCATGGACCGCCCCAGACAAGTTAACCCCTGGCACACCACGATCAAACACGATCGCGGTGTACCGGGGGTTAAAGGAAAGCATCGGCAGGGAGGGGGCTCCCTCCGTGCTTCCCAGAGCCCCCCACAGCAGCGCAATGTGCAGTGCTGCTATGGGGGGCTCCTTCCCTGCAGGTCCCTGGATCCAATATGGTGACGGGGACCTTCGGGGGCCTACAGGGAGCTGGCTTCCTCATGCCTGCAAAGCGCAGGCAAGGAGGAAGCCTGCAGCACTGCCTGTGACAGATTGCTGATCTGTCACAGCCATCTGTGATGTGACAGATCAGCCATCTGTCACAGGACAGTGATGTCCCACCTGGGACAATGTAATAAAGTTAAAAAAAAAATGTAAAAATAATTTTAAAAAAGTCGCTAAATAAATTAAAAAAAAAAAATATTCCCTAATAAATTCATTTTTTGGAAATAAAAAAACAAAAAAAATAAAAATAAAAGTACACATACTTGGTATCTCCGCGTCCGCAACGACCCGCCCTATAAAACTGTCCCATTAGTTAACCCCTTTAGTGAACCCCTTAAAAAATAAAAAACGAAGCAAAAAATAATGATTTATTATCATACCGCAGAACAAGAAGTGCAATAACGAGCGATCAAAAAGAAGCATATAAATATCCATGGTACCGCTGAAAATGTCATCTTGTTCCGCAAAAAACAAGCCACCACACAGTATCATCAGCGAAAAAATATAAAAGTTATAGCTTGCAGAATAAAGCAATGCAAAAATAATTATTTTTTATATGAAATGGTTTTCATTGCATAAAAGCGCCAAAACATAAAAAAAAGACATAAATGAGGTATCGCTGTAACCATACTGACCCGAAGAATAAAACCGCTTTATCAATTTTACCGCATGCGGAACGGTGTAAACGCACCCCTCAAAAGAAATTCATGAAAAGCTGGTTTTTGTTCATTCTGCGTCCCAAAAATCAGAATAAAAAGCGATCAAAAGATGTCACGTGCCCGAAAATGATACCAATAAAAACGGCAACTCGTCCCGCAAAAAATAAGACCTCACATGACTCAGTGGGTCATAATATGGAAAAATTATAGCTCTCAATATGTGGTGATGCAAAAACTATTTTTGCAATACAAAGCATCTTTTAGCGTGTGACAGCTTCCAAATATAAAAACCGCTATAAATAGTAAATCAAACCCCCCCCCCGTTATCACCCCCTTAGTTAGGGAAAAATAATAAAATTAAAAAAAGTATTTATTTCCATTTTCCCATTAGGGTTGTGTTGGGGTTAGGGTTGGAGTTAGAATTGGGGGTTTCCACTATTTGCGCACATCAGGTGCTCTCCAAACGCAACATGGCATCTGATCTTCATTCCAGCCAATTCTGCATTGAAAAAGTCAAATGGTGCTCCTTCCCTTCCAAGCTCTGCCATGCGCCCAAACAGTGTTTTACCCCCACATATGGAGTATCAGCCTACTCAGGACAAATTGCAAAACAACTTTTTGGGTCCAATTTCTCCTGTTACCCTTAGGAAAATAAATAATTGGGGGCAAAAATATCATTTTGTGGAAAAAAATGACTTTTTTTATTTTCACGCCCGGGCGTTATAAACTTCTGTGAAGCACTTGGGGGTTCAAAGTGCTCACCACACATTTAGATAAGTTCCGTGGGGGGTCTAGTTTCCAAAATGGGGTCACTTGTGGGGAATTTCAATAGTTTAGGTACATCAGGGGCTCTCCAAACCCACATGACACCCAGAGACCATTCCATCAAAGTCTGCATTCCAAAACGTCACTACTTAACTTCCAAGCCCCAACGTGTGTCCATACAGTAGTGTTCTCCCACATATGGGGTATCAGCATACTTAGGACAAATTGGACAACTTTTGGGGTCCAATTTCTCTTGGTACCCTTGAGAAAATAAAAAAATTGGGGACTAAATGATCATGTTTGTGGAAAAAATAAGATTTTTTTTATTTTCACGCCCGGGCATTATAAACTTCTGTGAAGCCCTGGAGGGTTCAAAGTTCTCACAACACATCTAGATAAGTTCCTTGGGGGGTCTAGTTTCCAAAATGGTGTCATTTGTGGGAGGTTTCCACTGTTTTGGTACATCAGGGGCTTTCCAAACGCAACATGGTGTCCGATCTCAATTCCAGCCAAAAAAGTCAAATGGCGCTGCTTCCCTTCCGAGCTCTGCCTTGCGCCCAAATAGTCGTTTACACCCACATATGGGGTATCAGCGTACTCAGAACAAATTGCACAATAACTTTTAGGGTCCTGTTACCTTTGGGAAAATAAAAATTGAGGGTGAAAAGATCATTTTTGTGGAAAAAAATATGATTTTTTAATTGTACCGCTGTACGTTATAAACTTCTGTGAAGTCCTTGTGGGTTCAAAGTTCTCACCACTATCTAGATAAGTTCCTTGGGGGGTCAAGTTTCCAAAATGGGGTCACTTGTGGGGGGTTTCCACTGTTTAGGTACATCAGGGGAATTCCAGTCAATTTTTGCATTGAAAAAGTCAAACGGTGCTCCTTCCCTTTTGAGCTCTGCCATGCACCAAAACAGTGGTTCCCCCCCCACATATTAGGTATCAGCGTAGTCAGGACAAATTGTACAATAACTTTTGCAGTCCAATTTCTCCTGTTACCCTTGGTAAAATAAAAAAAATTGAACCTGAAGTTTTTTTTTGTGAAAAAATGTTAAATGTTCATTTTTTTTTTAAATATTCAAAAAATTCCTGTGAAGCACCTGAAGGGTTAATAAACTTCTTGAATGTGGTTTTGAGCACCTTAAGGGGTGCAGTTTTTAGAATGGTGTCACTTTTGGGTATTTTTTATCATATAGACCCCTCAAAGTGGCTTCAAATGTGATGTGGTCCGTAAAAATAAAATGGTGTTGCAAAAATGAGAAATCGCTGGTCAACTTTTAACCCTTATAACTTCCTAACAAAAAAAAAAATTTTGGTTCCAAAATTGTGCTGATGCAAAGTAAACATGTGGGAAATGTTACATATTAAGTTTTTTGTGTGCCGTATCTCTGTGATTTAAGGGCATAAAAATTAATAAAAAGTTGGAAAATTGTGAAATTTTCAAAATTTTTGCCAAATTTCTGTTTTTTTTCACAAATAAACACAAGTTATTTGAATGAAATTTTACCACTAACATGAAGTACAATATGTCGCGAGAAAACAGTGTCAGAATCACCGGGATCCATGGAAGCGTTTCAGAGTTATTACCTTATAAAGGGACAGTGGTCAGAATTATAAAAATTGGTCCGGGAGTTAACGTGCAAACCACCCTTGGTATTGAATGGGTTAGTGGAAGACTGTGAGAAATCAATTAGTTCATTGGAAACTGACCAGTTCTTAAGCATCAACTTGGTATTAAAGGGAATAGATTTCATTTCTCCATTCCTGTACAATGCACCAAAATTCTGTAAAAAGGAGTTATCCAGGATCTAACAACTGATGATGCATCTATTTGATAGGTCATTAGTGTGAGGCTGGAAGGGGTCCGACACCCAGCCCCCCACCGATCAGATAAAAACTGCTCCAGCACTGGCCAGGTACAAGCAAGGGACAGAGGTAGGAGTACTGCTTTATCTCCCATAGATCACTAATACAAGTGTGGTATAAATAGGATAACTAAAGATATCTAGAATATTTCTGATGACCAATACATGACTATATCGGTATATTAGGTCACCCAAGCAGTGTACGGAGCCTGGTGGTTTCACTCAAGAATGACGCCCCGTCTTCTTAAGTAACTACCTCATTCCCCATGTGTCACTAGTGTTTACATTCTTCCATATGAGTATAACATATTCAGAACATTAATTAGGATGTTACTATGCTAAAAGTAAAGGGAGCGGCCGCATGTTAGACATAAGCATTGTACATACATACACATGAATAGGAATACAGTAGTCAGGCTGCTGCTATTGTCTCCAGCTATTATGTGTCACGGCGACGGCATGTGATCAATATTATACAGAAAATTCCTCCCTGAGTCACTGAAAGCAGCTTACATAAGAGTAAGATGAGGCCACGGTGCTATTGAGCAACAGTCGGCAATACTACTGTGTGCTTCCTTACACGCGGTGTACACATGAGTTCTAATCTTGACTTTCTGTATTTATCTTGACAATATCACAGATTAATAATGGAACATAACGTATAGGCTATAGTGTAATGTAAAAAACCTAGGATGAAAACAATGAACAATGTAGTACAAAAACTTGGCACGCAAAAGAAAAAATGGTTTGACAGTTCCTTTATTGTAAAAAGCATCCAGTGCAATATACTCCTTTGAACGTTTTCGGTCATACAATTGACCTTCATCAGAAACAGAATTTTTTCACAGTTGGTTTTAACTGAGAGGAGCTGTAATGGAAAATTCCATATATTATTATTAAAGAACAGCTGTCATAAGTAGGCACTATTCAGTACTGGGTATATTCATTAATAATGTGGAGAAACAGACGTCTGAGAAGCAGCAGCTACTGAGGGTGAAAGGGCACACTTCATGCCGGAAATCACTAGATCAACGGGATTGACACCTTAAGTTATGCAGGGACCGGTATATCCAATAATCGGTGTGGGTGTCCAGAAATTTGCTCTGTAATATATTTAGGAAACTATCCTGTGTTGTTTGTGACAGGCATAAATGTCCACAACTGGGTGCTGCGATTATCCAAATGGTCTGTCCTGCCCAGGGAGGCAAGTGTGTCATGGGGACCGTGAACGCGCTGTTAGGAGAAGCACCGAAGGTGCAAAGGAATGAGACGCTGTCTCTCACACCAGCAGCACATGCGTCCAGCCACAGGCTAAGCGCCATTCCTTTGCACCTTCGGTGCTTCTCCTAACAGCGCGTTCAACCTCCCCATAGCACACTTGCCTCCCTGGGCAGGACAGACCATTTGGATAATCGCAGCACCCAGTTGTGGACATTTATGCCTGTCACAAACAATACAGGATAGTTTCCTGAATATATTACAGAGCAAATTTCTGGACACCCACACCGATTATTGGATATACCGGTCCCTGCATAACTTAAGGTGTCAATCCCGTGGGTCTAGTGATTTCCTGCATGAAGTGTGCCCTTTCACCCTCAGTAGCTGCTGCTTCTCAGACGTCTGTTTCTCCACATTATTAATGAATATACCCAGTACTGAATAGTGCCTACTTATGACAGCGGTTCTTCAATAATAATGTGGTTTCCAAAGAAAGAAGGTCGCACTCTGCGAGATAATAATATATGGAATTTTCCATTACAGCTCCTCTCAGTTAAAACCAACTGTGAAAAAATTCTGTTTCTGATGAAGGTCAATTGTATGACCGAAAACGTTCAAAGGAGTATATTGCACTGGATGCTTTTTACAATAAAGGAACTGTCAAATCATTTTTTCTTTTGAGTGCCAAGTTTTTGTACTACATTGTTAGCTGGCTGGATACCCGACTTGTGCACCTCTCTCCTCTTTTTGAGTGCCGTGTTTTTTCTATTTTGAAAACAATGAACAAGTCCTCTGTAGCAAGTAAATAAATAGTACATGTAAATAACATGGGATACTTAGTTGACACTATTTTAATCAAAGAAGCCTAAAATCCATCCCACCACGAAAAGGTGTAACCCAACTAGGATGTTCCCTAACTCTAGTACCTTACGCTATGTGCTAGCAGGCTTCAAAATAGACGGGGCAAAGCAGGACCCAGACTGTTTCACACCTGTCCATGGAAAGCTATATAGACAAGATGCACAGCCAAAAAAGAGGGTAACATGCCCTCATATGTGCAAAATGCAAGAAACTAAACCACGTGTCCGTGTACTGTCAGTGTGACACTTATGGAATGAAATTTGGCATAGAAATGAAAGAGTTTTATATATGAAAGATGTTCAAAGATGGAGCTAGATAGCAATGAGAGACATGATAGATGATAGATATAAATATGTCAGTGTGATTTATAATCAGTGCTTTGCTTGCTTTTTTTGTACTTGTATTTATTGTTAAAAAAATGGCCTGGGGTCATTTAATTTTCATAACCAGCTGAGAGAAAGCCGACAGCTGTTGGATGGTGTTAATATTCTGGTGTGGTGAGGGGCCAATAGCCATAAAGGTTCCCAGGGTATTAATAACAGCTCGCAGCTGTTTGCTTAGCCTTTACTGGTTATTATAGAGAGGCCCCCCAAAAAATAACATGGTATCCTCCCTATATTTCATAACCAGCAAAGGCTAAACATACAGATGCGGCCTGATATTATAAGGTTAGCACAGGGTCATGGATATTGGCCTCCCTGACTAAGAGCATCAGCCCTCAGCCACCCCAGAAATGGCCCATCCATTAGATTTGCCAAATCTGGCACGTAGCCTCTACTCTTCCCACTTGTCCTGGTGCGGTGTCAAGTGGGGTAATAGTTTTGGGGCTGATGCCTGCTGACATCAAGCCCAGGAATTAGTAATGTCTATAAGACACTCCCATTACTAAACCCATAGTCAAATTTAATAAAGCCACAGATTATTCATAGAATCATAGAATCATAGAATTGTAGAGTTGGAAGGGACCTCCTGGGCCATCTGGTCCAACCCCCTGCTCAAAGCAGGATTCGCTAAATCATCCCAGTCAGATGTCTGTCCAGCCTCTGTTTGAAGACTTCCATTGAAGGAGAACTCACCACTTCTCGTGGCAGCCTGTTCCACTCATTGATCACTCTAACTGTCAAAAAGTTTTTTCTAATATCTAATCTGTGTCTCCTCCCATTCAGTTTCATCCCATTGCTTCTAGTCTTTCCTTGTGCAAATGAGAATAAAGTTGATCCTTCTACAATGTGACAGCCCTTTAGATATTTGTAGACAGCTATTAAGTCTCCTCTCAGTCTTCTCTTTTGCAAACTAAACATTCCCAAATCCTGCAACCTTTCCTCATAAGACAGGGTTTGCAGACCGGTCACCATTCTGGTCGCTCTTTTCTGAACTTGCTCCAGTTTGTTGATGTCTTTTTTAAAATGTGGTGCCCAAAACTGGACACAATATTCCAGATGAGGTCTGACCAAAGAGGAGTAGAGGGAAATAATGACTTCACGTGATCTAGACTGTATGCTTCTGTTAATACATCCTAGAATTGCATTTGCCTTTTTTGCTGCTGCATCACACTGTTGACTCATATTCAGTCTGTGATCTATTAGTATACCCAAGTCTTTTTCACATGTGCTGTCACTTAGCCCTATTCCTCCCATTCTATATATGCTTTTTCCATTTTTATTGCCCAGATGTAGTACTTTGCATTTCTCCCTGTTAAAAACCATTCTGTTAGTTGCTGCCCACTTCTCCAGTTTATTTAAATCTTTTTGAATCCTCTCTCTCTCTCTTCTCTAGTATTAGCTATCCCTCCTAGCTTTGTGTCATCAGCAAATTTAATCAGTTTACCCTCAATTCCTTCATCTAAATCATTGATAAAGATGTTGAACAATACAGGGCCCAGGACAGAGCCCTGTGGTACCCCACTTGAGACATTCTTCCAACTGGATGTGCAGCCATTTACGACCACTCTTTGGGTCCGATCACTAAGCCAGTTATGAATCCACCTAACAGTTGCCTTGTCCATTCCATACTTAATCATTTTTTCAATAAGGATTGTATGAGAGACTTTGTCAAATGCTTTGCTGAAGTCAAGATATACTATATCTACAGCATTTCCTTGATCCACCCAATCAGTGATACCGTCATAGAAGGAAATTAAGTTAGTCTGACATGACTTATTAGTTACAAACCCATGCTGACTCTGTTTAATCACTTCATTCTTATCCAGGTATTGACATACATGTTGTTTAATAATTTGTTCAAAGATCTTTCCTGGTATAGAAGTCAGACTCACCGGCCTATAGTTACCTGGGTCCACCTTCTTCCCCTTTTTGAAGATAGGATTATTTAATTATTATGATTTGCTTATATAGCACATTCATATTCCGTAGCACTTTACATACATTATCATCGCTGTCCCCAGTATGTCTTTGGAATGTGGGAGGAAACCAGAGAACCCAGAGGAAAGCCACGCAAACATTGGGAGAACATATAAACTCCTTGCAGATGTTGTCCTTGGTGGGATTTGAACCCAGGACCCCAGCGTTGCAAGGCTGCAGTGCTAACCACTGAGTCACCATGCTACCTTAGTAAAGTACTTTAATTGAAGTAAAGACTCCCTGACCCTCTTTTACCCATTTATTCACCAAAAAATAAAAATCAAAAATCAAAGTTATACTCACCTTTCCGCCGATAATCCAATAATGCCCATGTCCATGATGATCAGTGATGTGACTGCTCACCATACCACCGGGAGCACACTGAGCTGAGAGTGATGCATACCACAATTGAATACAATGAGTGTGCGTGTGTCAGTATTTGCGGACCTTAAAAAGCAGACCGCATATGGACAAAAAAACTGACATGTGAAGGGGGCCTAAAGCAGAGCCTGGCTGGCTGAGTGTGATGCAGTAAGTCTTTTTAGAACTGGTTGTTTTGAAACAGACCAGCTTATTATGGAGTCTTATAGACAATGCTCCAAGGCAGAAAAGTAAGCAAATTAGCTCTGGTTAGCTAAGAGTTTTGGGACTTCAACAAAGATGAGCTATATGGAGGCGAATGTCAATTAGAACCCACAACAGATTCATTGTTAGTGTCACAGGGTTACCACCACAGTGTTGAGCTAGAAAACCACTGCGTCTAATTGCTCCTACTCTGGCGCTGAGCAGGCCCGGATTTAGGGGGGGCATAGGGCCTCCCACCAAGCGGGGGCCTCCCACCAATATAGAGATAAATATCTCAAAACATGTAAAATACACGTCTCTCTTTGCTGTGAACCGTTTCCAATGATAAGGAACATTTAACAAAAGAGAAGCTATTTAAAGTGTAGGGACCTAGCTACGGTCCTTCAGCTCAGTGGCTGGCGCAGAGCGGCAGAGTCATGGCACCTGCGTCAGCATCCACTGACCTGGCTAGCCAGACTTCCGTAGTACCTGTACCTAATGCTTAGCTTATGGCATGTGGCAGCCTCCTCCGATCCCAACAGAAGCTTCTAGGCGCGCCGCGCTACCTATTCACCTATATCGCTCCCTGACCCTCGGATTAGATCAGATGATAGTTTGTTCAGTTCAGCTACCTTCGAGGAAGGAGGCGGAGCCACGATGTCGGCGTGAGAAGAGGATTCTCCATCTCGAAGCGCGGCAGGACTTCACTCTGGATCTTCAGTCACTGAAGATCCAGAGTGAAGTGGTTCAGTCTTCACAGTGTCGCGGTGGGTGATTATGATCTCTGTCTGTGTGTGTGGCTGTCTGGCTGTCTGTGTGTGTGTCTGTCTGTGTATCTTTCTTACAGCTCCTGTCCTACACAGTACCATACTGTATATACAGGTCCAAACTATATCCTGGATTGCAGTGTGTCTGTGTATACAGTGTGGCCCTGTTTACAGTATAGTGCTGTGTATACACTTTATATAGCCCCTCAGCCTCTGATATATGCAGCCCCTCATATATATACAGCCCAGCAGCAGCCTCTAATATATACAGCCCAGCAGCAGCCCCTCATATCTAATATATAAAGCTTAAGTGTGTGTATGTACAGTATATAGCCCAGCAGCAGCTATATATATATATATATATATATACAGCCCAGCAGCAGCCCCTCATACATATACAGCCCAGCAGAAGCCTCTCATACATATACAGCCCAGCAAAAGCCTCTCATGCATACAGTATACAGCCCAGCAGAAGCCTCTCATACATATACAGCCCAGCAGCAGCCTCTGACATATAGGACCCAGCAGCAGTCTTTGATATAGACAGCCCAAATTCTACAATATTCATGCGTACAAATGTACATATTTTAATCTTTAATTCCCTTTCAGAACTTCAAGGGTTGACAAGGTCAATTTGTTACTTTTAGATTACCATCATGGACAATCGTGAAGGAGATAGGCACAGACATCGCACAAGAATTTGCGAGTCTGGGGCTTCTAAAAGACGTAAGGCAAAAGAAGCAACAATGAAATCAACAGAAGAGATAGCGAAGACAAGAAAATTGGACGATTTCTTCACTGTTCATTCAAGGCAAGTGTCGGAAAAGAGTAATGACCTTGTAGAATCTGAATAACCTGACACTGCTTCAGTGGAAAAGGTTGTTGATCTTGGCAAAGAAAAGGCTGAAGTAGTAACATGTACAACTGAAGAACACGAAGAAAAGGAGACCGATAGTGGCACATCTTATGAAGGTGAAGTTGAGGGCCCACCAGGGGGCGATGAGATTGGACTTTGGCCATCCATTATTTTGGAACAGATGCGAGATTACTGGCTGAAAAGGGGTGTATCAACAATCCAGCACTGTGATGAAAGTTTGTTAATTGCACACTCGGTTCAGCAACCTAGAAAGGACCACAATAATCCAAGAATGTGCACACTTGGGCTTTTCCGTCATCAAAATCATAATGGAGAAGTCATAACGAGGAATTGGTTATGCTTCTCTCCCTCTAAAGCAGTGGTTTTCAACCAGTGTTCCGCGGCACACTAGTGTGCCGCGACACATGGTCGGGTGTGCCGCGTGTCCGCATGGCGAATTTACATGCGATGCAAATTAGCCATGTGGAGGCAAGCAGGGCGGCGGGTCGGAGAGGCAGCAGTCCCGTGTTCCTGTGTCGCTTCCTCCCTGACACAGCAGTCAGCGGTGCGGCTGGATGACATCATCATTCAGCCCCGCGGCTGCTGTGCCAGTGAGAGGAAGCTGCCGGTGAGGAGAGGTGAGGGGTGTGTGTGTGTGTGTGTGTCTAGGTGAGAGGTGTGTGTTTGTGTGCGTGTGTAGGTGAGTTGATGGATGTGATGAGAAGCAATGATGGGGAGAGGGCAATGGAGAAGGCGGTGATGGGGGTGATAAGAAGGCGGTGGTGGGGAGAGGGCAATGATGGGGTTGTCGAAAGGGCAATAATGGGGTGGTGGGGAGAAGGAAATGATGGAGGTAGTGGAATGGGCAATTTCTACATGAAGGGGATTATGATGGGGCATATTACTACAAGAAGGTGATAATGATGGGGCATATTACTAAAAGAAGGGGATAATGATGGGGCATATTACTAAAAGAAAGGGATAATTATGTGGCTCATATACTGCAATATAAAGGGGTACAATGAGAAATACTATGGCCATGAGGCTGGAGTACAAGCGCCAGCTCATATACTATATATATGGTATATGCTGATAATTATGTGGCTCATATACGTGGGACTGTATGTATGACTTTACATGGGACTGTATATATATATATATATATATATATATGGGAATACTGAGTGAGTAAAAATACATTTAGAATCTATATTATTAACTATATGTATAATATGTACTGTTTTAGTGTCATTTTGTGCCATTTTGGTTGGTGGTGTGCCCCGGGATTTTTTACGTATAAAAAGTGTGCCGCGGCTCAAAAAAGGTTGAAAATCACTGCTCTAAAGGATGCATTTACTGCTTCACGTGCAGATTGATGTGCTTTATTACAGCATCTGAATCTCCTCAGATTTCGGCTAATGGATTCTGTGATTGGAAACATTCACAAGAACGTATAAAAATGGCATGATTTGTCAGCGGAACATCTGAACTCTACAATTGCTTTCAATATGAGGTTAAAATCGATTGGGCGAATTGATACGGAGCTAACACAACAGGTCGAGTGTTATGAATGGGTCACCGAGGAGAAAAAAAAACAAAACAAGCTAAGCCACAGAAAACCAGAGAAGTTGGTAACTATGCAGATTACAGATCCCTAATCTTACCACACAACTAGCAGTAGCCGTGGAGCGTGCCTACGATGTTCCTAGACGCCTCGTCACGGCCGGAGGACTACATAAGCCTAAAGCAAGAAAAGGGAAAACTAACTGCCCTAGAGCAGACCCCAAAGGAATAGATAGCCCCCACACATGTATTGACGGTGAAACAAGATGAAGGCACAAACACAGGCAGGAAAATAGGCTGAGCAAATGATGGGGCCCAAACTAACTAG
This sequence comes from Dendrobates tinctorius, assembly GCF_039654945.1. Taxonomy (NCBI): domain Eukaryota; kingdom Metazoa; phylum Chordata; class Amphibia; order Anura; family Dendrobatidae; genus Dendrobates; species Dendrobates tinctorius. The sequence goes on from NW_027361743.1 coordinate 53,412,032, forward strand.
ACAGGAAAGCAAAGGCAAGTCACTGTCTGCAACCTGCAAAAAACCCTACAAAAATAATGTCCAACACTTTTGATAGCAAAATTAACCCTGAAGTCTCTAGACTTCTCCCACTATATCAGCACTCTGGTATATTCTGAGACAGAGCAAAAAGAGACCGAACTGGTAAGGAACAAAAAGCCAATTGGCAAAATACTGATAAATAAGAGTGGAAATTCAGCTCAGCCCCCAGCAGAGGCTGGCAGACCACACAAAAAACTGAATAGACCAACAAAATCAAGTGTGAACATTAGCAGAAAAACTTAGCTTTAAATGACTGGAAAAGAGCTGAAAACCAAGAGCTGACAAGCCAGAAGGAATCACCAGCAACTGAATAGGGCGTCGGCTGTCTTAAATCCAATCTGAGAATCCTGAGATCCAATCGTCATCCTCATTCTCAGGTGGCAGATCTCCACCGATCAAACCAGCTGCACCACCTTCCGTCACCACCAGAGGGAGTCCAGAAGGGGAACTCACAACTGGTGAGAATGAACTCACAACAGTCGAGGCTCAGGAGCATTATTTGAGGTCAGTATTGAAACGAGTAGTAAATGTTATTCAGTTTATTGCCGAGCTTGGCTTAGCATTTACAGGAGATAACGAATTTGTTGGATCACCTAGAAATGCAAACTTTCTGGGCATTCTTGAATTCATCGCCCAGTACGACGACTTTCTTGCACAGCATATCAAAACTCAAGCCAATCGCGGCAAGGGTCATACAACCTACCTGTCATCTACAATTATGGAAGAAATTATCAATGTAATGGGCGAACAAGTCGTCAGAGAAATTATTTCTCGAGTTAACAAATCAAAATACTACTCCATCTCTTTGGACTCCACAGTCGATACAGCTCACGTTGACCAACTAACCCTTGTATTGAAGTAAAAGAACAGATTAATCCAGCTCACCGCACTGCCTTGCTGGTAGGATCCAAATCCTGCGCACGGATTTGACTTTATGGCAAAAGCTGCGTGGGAACTTTCTCACACAGCAATGCCAAAAGTGAAACTAGGGACTATTTTTTTTACAGTGGCAGAGGAATACAGTGCGGAAGGATACCTACCTCCCATCATTGTATTCCAGGAGCCCCGTAGAGAGTGGTCGCATCAGCTGATGCTGCTGTTCTCCACGGGAGATCGGCATGGGACACTCGTGGATTTCTGCGGATCAGGGAGTATATAGGTTGTTTGTTATTTTCATATTTTTCCACAGATGACACTGGCTTCAGGGAACAATGTGACAAGTAATGGTGAGTATGTACTCTATGTTATATGTACTGTATGTCTATATGCATGTATTGTATGAATGTATTGTATGTAGTATGTCTGTAGCATGTTGTATGTATGTTCAATGAATGTAGTATGTATGTATTTTGTATGAATGTAGTATGTATGTATGTAGTATGAATTTTGTATGTATGCTGTATGAATGTAGTATGTATGTTGTATGTATGTATTTATGTATGTTGTATGTAGTATGTATGCTGTATGAATGTAGTATATATGTATGTTGTATGAATGTAGTATATATGTATGTTGTATGAATGTAGTATATATGAAGTATGTATGTTGTATGAATGTTGTATATATGTAATATGTATCTAGTATGTATGAATGTTTTTTGTTTTTTTTTTACATTCAACACATTAGCCGGATGATGGGACTACTACTGTCCCATCATTGGCTAATGTGTCAATCACTGTCATTGCAGCAGGCATCGCCCGATGGGACTTGTAGTCCCATCGGACGATGCCTGCACACACACACACACAAGACCCCCGGCAGCCGGCACAAGCCCCCGGCAGGCCCGTACAGACCCCCGGCAGCCGGCACAATCCCCCGGCAGGCCCGTACAGACCCCCGGCAGCGGACACAAGCCCCCGGCAGGCTCGTACAGACCTCTGGCAGCTGGCACAAGCCCCCGGCAGGCCTGTACAGACCCCCGGCAGGCCTGTACGGACCCCCGGCAGGCCCGCACACACAGACACGCACAGTGTCCGCCCACGCACCGCCCACACTCTTCCCCCCTCCCGAACTGGATGTGCAAGTAAAGATGTCAAATTGGTACTATAGGTTCTATGGAACTCGGTAGCATGGGTCAGAGAAGACAGACACAGTATATGTTCAAAGGTTCAGTATTGTATTGTAGCAAAAGGTCACAGTACTATGCAAAGATAGTTCAGGGGTATTGCAGGAAGCAGGCTTCAGTATTACACGGTAAGCAGATATAAGTTCTGGCAACAGGTAGAGTCTGTACGAACCAACTGGCGAGAGTCTGAGGTCCGGGAGCACACAGTCCTAAAGTCCTGAGCCTGGACCAGGCTTCAAGCGGAGAGCAGGCCGCAGAGATGAATGAAGCAGAGCAGGTCCGAACAGGAGAGGCGGTCAGGCAGGACGGCAGGTAAGTAACAAACGGGGAATCCCGAGGTATAGAAGAAGCAGGCACAATGCGAGTTCTCCAAGCTTGGCAGCAGGTGAAGATCCAGATACACAAGCACAGGTATAATGTGCTGAGTCCCTTTTGTACACAGCAGGCAGGAAACAGGAAGAGTCAAACAGGAACAAGATGGCCCCTTGTGAAGCTACTTACTCCATCTTTGATAAGGGCAAAGTCAAACAGGAACAAGATGGCCCCTTGTGAAGCTACTTACTCCATCTTTGATAAGGGCAAAAGTAAGGGCAAAGTCAAACAGAACAGGAACATGGCTCAGAGCCTCACACTATTCCCTCCTTCAAGGATGTCCTCCGGACGACCTTAGATCAGGTTTATTGGGGTATCGGCTGTGGAACCGTTGGATCAGACGGGGAGCTCGAATGTTCTCCTGAGGTTCCCAGGAATTCTCCTCCGATGGGTAACCCTGCCATTTCACCAAGTACTGAAGTTTCCCCCTATGGATCCGAGAGTCGATGATCCCTTCCACGATAAATTCTTCTTGCCCGTCAATGAGAACCGGACCAGGTGGAACAGGTGTACGTCCAGGAAAAGGATTCGGTACTACCGGTTTAAGCAAGGAGACATGAAAAACAGGGTGTATTTTCAAAGATGTAGGCAACTTAAGACAGCAGGCTACAGGACTCACTATGTTGTCGATTTTGTATGGGCCAACATATTTCTGTCCCAACTTAGATGTCGGAATCCTTAATTTCAAATTTCTTGTCGAAAGCCAGACCATGTCTCCTACCTTGTATGTTGGTGCTGGTTTACGGAACCTGTCTGCAGCTCTCTTGTATCTCTCTTGAGCTGTAGCCAGCATTTGTTTCAAAGACTCTAAATTCTGTTGTAAACACGTAATTCGGTCAGCTGCTGCGGGTACAGACGTGTCTATCGGGAGTCGAGGGAGGATGCTGGGATGATACCCCTTATTGGCGAAGAAAGGAGACTGCTTGGTGGAGGCACTCTGCGAGTTGTTATATGTAAATTCGGCCATCGGGAGTAAGTTTACCCAATCATCTTGCAAGTGGCATACGTAGCAACGTAAATACTGCTCCAAGGTTTGATTAGTCCGTTCCGTTTGTCCGTTAGACTGCGGATGAAAAGCAGATGATAGATTTACCTTGATGTCCAGGGCGGCACAGAAGCTTCGCCAAAATTTTGAGGTAAATTGGACCCCTCGATCTGATATCACTTCGTCAGGAACTCCATGTAGCCGAAAAACATTTTGTACGATGAGGTCCGCTGTCTGTTTGGCTGTCGGAAGACCGATACAGGGAATGAAATGGGCAGCTTTGGTCAAACGGTCGACCACTACTAGGATAGTGTTTTTCCCCTTAGAAGTAGGCAATTCTACAATGAAATCCATTGAAACAGACCCCCAAGGGCGAGATGGAATAGGGAGGGGTTGTAACAGTCCCGTAGGTGAGGAGCGGGGAACCTTTGATCTTGCACATACCTCACATGACGAGACGTAATGCTGAACGTCTCTCCGGTAGGTCGGCCACCAAAAGAAGCGAGACAAGAATTCCTGAGTCTTCTGGACTCCTCTATGACCGGCGATCTTTGAGTCATGCATTAATTTTAGTACACTTAGTCTGACCATTTCCGGAATATACAGGCGTTGCCCCTGAAACCAAAGTCTGTTTTTCAAGGTTAGGTTTACCTGATTGGGGGGGTCGGATCAGTAGTGGGTCTCCAGCGTAGGCTTCCTTAATACCTGTTAATAGATCTTGATTGTGTAACACTCCTATGAAGTTTCTTTCTGAGAGTATAGTCCTCGGAGGTAATGCTGGAGTTACGTTTCCTGAGTGAATCCTAGATAGTGCATCGGCCTTCCCATTACGAGAGCCTGGCCTGTAGGAAACAATGAAGTCAAACTGATTAAGAAATAAAGTCCATCGGGCCTGTCTAGGTTTTAGACACCTTGCCGATCTCATGAATTCGAGGTTCCGATGATCCGTAAATACAACAATCTGGTGAGATGCTCCCTGTAGTAGATGCCTCCATTCCTTGAATGCGGTTATAATGGCCAATAGCTCTTTATTCCCGACATCGTAATTTCTCTCTGCGGGCGACAATTTCTGGGAAAGAAAGGCACAAGGGTGTAAAAGATCTTTCTCACCTGTTCTTTGCGAGAGTATGGCCCTTATCGCACAGTCGGAAGCGTCTACTTCCATTATGAAAGCTCGATCCGGATCCGGGTGTACGAGGATCGGTGCTGATGTGAATTTAGCTTTTAACTTGGAAAATGCTGTCTGCGCTTGCGGTGACCAGACAAATGGTATCTTCTTCCGGGTCAATTGGGTGATGGGTATGACGATCTCCGAAAATTTTTTAATGAATCGTCTGTAAAAATTGGCGAATCCAATAAATCGTTGTACTTCTTTCACAGACTTGGGAATTGGCCACTCCTGAATGGCTTGAGTTTTACTGGCATCCATGCTGAGACCCTGAGGAGAGATAACATACCCCAAGAATTGGATTTCCGTCTTGTGAAATTCGCATTTCTCCAACTTGATATACAAGTGATTCTGCCGTAGACGATCCAAGACTACTCTCACGTGCTGCTGATGCTCCTCGATGTTGCTGGAAAAGATCAAAATGTCATCCAAATAAACAACAACAAAAATATCGAGTATGTCTCTGAAAATGTCATTCACCAAGTGTTGAAATGTAGCCGGCGCATTACGGAGACCAAAAGACATGACGAGGTACTCAAAATGCCCATAGCGTGACCGGAAGGCTGTTTTCCACTCGTCACCGGGGCGGATCCGTACTAGATTGTATGCTCCACGGAGATCTAATTTCATGAAGATTTTAGAGTGTCGCACCCTTTCAAGTAGTTCAGGAATTAATGGAAGTGGATAGGAGTTCCTGATCGTAATTTTGTTGAGTTCTCGGTAATCAATACATGGGCGGAGTGAACCATCCTTTTTTTACGAAGAAGATTGGGGCACCCGCTGGAGAGGAATATGGTCGTATAAATCCCTTGGCTAGGTTCTCATCGATATACTCCTTGAGGGCTTTTAGTTCTGGCCCAGCCAAAGGGTAAATGTTACCGAACGGAATCGCGGCACCAGGTAGCAGTTCCACGGGGCAATCGTACGGCCGATGTGGAGGTAATTTGTCTGCATTTTTTTTTGTCACATACATCGATGAAATCCTGATACTCTATTGGTAGATTTAGGTCAACTGAGCATGCTGACCCAACTAAAGCTGGTTCTTTAGATGATATCTGTCTTCTTGGAAACTGTATTTCTTTCGTCTCCCAATTGATAGTAGGGTTTTGCAGTCGTAGCCATGGTAATCCTAGGATTATGGGAAAATGAGGGGAAGAAATTAACAAGAAGGACAGTCTTTCTGAGTGATCCGCCCCCATACGGACTTTCAGTGACGTTGTTTCAAGGTCTACGGGCCCGGATACCAGTGGGGAACCATCCACAGTTTCCATCAATACCTGAGAAATCCTCCTTTGTGAACATATACTGTGTTTTTTAGCGCATGTAATGTCCATAAAATTGCCGCTGGCCCCTGAGTCAACCATAGCGAAACTAGTAATCCACTGGGACTGAGTCCATATCTTGATGGGGATATAACAGTGCGAGTCCTTCCTTGAGCCGTCCAAGGTCGAAGTAGTGGAACTTACTGATGAGATGGCTGCATTCACCGGTGAGAATATTTCTGAAGTACAGTCGGAGAAGTCGTGATTCCAGTCGACTATTTCCTTCCTAGGAGGGTTTGAGTGGGAAACTACTGAAGATACATCCGAAAAGTCACATTCTATTACCGCAGCCATGGTCTTGCGATTCTTACCGGGACAATTTGAAATATAGTGACCTGATTTTCCACAATAGAAGCATAAATTTTCTCAAAAACGGTGCTCCTTGCGTGGGTCAGGAGGACTTCTCCGGACTGCATCGACCTGCATAGGTTCTGACTCAACCGGGAGGAAAGACTTGTTCTGAGCTTCCCTGGAGGGAGACGGCAAGGTTAAAAAATTACTGCGGTTAGCATCTGCCCATCTCTCTTGCCGGCGTTCTGCAAGACGAATATCAATACGAATGCAATGGTTTATGAAGTCTCCCAGGGCAGTGGGTGACTCGCCTCTAGCCAATTCGTCTTTAATTGCGGCAGATAACCCCCTCCTAAACACTGCGTATTTTGCTGAGTCGCACCATGTGGTATCCAACACCCACCTCCGAAATTCCATCGCGTATTCTACGACAGGACGCTTTCCCTGATGGAGGGCCAGCAATGCGGTTTCTGCTGTGGCACTTCGGTTGGGGTCATCGAACATCTGACACATTGCGGAAATAAAGTAATTTAAAGAATTCAAACAGACATCATTAGTTTCAATCAGGGGATTTGCCCAAGCAAGAGCCTTGTTGGTTAACAGCATTATCATAGCTAACACCTTGTCTCGTCCTGTTGGAAACTGAGCCGCATGCGCAGCAAAATACAGCTGACACTGATTTAGGAACCCTCGGAACTTCTCTCTATCGCCACCGAACCTGAATGGCGGGAGTTTAGGGAAAGCTGGAATCGAAGGTGGGGTTGCGGATGGGGCTGAAACTGTAGTCTCTAGTTTTGAGAGACGAGTAGCTAACGCCTGAATGGACGTATCGGCTATGGTAGCATTATGATTATCTTGAGTCTCTAGTGCCGACAATTTTGTTTTGGTAGCCTGAAGCTCCCCTTGAAGTCCTGAGATAAATGTGCATATCTTTTTAAGGCGTACTTCCACAGAATCTGACCCAGCGAGCTCCATATTATTGGCTTGTGTATCCTGTCAAATTGGTACTATAGGTTCTATGGAACTCGGCAGCATGGGTCAGAGAAGACAGACACAGTATATGTTCAAAGGTTCAGTATTGTATTGTAGCAACAGGTCACAGTACTATGCAAAGATAGTTCAGGGGTATTGCAGGAAGCAGGCTTCAGTATTACACGGTAAGCAGATATAAGTTCTGGCAACAGGTAGAGTCTGTACGAACCAACTGGCGAGAGTCTGAGGTCCGGGAGCACACAGTCCTAAAGTCCTGAGCCTGGACCAGGCTTCAAGCGGAGAGCAGGCCGCAGAGATGAATGAAGCAGAGCAGGTCCGGACAGGAGAGGCGGTCAGGCAGGACAGCAGGTAAGTAGAGTTGAGCGATACCGTCCGATACTTCAAAGTATCGGATCGGAATGGATCGGCCGATCTTAAAAAAAAAAGTATCGGTATCGCCGATTCCGATACCGGAAGTCCCATTCAAGTCTATGGGACTTCCGGTATCGGAATAAGAAAAATCCTGTTTTTCCCTTGTACAGCCTCTCTGGGGTCTGTACGGGCCTTTCGGGGGGCTGTGCCGGCCTGCCAGGGGGTCTATGCAGGCTCCGGTGGTCTGTGCCGGCCTGCCGGGGGGCTGTGCCGGCCTGCCAGGGGGGCTGTGCAGGCTCCGGTGGGCTGTGCCGGCCTGCCGGGGGGCTGTGCCGGCCTGCCGGGGGGCTGTGCAGGCTCCGGGGGGCTGTGCAGGCCTGCCGGGGGGCTGTGCAGGCTTCGGGGGTCTGTGCAGGCATCGTCCGATGGGACTACAAGTCCCATCGGGCGATGCCTGCTACCATGACAGTGATTGACACATTAGCCAATGATGGGACAGTAGTAGTCCCATCATCCGGCTAATGTGTTGAATGTAAAAAAAAAAAAAAAAAAATTACATGCTACATACATACAACATGCATACTACATACATGCTACATTCATACTACATACTACATACATGCTACATTCATACTACATATATACTACATGCAACATACATACTACATACATACTACATGCAACATACATACTACATATATACTACATGCATGCAACATGCATACTACATATATACTACATGCTACATACATACTACATATATGCTACATACATACTACATATATACTACATGCATGCTACATACATACTACATACATACTACATATATGCTACATACATACTACATGCTACATACATACTACATATATACTACATGCATGCTACATACATACTACATGCTACATACATACTACATATATACTACATACATACCACATACATACTACATACATACTACATGCTACATACATACTACATATATACTACATGCATGCTACATACATACTACATGCTACATACATACTACATATATACTACATACATACTACATACATACTACATGCATGCTACATACATACTACATGCTACATACATACTACATATATACTACATGCATGCTACATACATACTACATGCTACATACATACTACATGCTACATACATACTACATATATACTACATGCATGCTACATACATACTGCATGCTACATGCATGCTACATACATACTACATACATACTACATGCTACATACATACCACATATATACTACATACATACTACATACAATACATTCATACAATACATACATAGACATACAGTACATATAACATAGAGTAACATACTTACCAATACTTGTCACATTGTTCCCCGAAGCCATTGTCTTTTACGGAATAAATATTAACATAAAAAAACACAAAAATACTCACCCACGATCCGAAGCAGTCCACGAGTGTGTCCCACGACGATCTTGGGTAGAGAACTGCAGCATCAGCTGTTGCTGCCGTTCTCTACGGGCTGCAGGAATCCAATGACGGAAGGTAGGTATCCTTCCGCACTGTATTCCTCCGCCACTTAAAAAAAAAAAAGTCCCTAGTCTCACTTTATGCCATTGCTGTGTGGGAAATTCCCACGCAGCAATGGCATAAAGTGAGACTAGGGACTTTTTTTTTTTTAAGTGGCGGAGGAATACAGTGCGGAAGGATACCTACCTTCCGTCATTGGATTCCTGCAGCCCGTAGAGAACGGCAGCAACAGCTGATGCTGCAGTTCTCTACCCAAGATCGTCGTGGGACACACTCGTGGACTGCTTCGGATTGTGGGTGAGTATTTTTGTGGTTTGTTATGTTAATATTTATTCCGTAAAAGACAATGGCTTCGGGGAACAATGTGACAAGTATTGGTAAGTATGTTACTCTATGTTATATGTACTGTATGTCTATGTATGTATTGTATGAATGTATTGTATGTAGTATGTATGTAGTATATATGTGGTATGTATGTAGCATGTAGTATGTATGTAGTATGTATGTAGCATGCATGTAGCATGCAGTATGTATGTAGCATGCATGTAGTATATATGTAGTATGTATGTAGCATGTAGTATGTATGTAGCATGCATGTAGTATATATGTAGTATGTATGTAGCATGTAGTAAGTATGTAGCATGTAGTATGTATGTAGCATGTAGTATGTATGTAGCATGTAGTATGTATGTAGCATGTATGTAGTATGTATGTAGTATATATGTAGTATGTATGTAGCATGTAGTATGTATGTAGCATGCATGTAGTATATATGTAGTATGTATGTAGCATGTAGTATGTATGTAGCATGCATGTAGTATGTATGTAGTATGTATGTAGTATATATGTAGTATGTATGTAGCATGTAGTATGTATGTAGCATGCATGTAGTATATATGTAGTATGTATGTAGCATGTAGTATGTATGTAGCATGCATGTAGTATGTATGTAGTATGTATGTAGCATGTAGTATGTATGTAGCATGCATGTAGTATATATGTAGTATGTATGTATGTAGTATGTATGTAGTATATATGTGTTATGTATGTAGTATGTATGTAGTATATATGTGGTATGTATGTAGTATGTATGTAGTATGTATGTAGTATGTATGTAGCATGTAGTATGTATGTAGCATGCATGTAGTATATATGTAGTATGTATTTAGCATGTAGTATGTATGTAGCATGTAGTATGTATGTAGTATGTATGTAGTATGTATGTAGTATTTTTTTTTTTTTTAACATTTAACACATTAGCCAGATGATGGGACTACTACTGTCCCATCATTGGCTAATGTGTCAATCACTGTCATGGTAGCAGGCATCGCCAGATGGGACTTGTAGTCCCATCGGACGATGCTTGCACAGACCCCCGGACATCAGCACAGCCCCCCGGCAGGCCGGCACAGCCCCCCGGCAGGCCGGTACAGACCCCCACAGGGTGCACAGACCACCGGCAGGCCGGCACAGCCCCCCGGCAGGCCGGTACAGACCCCCACAGGGTGCACAGACCACCGGCAGGCCGGCACAGCCCCCCCCGGCAGGCCGGTACAGACCTCGGGCAGTCCACACAGCCCCCCGGCAGGCCGGCACAGCCCCCCGGCAGGCCGGCAGAGACCCCCGGAAGGCCCGAAATGACGGCGCATCATGATGCGCACACACCGCGCATCATGATGACGTCAGGCTGTCAATCAACTTTGAACTTCCGATTCCGATGCCGACTTCCGATATTGAAAAAATATCGGAAGTCGGTATCGGAATTCCGATACAGCAAGTATCGGCCGATACCCGATACTTGCGGTATCGGAATGCTCAACACTACAGGTAAGTAACAAACGGGGAATCCCGAGGTATAGAAGAAGCAGGCACAATGCGAGTTCTCCAAGCTTGGCAGCAGGTGAAGATCCAGATACACAAGCACAGGTATAATGTGCTGAGTCCCTTTTGTACACAGCAGGCAGGAAACAGGAAGAGTCAAACAGGAACAAGATGGCCCCTTGTGAAGCTACTTACTCCATCTTTGATAAGGGCAAAAGTAAGGGCAAAGTCAAACAGGAACAAGATGGCCCCTTGTGAAGCTACTTACTCCATCTTTGATAAGGGCAAAAAGTAAGGGCAAAGTCAAACAGAACAGGAACATGGCTCAGAGCCTCACAAAAGAAGGGTTTTTTTAATTCCGATATTTCTGTCCCATTGACTAGAATGGGACTTCCGGTATCAGAATCGGCGATACCCGATACTTTTTTGGGTATCGGGCCGATCCAATCCGATCCGATATTTCTCAATATCGGATGGTATCGCTCAACACTACTCGTTAAGTCTTATTCAGATGACTTGGACATTACATTTATCGATGAACTGTGTCAGTTTGTAACATTTGCCAATTTATTCACAGACGAGGAGCCAAAAGATATCAGCACTGAACATTTTATGTACAGACTTATGGAAAAGTGTGTGCAGGACACTTTCCAAAATATTGAGATAGCTCTAAGGATATATCTAATTTTGATGGTAACAAACTGCAGTGGTGAGCATTCCTTCTCAAAACTTAAATTAATTGAAAACCGATTAAGGACAACCATGAAGCAGGAACGACTTGTAAATTTGGCTATCATGAGCAGCGAGTCAGATATACTGCATGAATCGGACTTTAGTGACATCAGTAGTGATTTTGCAGCCCGAAAATCAAGGAAAGTGCCTGGATTGTAAAAAAATGAATGATTTTACCTGAATTACTCTGCGTAAATGATTTTTGTAAATAAACTTGTGTTCGTTTCATTTTGTGTTTTTGCATTCCATATTGCAACACCTTGAAAAATGGGCCTCCCACCAAAATGGGCCCTGGGCCACCCACCTCTTTATTCCGGCCCTGGCGCTGAGAAGAAGCACTTCTTCATGTTAAATGTGTTTATTCCTTCTGGCAGAAAAGGGGTTAATTGACCCCTGGAAATCCCTGTGCTTACAGCTGAGCTCGGTTAGCCGTTCCTTTCCCTTTTAGAATCTGGGCTCTGTTACGAATAATTGTCAGAGCTAGTATTTGGGGCATGGCTAATGGAGGGACAGAAGTTCATATGAGAAGAAGCGTTGGAGGAGTTATCAGTGACTGTTGCTTGCTTTGTATGTTTGGTAATTCCCTTTCCTTCTCTATTTTGGTTTATTCCTCTCCACGACCCAGTGCATTCCTCTGTTATATGTGAGTGAATGTTTTGTATGTCTGGAGTTCTCTGTTAACCCTTGTTAACATGAAAGCATGCAATTCATGTCAAATTTTAGTGGACATGAACTTTACTTTTTAGATGTAAAAATAAAAATACAGGCAGGAAAAATCACCACACAATCTTTCCAAAAACCTAGTTCAACTAATATGATACTGCTTTATAGTAGTGCACATCCCATGCACACTAAAAAAGGATTACCATGTGGCCAGATGCTGTGATTATTAATTTTGTGTAATGTTGAATCTAAGTTTGAGGAGCAGATAGGAGAATTAACCCTTTTGCGCCAGAGCCTGTTGTTGCCTTTGTGACTGGGCCAATTTTTTCAATTCTGACCAGTGTCATAACTCTAGACCACTTCAACGGATCCCGGTGATTCTAAGATTGTTTTCTTGTGACATATTCTACTTTCATGATAGTGGTTAAATTTCTTTGATATGACTTGCATTTACTTGTTAAAAAAATTGGAAATTTGGCAAAAATTTTGAAAATTTAGCAATTTTCAAACTTTTAATTTTTATGCCCTTAAATCACAGAGTCATATTGCACAAAATAGTTAATAAATAACATTTCCCATATGTCTACTTTATATCTTCACAGTCTAGTAAAAAACTTTTTTTTTAGGAAGTTGTAAGGGTTTAAAGTTGACTAGCGATTTCTCATTTTTACAACAAAATTTACAAAACCTTTTTTTTAGGGACCATCTCACATTTGAAGTGCGTTTGGGGGGGTCAATATGAAAGAAAATACCCAAAAGTGACACCATTTTAAAAACTGTACCCCTCAAGGTACACAAAACCACATTCAAGAAGTTTATTAACCCTTCAGGTGATTCACATGAATGAATGAAATGTGGAAGGAAAAAATAAATATTTAACTTTTTTTCATAAACATTTTACTTCAGAACCAATTTTTTTTATTTTTACAAGTGAACCACAAAATTTTTGGTGCAATTTCTCCTGAATATGCCGATACTCCATATGTGGGCGTAAACCACTGTTTGGGCACACAGCAGAGCTCGGAAGGGAACAAGCGCCGTTTGACTTTTTCAATGCAGAATTGGCTGGAATTGAGCTAGGACGCCATGTCGCGTCTGGAGAGCCCCTGATGTGCCTAAACAGTGGAAACTCCCCCACAAGTGATGCCATTTTTTAAACTAGACCACCCAAGGAACTTATCTAGATGTGTGGAGCACTTTGAACCCCCAAGTGTTTCCCTAAAGTTTATAATGTAGAGCCGTGAAAATAAAAAATCATATTTTTCCACAAAAATTATCTTTTAGCCCCCAATTTTTTATTTTCACAAGGGTAACAGGAGAAATTGGAATACAAAAGTTGTCCAATTTGTCCTGAGTTTGCTAATACGCCATATGTGGAGAAAACTACTACGGTGGGCTCAGAAGGGAAGTAGTGACGTTTTAGAATGCAGACTTTGATGGAATGGTCTGCGGGGGTCATGTTGCATTTGCAGAGCCCCTGATGTGCCTAAACAGTGGAAACCATAACACTAATTTTATCCTACAACCCTAACTTTAGCCTAACACTAGCCTTAACTTTAGCCTAACCCTAACCCTAACTTTAGTGTTATGATTGAGTCACCATAGGAGGCAAAAATAGAAATGCTAGCTAAGTCCAGAAAACCAGAGAAGTTGGCAGCTATCGGATTGCAGACCCCTGAACCTATCAACACAACTAGCAGTAGCCGTGGGGGCTCCTACGATGCCCTAGGCCCCTCGATCACAGCCGGAGGACTACATAGCCTAAAGACAGAAAGGGAAATCTAAACTGCCCCAGAGCAGACCCCAAAGCAAAAGGCAGCCCCCCACATATAATGACGGTGAAGCAAGAAGAAAGAACAAAACACAGACAGAAAGATAGACTGAGCAAAGATGGGGCCCACGCTAGCTTAGATAGGAAAGGACAGGAAGGCTGCTGTCTGCAATCCGTGAAAAACCCTATGAAAATAAGAGCCAACAAACTGACAGTAAAAAGGCCCTGAAGACGCTAGGCTTCAAAAAAGCTATGTCAGTACTCAGGAATATTCTGAAGACAGAGCAACAGGCAAAAGGAGATTCAGCTCACCCCAGCAGGGAATGGCAGAATCCAGAAAAGCAAGGAAAACAAAACACTAATGCAAAAAGGCAAAGCAGAAATCTTAGCTTTAGATGAGCAGGAATCAGACTGGTTTCCTAGAAGTCCACAGAGAAATCACCCGCAGGCCAGAAGGGCGTCGGCAGGCTTATATCACTACCTTTCTTCACCAGAAGAGGGAGTTCCTCGGGCCTCAGTAGTGAAGGGGAAATAGAACTCACAACAGTACCTCCCCCTTGAGGAGGGGTCACCGAACCCTCAACCACGCCACCAGGGCGATCAGGGTGAGCCCGATGAAAGGCACGCACCAATCTTTTGGCATGAATATCAGAGGCAGAGACCCAGGAATTATCCTCCTGACCATAACCCTTCCACTTAACCAAATACTGGAGTCTCCGTCTAGCCAGACGGGAATCCAGTACTTTCTCTACCTCATATTCCATGTTACCTTCAACCAATACAGGGTCTGGAGGTGCAACCCCCGGAACAACAGGTTCAACAAACCTCTTCAACAAAGATTTATGGAACACATTATGGATTTTAAATGTGACAGGAAGAGCCAAACGAAAGGAGACCGGATTAATAATCTCCAAAATCTTGTAATGTCCAATAAATCTAGGCTTAAACTTAGGAGAAGCCACCTTCATAGCAATATTTTTTGATGATAACCACACCATATCACCAACCTTAAATTGGGGACCAATGGTCCTATGTCGGTTGGAAAACCGCTGGGCCTTTTCCTGGGAGAGAGATAACTTATCCACCACTTGGTCCCAGATCTGGTGCATTCTCTCCACCACAGTGTCAACCCCTGGGCAGGCAGAGGGCTCCACCTGCCCTGAAGAAAATCGAGGATGAAACCCAAAGTTACAAAAAAAAGGAGACATCAAAGTGGCAGAACTAGCTCTATTATTTAAAGCAAATTCGGCCAAGGGCAAAAATGAAACCCAATCATCCTGATCAGCAGAAATAAAACATCTCAAATATGACTCCATGGTCTGGTTTGTTCTCTCTGTCTGCCCATTGGTCTGAGGGTGAAAAGCAGAGGAGAAGGACAACTGAATTCCCAGCTTGGAACAGAAAGTTCTCCAAAATCTAGACACAAACTGGACTCCTCTGTCAGATACAATGTTCTCAGGAATCCCGTGCAAGCGAACCACCTGTTGTAAAAACAGGGGCACCAATTCAGAGGAAGACGGCAACTTAGGGAGTGGTACAAGATGAACCATCTTAGAGAACCTATCACAAATCACCCAAATAACAGTCATCCTTTGAGAAACAGGCATATCAGAGATGAAATCCATTGAAATATGGGTCCATGGCCTCTTGGGGACAGGCAAAGGCATCAACAACCCACTAGAGCGAGAACACGATTTAGACCGGGAGCATGTCCCACAGGACTGCACAAAATTCCTGACATCACGAGACAAGGAGGGCCACCAAAAAGACCGACTCACCAGATCTCTAGTACCAAAAATACCTGGATGACCAGCCAAAGCAGAGCAATGAACTTCAGACATCACTCTCTTCTTCCGCTGGTCAGGAACATACAGCTTTCCACTGGGACAACGCTCAGGTTTGTCCTCCTGGAACTCTTCCAGAGCACGTCTCAAATCGGGCGAGATGGCAGAAAGAACTACCCCTTCGCCTAAGATGGTAGCAGGCTTGGTCACCACAGGAGAATCAGCAAATAAGCTCCTAGAGAGGGCGTCAGCCTTGACATTCTTAGTTCCAGGAAGAAAAGAAACCACAAAATCAAAACATGTAAAAAACAAGGCCCACCTAGCCTGTCTAGGGTTCAAGCGCTTCGCCGACTCCAGGTAAATCAAATTCTTGTGGTCAGTGAGGACCACGACTTGATGCTTAGCTCCCTCCAACCAATGTCTCCACTCCTCAAATGCCCATTTCATGGCTAACAGCTCCCAATTCCCCACATCATAGTTACGTTCAGATGGAGAGAACTTTCGGGAAAAGAAAGCACAGGGATTCATTTTAGATGTTACAGGATCCTTTTGGGACAAAACAGCTCCTGCACCAATCTCAGAAGCGTCCTCCTCTACCTGGAACGGAAGTGAGACATCAGGTTGCCGCAAAACCGGGGCGGAGGTGAATCTTCGCTTCAGCTCCTGAAAGGAAGAAACAGCCTCCGGAGACCAATTCAACACATCAGCACCCTTCTTAGTCAAATCAGTCAATGGCTTGGCAATACTAGAAAATTTTGCTATAAATTTCCGATAAAAATTAGCAAAACCCAAAAACTTCTGGAGGGCCTTCAAAGAAGTGGGCTGAACCCAATCGTAAATGGCCTGTACCTTGGCCGGGTCCATTTCAATAGTTGACGGGGACAAAATAAATCCCAAAAAAGAAATCCTCTGTACTCCAAAAAGGCATTTAGATCCTTTGACATACAGGGAATTCTCCCTCAAGATCCGGAACACAGTCCGAATATGTTCCACATGAGAATCCCAATCCTTGGAGAAGATCAAAATATCATCCAGATAGATAATCAAAAATTTATCGACAAAATCTCGGAAAATATCGTTCATGAAGCACTGGAAGACAGAAGGGGCATTAGTGAGCCCAAAAGGCATCACCAGGTACTCAAAATGTCCCTCCGGAGTATTAAACGCCGTCTTCCATTCAGTGACAGGACAATTGTGTACAAGATAATTGTGTACGGACTATTGTGTACAGACAATTGTGTACAGGCCAATTGTGTACAATGACAATTGTGTACAAGGCAATTGTGTACAAGGCGATTGCCCTGTACACAATTGTCCTTGTACACAATTGTCCTTGCACACAATTGGCCTGTACACAATTTTCTGTACACAATTGTCCGTACACAATTATCTTGTACACAATTGTCATGGAACCGCCATGCTTATTGCGAATAAGATTACACGCCCCCTGAGGTCAAGCTTGGTAAACCAGCAAGCACCTTTAACTCTGGAGAATAGATCAGAAATCGGGGTAACGGATACTGATATTTAACAGTAATTTTGTTGAGAGCACGATAATCAATACAAGGTCTTAATGATCCATCCTTTTTGGCTACAAAAAAAAACCGGCACCTAAGGGTGAAGAGGATGGTCTAATATGACCCTTCTCCAACGCCTCCTTAATATAGGATCGCATAGCCTCGTGCTCGGGTACAGATAAATTGAAGAGCCGACCCTTGGGAAATTTACACCCTGGGCTCAGTTCAATAGCACAGTCATAACTCCTATGAGGAGGCAGAGACACAGACTCATTCTCACTAAATACATCATAAAAGTCCACCAAATAATCAGGAACATCATGCGACTGAGGAGAGGTGGAAAACACCGGAGCCTCACTAAAGGCACACCGACAACCCCAACTCACCACAGACACAGATTTCCAATCCAAAACTGGATTATGAATTTGTAACCAGGGAAACCCCAGAACAATAGTATCATGCAGATTATGTAACACCAAAAACCTGCAATTTTCTTGATGGTCTGGGGCGACCCGCATTACCACCAGGGTCCAAAACTGAGGTTTATTTTTAGCCAAAGGAGTAGCATCAATCCCCCTCAAAGGGATAGGCGTCTGCAGAGGTGTCATCGGAAATCCACAACGTTTAGCAAAATCCAAGTCCATTAGGTTTAGAGCTGCTCCCGAATCCACAAAAGCCTTGGCAGAAAATGTGGACAGGGAGCAGATCAGAGTAATAGCCAGAAGAAACTTAGGTTGAACACCACCAACAGAAAACGTGTGTGCAAAGCGTTTCTCGCATTTAGGACAGACAGAAATAATATGCGAGGCATCTCCACAGAAAAAACACAACTTATTACGCCTTCTAAACTCCTGACGCTGCTCTCTGGAAAAAACTCTATCACATTGCATAGGTTCAGACATCTGTTCAACAGGTGGCAACACCTCTTGTGCAGCTCTGCGTTCGCGTAAGGCATTATCATTCCAGGTAGTAAGTACTGCCCACTTTCGGAATTTTTGACAGTACAATTCTGCAGAATCACGACCCTGGTTCAATGCCAGCAGGGTCTTTTCAGCCTGATCAATGGCATTAGGTTCGTCATACAACAACCCCAAGGCCTGAAAAAATGTGTTCACATTAGTCAGAATAGGATCATCTGGTTTCAAAGAAAACGCCCAATCCTGGGGATCACCACGCAGCAAAGAGATGACAATTTTAACCTGCTGCGCGGAGCTCCCTGACGAGTTAGGCTTCAAGGCAAAAAATAATTTACAATTATTTTTGAAATTCAAAAATTTAGACCGATCCCCAAAAAATACATCAGGTGTAGGAATCTTTGGTTCAGCAGCATGTGAATGAGCAAGGTAGGCGGAAATTCCCCGCACTTCCGCAGCGAGCTGCTCCACACGATCAGACAATTGCTTTATCTCCATTGAGAGAAAAAAAATTCCCCCTACGGCCTCAGAGATATAGAGGAAAAAATATACACTTTTTTTTATTTTTTTTATACAATTCTTTCCTGCTATTGAGTACCCTAGAATCTGCGGTATGGCAGGTGATTCTGTTATGATTGAGTCACCATAGGAGGCAAAAATAGAAAAGCTAGCTAAGTCCAGAAAACCAGAGAAGTTGGCAGCTATCGGATTACAGACCCCTGAACCTATCAACACAACTAGCAGTAGCCGTGGGGGGCTCCTACGATGCCCTAGGCCCCTCGATCACAGCCGGAGGACTACATAGCCTAAAGACAGAAAGGGAAATCTAAACTGCCCCAGAGCAGACCCCAAAGCAAAAGGCAGCCCCCCACATATAATGACGGTGAAGCAAGAAGAAAGAACAAAACACAGACAGAAAGATAGACTGAGCAAAGATGGGGCCCACGCTAGCTTAGATAGGAAAGGACAGGAAGGCTGCTGTCTGCAATCCGTGAAAAATCCTATGAAAATAAGAGCCAACAAACTGACAGTAAAAAGGCCCTGAAGACGCTAGGCTTCAAAAAAGCTATGCCAGTACTCAGGAATATTCTGAAGACAGAGCAACAGGCAAAAGGAGATTCAGCTCACCCCAGCAGGGAATGGCAGAATCCAGAAAAGCAAGGAAAACAAAACACTAATGCAAAAAGGCAAAGCAGAAATCTTAGCTTTAGATGAGCAGGAATCAGACTGGTTTCCTAGAAGTCCACAGAGAAATCACCCGCAGGCCAGAAGGGCGTCGGCAGCCTTATATCCAGTCATTAACTCCACTCATCATCAGCCCCAGGTGTTTGACAATCAGGCTCACTACCTTTCTTCACCAGAAGAGGGAGTTCCTCGGGCCTCAGTAGTGAAGGGGAAAATGAACTCACAACACTTTAGCCTAACCCTAACTTTAGTTTACCCCTAACCCTAACTTTAGCCTAACAATAACCCTAACCTTAGCCTAACAATAACCCTAACTTTAGCCTAACAGTAACCCTAACTTTATCCTAACTAGAGTTGAGCGAAACGGGTCGAAAAATTTCAAAAGTCGCCGACTTTTGGCAAAGTCGGGTTTCATGAAACGAAACCCGACCCTAGGATGAGGTCGGCCACGAGGTCGGCGACTTACGCGCCAAAGTCGCGTTTCAAAAGTTTGTTTTGCGCTCTTTTTCAGCCAATCAGGATCCACGGACACTGTGGGCAACGTGATGACATAGGCAGGGGTCACCACCATCTTTCAGAAGGGCATGCAAGTGATTGGCTTGCTTTGGTGGGCGTCACAGGGGGTATAAAAGGGCGTGCACGCCGACCGCCATCTTACTTCTGCCGATCTCAGTATAATGAATCCAAAGGGAGTTTGTAGCTATATTCCGCGCTGCCGCTTTAGACAAATTCCAGGAGAATGCTGTATGATTGCAGTGGTTTTATTCTGCGCGTTTCAGGGGTCTCATGCCCCCTTCATCAGGAAATACCACAAATACATACAGGTATCACAGACATAAATAGGTTTGAAAGGATGCTGGATTTCATTTTTTTGAAATCCAGCATCCTTTCAAACCTATTTATGTCTGTGATACCTGTATGTATTTGTGGTATTTCCTGATGAAGGGGGCATGAGACCCCTGAAACGCGTAGAATAAAACCACTGCAATCATACAGCATTCTCCTGGAATTTGTCTAAAGCGGCAGCGCGGAATATAGCTACAAACTCCCTTTGGATTCATCATTTCTTTGGTCACTGAAGACCTGTGGATCTGCAGCAGCCGCTACCTACACGCTCTTATCTCATCCTAACCAGGTGAGCATATTTCATGATATACTGTATTTTGTAATGTGGATAAGACCCTATTGCGCTTTTTTGTCTCCCCCTTTTTTTGCAATAGATCTCAGTATAGGGAGAGGTTGCTGCTGATTCTGTAGGGAGAGCGTTAGGCAGGGAAGAAGACAAAAAAACTGCTTCTGCTGCTAGCGATTTGGCCTGCACAACACACCAGTCACTGTGTGTGCAGTGCAAGGGGAGGCTATATAGTGGTGTATCAGTGGTGTTGGTTGTTGGGCTGCCTTCTAAGGCTTCCTGACATTCCTGCATTGCTGTTTACCCACTGCTCCGCAAACTGCTTTTTTAAAAGCAATCCCAATTTTTTTTTTTTGTCCTGAGAAGAAAAAAAAACTGCTTCTGCTGCTAGCAATTTGGCCTGCACAACACACCAGTCACTGTGTGTGCAGTGCAAGGGGAGGCTATATTGTGGTGTATCAGTGGTGTTGGTTGTTGGGATGCCTTTCAAGGCTTCCTGACAGGCTGGCATTGCTGTTTACCCACTGCTCCGCAAACTGCTTTTTTAAAAGCAATCCAATCTCCCTTATCCTCTAGTCCCTTTTGTCACAGCTGTGCCATCGAGCCTGTGACATAGCGCTCAGATATCAGTGGGCCTCACACAATCCAAAACTGTCCACAAGTGTCTGCAGAAATTCAAAATCGCCCTTATCCTCTCGTCACTTTTGTCACAGCTGTGCCATCGAGCCTGTCACATAGCGCTCAGATATCAGTGGGCCTCACACAATCCAAAACTGTCCACAAGTGTCTGCAGAAATTCAAAATCTCCCTTATCCTCTCGTCACTTTTGTCACAGCTGTGCCATCGAGCCTGTGACATAGCGCTCAGATATCAGTGGGCCTCACACAATACAAAACTGTCCACAAGTGTCTGCAGAAATTCAAAATCTCCCTTATCCTCTCGTCACTTTTGTCACAGCTGTGCCATCGAGCCTGTCACATAGCGCTCAGATATCAGTGGGCCTCACACAATCCAAAACTGTCCACAAGTGTCTGCAGAAATTCAAAATCTCCCTTATCCTCTCGTCACTTTTGTCACAGCTGTGCCATCGAGCCTGTGACATAGCGCTCAGATATCAGTGGGCCTCACACAATCCAAAACTGTCCACAAGTGTCTGCAGAAATTCAAAATCTCCCTTATCCTTTCGTCACTTTTGTCACAGCTGTGCCATCGAGCCTGTCACATAGCGCTCAGATATCAGTGGGCCTCACACAATCCAAAACTGTCCACAAGTGTTTGCAGAAATTCAAAATCTCCCTTATCCTCTCGTCACTTTTGTCACAGCTGTGCCATCGAGCCTGTGACATAGCGCTCAGATATCAGTGGGCCTCACACAATCCAAAACTGTCCACAAGTGTCTGCAGAAATTCAAAATCTCCCTTATCCTCTCGTCACTTTTGTCACAGCTGTGCCATCGAGCCTGTGACATAGCGCTCAGATATCAGTGGGCCTCACACAATCCAAAACTGTCCACAAGTGTCTGCAGAAATTCAAAATCTCCCTTATCCTCTCGTCACTTTTGTCACAGCTGTGCCATCGAGCCTGTCACATAGCGCTCAGATATCAGTGGGCCTCACACAATCCAAAACTGTCCACAAGTGTCTGCAGAAATTCAAAATCTCCCTTATCCTCTCGTCACTTTTGTCACAGCTGTGCCATCGAGCCTGTGACATAGCGCTCAGATATCAGTGGGCCTCACACAATCCAAAACTGTCCACAAGTGTCTGCAGAAATTCAAAATCTCCCTTATCCTCTCGTCACTTTTGTCACAGCTGTGCCATCGAGCCTGTGACATAGCGCTCAGATATCAGTGGGCCTCACACAATCCAAAACTGTCCACAAGTGTCTGCAGAAATTCAAAATCTCCCTTATCCTCTCGTCACTTTTGTCACAGCTGTGCCATCGAGCCTGTCACATAGCGCTCAGATATCAGTAGGCCTCACACAATCCAAAACTGTCCACAAGTGTCTGCAGAAATTCAAAATCTCCCTTATCCTCTCGTCACTTTTGTCACAGCTGTGCCATCGAGCCTGTGACATAGCGCTCAGATATCAGTGGGCCTCACACAATACAAAACTGTCCACAAGTGTCTGCAGAAATTCAAAATCTCCCTTATCCTCTCGTCACTTTTGTCACAGCTGTGCCATCGAGCCTGTGACATAGCGCTCAGATATCAGTGGGCCTCACACAATCCAAAACTGTCCACAAGTGTCTGCAGAAACTCAAAATCTCCCTTATCCTCTCGTCACTTTTGTCACAGCTGTGCCATCGAGCCTGTCACATAGCGCTCAGATATCAGTGGGCCTCACACAATCCAAAACTGTCCACAAGTGTCTGCAGAAATTCAAAATCTCCCTTATCCTCTCGTCACTTTTGTCACAGCTGTGCCATCGAGCCTGTCACATAGCGCTCAGATATCAGTGGGCCTCACACAATCCAAAACTGTCCACAAGTGTCTGCAGAAATTCAAAATCTCCCTTATCCTCTCGTCACTTTTGTCACAGCTGTGCCATCGAGCCTGTCACATAGCGCTCAAATATCAGTGGGCCTCACACAATCCAAAACTGTCCACAAGTGTCTGCAGAAATTCAAAATCTCCCTTATACTCTCGTCACTTTTGTCACAGCTGTGCCATCGAGCCTGTGACATAGCGCTCAGATATCAGTGGGCCTCACACAATACAAAACTGTCCACAAGTGTCTGCAGAAATTCAAAATCTCCCTTATCCTCTCGTCACTTTTGTCACAGCTGTGCCATCGAGCCTGTGACATAGCGCTCAGATATCAGTGGGCCTCACACAATCCAAAACTGTCCACAAGTGTCTGCAGAAATTCAAAATCTCCCTTATCCTCTCGTCACTTTTGTCACAGCTGTGCCATCGAGCCTGTGACATAGCGCTCAGATATCAGTGGGTCTCACACAATCCAAAACTGTCCACAAGTGTCTGCAGAAATTCAAAATCTCCCTTATCCTCTCGTCACTTTTGTCACAGCTGTGCCATCGAGCCTGTGACATAGCGCTCAGATATCAGTGGGCCTCACACAATCCAAAACTGTCCACAAGTGTCTGCAGAAATTCAAAATCTCCCTTATCCTCTCGTCACTTTTGTCACAGCTGTGCCATCGAGCCTGTCACATAGCGCTCAGATATCAGTGGGCCTCACACAATCCAAAACTGTCCACAAGTGTCTGCAGAAATTCAAAATCTCCCTTATCCTCTCGTCACTTTTGTCACAGCTGTGCCATCGAGCCTGTCACATAGCGCTCAGATATCAGTGGGCCTCACACAATCCAAAACTGTCCACAAGTGTCTGCAGAAATTCAAAATCTCCCTTATCCTCTCGTCACTTTTGTCACAGCTGTGCCATCGAGCCTGTCACATAGCGCTCAGATATCAGTGGGCCTCACACAATCCAAAACTGTCCACAAGTGTCTGCAGAAATTCAAAATCTCCCTTATCCTCTCGTCACTTTTGTCACAGCTGTGCCATCGAGCCTGTCACATAGCGCTCAGATATCAGTGGGCCTCACACAATCCAAAACTGTCCACAAGTGTCTGCAGAAATTCAAAATCTCCCTTATCCTCTCGTCACTTTTGTCACAGCTGTGCCATCGAGCCTGTCACATAGCGCTCAGATATCAGTGGGCCTCACACAATCCAAAACTGTCCACAAGTGTCTGCAGAAATTCAAAATCTCCCTTATCCTCTCTTCTCTTTTGTCACAGCTGTGCCATCGAGCCTGTGACATAGCGCTCAGATATCAGTGGGCCTCACACAATCCAAAACTGTCCACAAGTGTCTGCAGAAATTCAAAATCTCCCTTATCCTCTCGTCACTTTTGTCACAGCTGTGCCATCGAGCCTGTGACATAGCACTCAGATATCAGTGGGCCTCACACAATCCAAAACTGTCCACAAGTGTCTGCAGAAATTCAAAATCTCCCCTGTCCTATAGACACCTTGTACCTTGTTTTACATTACTATATAGTTTGTTGGATTTTGTCTACATTTCTACCAAAAATGAGGAAGGCTGGTGGAAGAGGCCGTGGAATTGGGCGGGGGTTGGCAGCTGGTAATGATGGTGTTGGTGGTGGATCTGATGGTAGTGGCAAGAGCAAAATAGGACCGAATGCAGGAGGTGTTGAGCCTGCGTCATCGTCTGGCTACATAAGGCCTCGAACGCTTAGTTTTCTAGGAGTTGGCAAACCGCTTTTAAAGCCAGAGCATCAGGAAAAAGTTTTGTCTTACATTGCTGACTCAGCCTCCAGCTCTATCGCCTCCTCTTCTTCAGTTGTAAAATGTAAAAGCACTGAGTCGTCATTGGAGGCTCATGTTCATGAACCACACCTTTCCTTGTGTCCTTCACCCCAACCAAGATTGAAGGATGATGCAGGCCATACTACTGATTACTCCATGGAGCTGTTTTCACATACCATGCTTGGATTATCAAGTGAAATGGTGAATTACCCAGGCCAAGATGAATCTGACATGGAGTGCACTGATGCACAGCCGCTGATGGATGATTCTGCTGGTACATTCACTCAGAGCACTACATTGTCCTCGCAGTGTACAGAGCCAGATTCTGACCCTGATGAGACTCAGGTGCCCCTTCCCGCACACTATACCACCATACACGGTGACACAGAGGAAGGTGCACATGACATAGACGAGGAGGTGATGGATGACCCAGTTGTTGACCCAGATTGGCATCCATTGGGGGAAGAGGGTGCTGCTTCCAATAGCTCAGATGAGGAGCATCCACAGCAGACATCGACATCGCAACAGCTGTTATCTGGCAGGCCCGGAGCACTCCAAAGACAGGTTCCAAACATCAAAAGAGTTGCTGGACAGCTTGTCCAGAGGGTCAAAAGATCACAGCGTGCTAGGCCGCAAAATGTCTGCCAAAGTAGGAAGAGTGCAGTGTGGCACTTTTTTGACCAAAATCCTCATGATCAGGCCAAGGTTATCTGTAAGAAGTGTGCAAAGACCTTTAGCCGAGGGAAAAATCTGAAAAATTTGAATACCAGTTGCATGCTTAGACATTTAAACAGCATGCACTTGCAAGTGTGGACACAACACCAAACCTCAAGTGCCACATGTGCAACTGATCACAACGAAGGTAGTCAGCAACGCTACATTGTTTCCCCCACTGTAAGCCCACCGGTTAGCACAGCAGCAAATGTTGAGGTGTCGTTGCAAGGCCACAGCAGACAGGGAATCCCACTGTTATATCAACGAAAGACTGATTCTAGGCCATCAGAAAGAACACCAACTCCATCACCATCATCAACCCTCTCTCAGTCCGCCCTGTCCACCGCTACTTCCACCATATGCAGCTCTCAAGTCCAGCTCACCCTCCCAGACACTATGAGTAGGTCAAGAAAGTACTCAGTCTCTCATCCGCGTACACTGGGTTTGAACGCCCACATTGCCAAACTAATCTCGTTTGAGATGATGCCCTTTCGGTTGGTGGAAAGCACAGCTTTCCGCGAACTCATGGCCTATGCAGTACCACGCTATGACCTACCCAGTCGCCACTTCTTCTCTCGCAAAGCCATCCCAGCCCTCCACCATCATGTGAAAGACCGCATTGTTCATGCACTCAAGCAGTCAGTGAGCGGAAAGGTGCACCTCACAACTGATGCATGGTCCAGTCGGCATGGCCAGGGCCGTTACGTGTCCATCACTGCGCACTGGGTTAATGTGGTGGATGCAGGGTCCACAGGGGACAGCGGTGGTGGGACAGTGCTGCCTAGCCCACGGTATAGGAAACAGTTGGCTGTAGGCGTTCGACCCTCCTCCTCCTCCAGAAGCGAAAGCTTGTCCACAGAGCGCAGTCGTACGAGCACGCCATCTGCAGCTGCCACTGTTGCACACGATGTGTCCCCCTATCGAGCAGCTAGTGGAAAGCGTCAGCAGGCTGTGTTGCAGATGATGTGTTTGGGCGACAGACACACCGCCGAGGTGCTGGCCGAGTACTTGAAGCGACAAACTGAGTCATGGCTGGGCAGTGTACATCTTGAGGCAGGCAAGGTAGTTAGTGATAACGGCCGTAATTTTGTGGCAGCCATAGCCCTTTCAAAACTCAGCCACATACCTTGCTTGGCTCACACCTTGAACCTGGTGGTGCAGTGCTTCCTCAAAAATTATCCGGAGTTAACAGCCCTGCTCCAGAAGGTGCGAAGACTGTGCGCGCACATCCGCCGGTCGCCTGTACACTCCGTTCGTATGCAGAAGCTGCAGCGATTGCTCCACCTTCCCAACCACCGCCTCATTATCGACATTGCAACAAGGTGGAACTCCACCCTGCACATGGTGGAGCGGCTGTGCGAGCAGAGGCAGGCCATAATGCATTTGTGGGAGGATACACTGCCAGGCACTTTGAGAGCAGACATGGAGTTGACAGGTGTGCAGTGGTCGAAGCTGAAAGACCTCTGTAAAGTCCTTCAGTGTTTTGAGGAATGCACACGGCTGGTAAGTGCAGACGACGCCATCCTAAGCATGAGCATCCCACTTATGCGTCTGCTCATGCAAACTTTGACGCACCTTAAGGAGCAGGCGTCTGCAGCCAATGTTGATGAGGAGGAAGAGGAGGAGGGAATCCTTGATGACATTCAGCCATTGTCTGCTCAGGGACCTCTCCTGGATGAGGTGGAGGAAGAAGAGGAGGAGGAGGATGATGATGGGGATGATTACTTAGGGGAGGAGGATGCATCTCGTGGGGCAAGTGAAAATGTTGGCGTGGCAAGGTCTGGTACAGGGTTTGTGCGTGACTGGAGGGATGTGGATTTGCCAGAAAGTGCTCCTCCACCCAGCACTCGCAGTGCATCATTGACACCGGGAACATTGGCCCACATGTCAGATTATGCCTTGCGGATCCTAAAAAGGGACCCCCGCATTGCCAAAATGATGAACGATGACGACTACTGGTTGGCCAGCATCCTGGATCCACGCTATAAAGGCAAATTACAAAACATCATGCCACAGGAGAACCTTGACCTAATATTGGCTAATAAACAAGCAACTCTGGTAAATCGGTTGCTTGAGGCATTCCCAGCACACAGCAGCGGTGATGGTTCTCACACGAGCCGTACGGGCCGGGGGCAGCTTGGCAGAGGTGTTCGTGGTGCACACAGCAGAAGTGGCGTTGGAGACAGGGGTTTCATGACAATGTTGTGGACTGATTTTTCAAATACCGCTCACACAACTGGTAATACTGCATCGATGGAAAGTGACAGGAGACAGCAGTTGTCAACTATGGTTACAAACTACTTTTCCTCACATATCGATGTTCTCCCACACAGGTCATTCCCCTTTGACTATTGGGCCGCTAAACTGGACACCTGGCCTGAATTGGCCCAATATGCCTTACAGGAGCTCGCTTGCCCAGCTGCAAGTGTGCTATTGGAAAGAGTATTCAGTGCAGCTGGATCAATCCTGACAGAAAAAAGGACCCGTCTGTCAACCCAAAATGTGGATGATCTAACCTTCATTAAAATGAACCACGCATGGGTTTCCAAGGATTTTGTCCCACCTTCCCCTGATGACACATAGGGTGACAGAAAAATGGCTTGCTTTGGTCCACCTCTTCCTGGGACTTCACCTATTTCGCCTTTTGCATCAGCTGAATGTCCAACATCAACATATGCCACTTTCTAAAACTCCCTAACTGTGCTTCCTCCCCCCCATGGCCGGGGTCACCACCTAGCGCACGACACTG
Source organism: Dendrobates tinctorius (assembly GCF_039654945.1). Classification (NCBI taxonomy): domain Eukaryota; kingdom Metazoa; phylum Chordata; class Amphibia; order Anura; family Dendrobatidae; genus Dendrobates; species Dendrobates tinctorius. The sequence continues at coordinate 53,440,439 of NW_027361743.1, forward strand.
TGCGAGTGCCGTTGCCCTGGACAGATGGGTAGGCCGACTCTTGGGCGCGGGCAGTGGCACAGGGTCCCTCATAGTGCAATCAAGTGTCTCTGACGGTGGTGGTGCACACCCGCCGTCAGACACACCGCTGTACTATGAGGGGCCCAGTGCCAGTACCGACGCCCACGAATGGGCCCCCCTTGCTTGGGCAGGGCCCCAGCATTTGCAATCTTTACCTCTCCCTGCTCCTCCGCTGTGTAATCTGGGCCGTCAAATCCATACTGTGCCTGACACCGTCTGAGCCTGCCTCCTGAGACATATATTTTGAATGTGTACGCTATCCATACATGTTATCTGTGGAAACGGTACCCTTTCTAACCTTTGTGCAATCACGTGCAATCCATACTGGGCCTAACACTGTCTGAGCCTGCCTCCTGAGACATATATTTTGAATGTGTACGCTATCCATACATGTTATCTGGGGAAACGGTACCCTTTCTAACCTTTGTGCAATCACGTGCAATCCATACTGGGCCTGACACCGTCTGAGCCTGCCTCCTGAGACATATATTTTGAATGTGTACGCTATCCATACATTTTATCTGGGGATACGGTACCCTTTCTAACCTTTGTGCAATCACGTGCAATCCATACTGGGCCTGACACCGTCTGAGCCTGCCTCCTGAGACATATATTTTGAATGTGTACGCTATCCATACATGTTATCTGGGGAAACGGTACCCTTTCTAACCTTTGTGCAATCACGTGCAATCCATACTGGGCCTGACACCGTCTGAGCCTGCCTCCTGAGACATATATTTTGAATGTGTACGCTATCCATACATGTTATCTGGGGATACGGTACCCTTTCTAACCTTTGTGCAATCACGTGCAATCCATACTGGGCCTGACACCGTCTGAGCCTGCCTCCTGAGACATATATTTTGAATGTGTACGCTATCCATACATGTTATCCGGGGAAACGGTACCCTTTCTAACCTTCGTGCAATCACGTGCAATCCATACTGGGCCTAACACCGTCTGAGCCTGCCTTCTGAGACATATATTTTGAATGTGTACGCTATCCATACATGTTATCTGGGGATACGGTACCCTTTCTAACCTTTGTGCAATCACGTGCAATCCATACTGGGCCTAACACCGTCTGAGCCTGCCTCCTGAGACATATATTTTGAATGTGTACGCTATCCATACATGTTATCCGGGGATACGGTACCCTTTCTAACCTTTGTGCAATCATGTGCAATCCATACTGGGCCTAACACCGTCTGAGCCTGCCTCCTGAGACATATATTTTGAATGTGTACGCTATCCATACATGTTATCTGGGGATACGGTACCCTTTCTAACCTTTGTGCAATCACGTGCAATCCATACTGGGCCTAACACCGTCTGAGAATGATAGAGGGGCCCACCATACACTGGAACATTCCAAAGGTGGACATCAGACACTGGAGCAGCATTTACAGGGCCCATTATACACTAGTGCATTATAAATGGGGCCCATTATGTTTGGAGCATTATTTGGGCCCATAAGACAGTGGAGCTTCATCCATGGGGACCAACATATACTGTAGCATTATGTGGAGCTCATCATATACTGTTTCAAACATTATATGGGACCAATGATTCTGTATGGAGAAAGAGATGGGCCTCGTCATGAGATGTAAAAAGTGAGGTATTTTTCATTGTACTATACCGCTATTTCTCTGTCGTATCGGAGCATGATGAGTTGTGGTATGTGTTAAAGGGGCGCTCTTTCGCCCAGGGCACATGAAAACCTGGAGCCAGCCCTCCCCCCCACAGTCTGTAGCCAAATAACCCCCATTTTTCAGTGCGTAACTTGTATTATGAAGTTAATTAAGGTTGACAAGCTTAAGTAAGAAGAATTGATGCTTTTGGCATTCAAATGGGCACTGTTGGTGTGTTTCCTGTCCTCCTCTCACTGCCGACTTTTATTCCCCATTGACTTACATTGGGTTTCGTGTTTCGGGACGACCCCGACTTTTCCCTATAATCGGACGATCCTGCTCGACCCGACTTTTGGAAAAGTCGGGTTTCACGAAACGAAACGCGACCCTAAAAAACCAAAAGTCGCTCAACTCTAATCCTAACTATAACCCTAACTATAGTCTAACCCTAATTTTAGCCTATTTCTAACCCTAACCCTAACCCTAACTTTAGCCTAACAATAACCCTAACTTTAGCCCAACAGTAACCCTAACAGTAACCCTAACCTTGGCCCATGTGTTTATATTCAACTGGTTTCTTGTTTCTGCAAGATTAAGGAGGTCTCCACCCCTCCCCTGTTGGCTGTGCACATATAAGCCATCTTCCACAGCATGTCCACATCGGACGTTACCTTTCTGATTCCTGCACATGGTCAGGTTTTTAAATACATCAGTTAGGGACTGCTCCGATATGGGTGTACCTTGACGTTTGGTAAAGCGGCTTAGTATACATTTTTTGCAAAAATGTATCAATCAAATACCCTTTTTTGTTATCATCTTTTTACCAGCACTTGCTGTTTGCTGTGACTTTTTTACGGCAGAGTACTTTTATACGTTTGTTATACTGTGTTTTTCTGTGTTTCAGTCTTTTGGTGGTGTGAACATTGTCCTACAGACTTGTTCACTGTGTGCATGGCCCATATGTTTATATTCAATTGGTTTCTTGTTTCTGCAAGATTAGGGAGGTCTCCACCCCACCCTTGTGGACTGTGCACATATAAGCCATCTTCCACAGCGTGTCCACATCAGACGTTACCTTTCTGAATCCTGCTCATGTAGGTACCATACACATGGTCAGGTTTTTAAATACATCGGTGAGGGACTTCTCTGATATGGGTATACCTTGATGTTTGGTAGAGCGGCTTGCTGTGTGCTGTTACTTTTTTAAGGCAGAGTATTTTTATACGTTTGTTAAACTGTACGTTTGTTATACTGTGTTTTTCTGTGTTTCAGTTTTTTGGTGGTGTGAACACTGTCCTACAGACTTGTTCACTGTGTGCATGGGCCATGTGTTTATACTTAACCCTAACAGTAACCCTAACCTTAACAGTAACCCTAGCTTTAGCCTAACAGTAAATAACCCTAACTTTAGCCTAACAGTAACCGTAACTTTAGCCTAACACTAACCCTAACTATAGCAGTAACCCTATCTATAGCACTAACCCTAACAGTAACCCTAACCCTAACTATAGCACTAACCCTAACCTGCCGTATCTGCTTTTTTTTAATTTATGACAAGATCGCTCACTGGCACAGCTGATGCCAGCAGCACTTGTCACACTGTTTCTCCTCTAATCTCTCACTGACAGGATATCAGAGGAGAAACAGCATTACTATGAGGCAGACCGCCGGGAAAGATCGTTGCTACAAACTTTCCCAGTGATCTCTCTTATTGGCGGGTGTGACGCTGACGTCATCAGGACCTAAACCAATCAAGTCTCGATGAGGTCGGGGGTCACAGGAAGCATTCGCTGGGATCCCTTCTTTATAAGGTACGTGGGGGTCCTGATCAGCACAAAACCGCCGACCATAGACAAACGTCGGCGTTGCACAAAGCCCTGTAAGCACCGACGATTATCTACCGTTGGTGGTTGGGAAGCGGTTAAAAGAACAATTTAGATATAGAGCTTACCCAAATTCTGTTTTAAATGAAACCCATAATCGCATATATTCCATTTCGCAAAAAGACTTGTTGTTTAAAAAGAAAAACAAAAATTCATTCACCTCTAATCAAGACTCAAAAATCCAACAATTTGTATTTAATTTTAAACATAGTCCTATGGATAGAGTAATACACGTATCCATAAGAAAAAATTGGCGAGTCCTGTATACAGATAAAGGATTTACATAAAATGGGAATACTAAAACCCATTCTTTCCTATCGGAGATCTTGCAATTTGTGAGATATTTTAGTGTCCAATCATCTTCAACCTTTAAATAATAAATGGTTACAGAAATCTATTCCAACAGGCAACATTAAATGCGGTGATTGTCCAAATTGTCATTTACATGTAACAGTTAACCCCTTAAGTATGGGATCTACTTTACATGTCGTGACGAATTTAATAACATGCAAAACAAAGTTTGTAGTCTATGTTCTTTTTTGTCCGTGAGCACTACAGATTGATTTCTTCAGGTAAAGGTTCTTTAAGATTAATTAATCACATGAAAACTTACCATAATTCGGACCCTGAGACCTTGAGCTTTGCAGGTATTGAAAGAGTAAAAAAAACCCTATACGAGGTGGAAACCTTAATAATTTACTATTGAGACAAGAAGCCAAATGGATTCTCCAAACCCAGGCACAAGGTCCCATAGGTCTGAATGACAAAATTGTTTTATCTGTTTTTTTGTAATTGCATTCCTCTATTGTTACTTAAATTGTAACATAGTAACATAGTAGCATAGTTTTGAAGGCTGAAGGAAGACCTTATGTCCATCTAGTTCAGCATATTTTTAGTGCAGCTGTTCTGCATTGTTGATCCTGGGGAAGGCAAAAAACCCACAGAGTAGAAGCTAATTTTCTCCATAGGGAAAAAAATTCCTTCCCCTAAGCTGGGTCAATCATCTACCTATAATATGCTGTTATTCGTAACCTTCTATACTGTTACAAGAAAAGCATCCATTCCTTTCTTAAATTCATTCAGTGAGTTGGCCATCACCACATCCTCAGGAAGAGAATTCCAGAGCCTCACTGCTCTTACCGTGAAGAACCCTCTTCTATGCTGGTGCAGAAATTGTCTCCAAACGAAGAGAATGCCCCCTTGTTCTTGTCAGTCCTTGGTACAAACAGTTCATTGGAGAGATCTCCGTATTGCCCTCTGATATACTTGTACATATATATTAGGTCTCCCCTAAGTCTTCTCTTTTCTAGAGTAAATAGACCTAATTTTGATATCCTTTCTGGGTATTGTAGTGAACCAACTCCATTTATCATTTTAGTAGCCCGCCTTTGAACCCTTTCAAGTTCAGTAATGTCTTTCTTGAGCACCGGCGTCCAAAATTGCATACAATACTCCAAGTGTGGTCTGACGAGTGATTTTTATAGAGGGAGAATTATGTTTTCATCTCGTGTTCCCAGACTTCTTCTAATGCATCCCATGACCCTATTTGCTTTGGTGGCAGCTGCCTGACACTGGGCACTCCAATTTAGCTTCTTATTGACTAAGATGCTAAACAGATACAAGTAATTAACATGAATTTTAAATTTGTAGAATGTAACACTGTGTCACAGATGTTTGCTAGTTTTGTCTGATCTCTCAGATACTCCCTTTTTGAGGGCTATCTTCTAACTAATTACTCACCTGGACCCATTGAAGTGTGGAAACGCGAAACGGCCGTCGTCCACTTCATCCTCTCCTCGCACACCTCTGCATGCCTGTGCACCTGACCATCTGATATGAAAGTCGCACAATAAAGGACTGAAATTTAACATGCCTTGGTGAGTCCTACATACTTTTTCTTTGTTTGAAATTTTCATGTGGATGTATGCAGAGCACCGTTAATCCAGGCTGTCAGTCTGATATACAGTGCCTTGCAAAAGTATTAGGCCCCCTGGTACTTTTCAACCTTTTCCCACATATCATGCTTCAAACATAAAGATACCAAATGTAAATTTTTGGTGAAGAATCAACAAGTGGAACACAGTTGTGAAGTTGAACGAAATTTATCGGTTATTTTAAATTTTTGTGGAAATTCAAAAACTGAAAAGTGGGGCGTGCAATATTATTCGGCCCCTTTACTTTCAGTGCAGCAAACTCACTCCAGAAGTTCATTGTGGATCTCTGAATGATCCAATGTTGTCCTAAATGACTAATGATGATAAATATAATCCACCTGTGTGTAATCAAGTATCCGTATAAATGCACCTGCTCTGTGATAGTCTCAGGATTCTGTTTGAAGCACAGAGAGCATCATGAAGACCAAGGAACACAACAGGCAGGTCCGTGATACTGTTGTGGAGAAGTTTAAAGCCGGATTTGGATACAAAATTATTTCCAAAACTTTAAACATCTCAAGGAGCACTGTGCAAGCGATCATATTGAAATGGAAGGAGTATCATACCACTGCAAATCTACCAAGACCCGGCCGTCCCTCTAAACTTTCATCTCCAACTAGGAGAAGACTGATCAGAGATGCAGCCAAGAGGCCCATGATCACTCTGGATGAACTGCAGAGATCTACAGCTGAGGTGGGACAGTCTGTCCATAGAACAACAATCAGTCGTGCACTGCACAAATCTGGCCTTTATAGAAGAAAGTGATTTCTCAAAGATATCCATAAAAAGTGTTGTTTAAAGTTTGCAACAAGCCACCTGGGAGACACACCAAACATGTGGAAGATGGCGCTCTGGTCAGATGAAACCAAAATCGAACTTTTTGGCAACAATGCCAAACGATATGTTTGGCGTAAAGGCAACACAGCTCATCACCCACGGTGATGAGCTGTGGGCACGGTGGGCGGCACGGTGGCTCAGTGGTTAGCGCTGCAGCCTTGCAGCGCTGGGGTCCTGGGTTCGAATCCCACCAAGGACAATATCTGCAAGGAGTTTGTATGTTCTCCCCGTGTTTGCGTGGGTTTCCTCCGGGCACTCCGGTTTCCTCCCACACTCCAAAGACATACTGATAGGGAATTTAGATTGTGAGCCCCATCGGGGACAGTGATGATGATGTGTGCAAACTGTAAAGCGCTGCGGAATATGTTAGCGCTATATAAAAATAAAGATTATTATTATTATTATTATTATCACCCTGAACACACCATCCCCACAGCCAAACATGGTGGTGGCAGCATCATGGTTTGGGGCTGCTTTTCTTCAGCAGGGACTGGGAAGATGGTTAAAATTGATGGGAAGATGGATGGAGCCAAATACAGGACCATTCTTGGAATAAACCTGTTGGAGTCTGCAAAAGACCTTAGACTGAGACGGAGATTTGTCTTCCAACAAGACAATGATCCCAAACAGAAAGCGAAATCTACAATGGAATGGTTCACAAATAAACATATCCAGGTGTTATAATGGCCAAGTCAAAGTCCAGACCTGAATCCAATCGAGAATCTGTGAAAAGAGCTGAAAACTGCTGTTCACAAACTATCTCCATCAAACCTCACTGAGCTCGAGCTGTTTGCTAAGGAAGAATGGGCAAGAATTTCAGTCTCTCTATGTACAAAACTGATAAAGACTTGCCCCAAGCCACTTGCAGCAGTAATCGCAGCAAAAGGTGGCGCAACAAAGTATTAAGGTAAAGGGCCCGAATAATATTGCACGCCCCACTTTTCAGTTTTTAAATTTCCTCAAAAATTTAAAATAACCGATAAATTTCATTCAACTTTACAATTGTGTTCCACTTGTTGTTGATTCTTCACCAAAAATTTACATTTGGTATCTTTATGTTTCAAGCATGATATGTGGGAAAAGGTTGAAAAGTTCCAGGGGGCCGAATACTTTTGCAAGGCACTGTATAGCTCTTTCCATAGCTCACCCCCCTCTGGACTAAGTGTTTGGGCTACATGCACTGGTGCCGCAATTCTGGAATCCTGTAACCCTTGATTGTGTTGCCTTGTTTGTTGGCTTGGTGAAGTATGGTGCACAGTAGCGCCCCTCTTCCCTGGGTGGGGGAAGAGAACAGACGGATGGCTAACTCAGGAAATAAGGCAAGGGTGGAGACCCTGGCATCTTCACCTTCAGAAGTATCCCAGGGAGTAGAGCAAGCTAGGGCACCCCCTAATGTTAGGGACAGAGAAGGAGCCCCTGGTCCGGGGTCACCCGACCGCTGTGTCGTGACTAGAGTTGAGCGACTTTGGTCAGATCGGGTTTCATGAAACAAAATTTGTTTCAAATGAAACTGGTCCGACCAGGGCAAAAAAAGTCGGAGTTTCATCCGAAACCCGACCCCAATGCAAGTCAATGGGGAATAAAAGTCGGCATTGAGTGGATGAATGTCATGTGACAGATGTGATAGAGGCTGGAGACGCCGTGGAGAATATTCTGCCTGCAACATCCTCCAGCATGACCAGTTTGGCAGTGGGTCAGTAATGGTGTGGGAGACATTTTTTTTATCTATTTACATGCCTACTAGTGATGAGCAAGTGTGCGTGGATGAAGTATTAACGAAGCATGCTCGGGTCCCAATCGAGCATTTTCTGTGTGCTTGACAGCTGCTACATGTCCGGGGATTGCCTAATAAACAGGTACATCTGTTCATGCATGCTCGCTCATCACTAATCCCTACACATTCAGAGCTTATGAGTTCACTATGGCTGAGTAGAATCACACACTGGACTCATAAGCTCAAAGTGAGAGATTTACATTTATACAAGTTATACCGAATATTTTCTCATAAAACTATGTATCAGTTTTCTGAACTTTTCCAGCTCTATGCTCTGCTGCCAGAGATAAAATGTATCCTTCCTGACCGTGTGGCGCCCCCAGGGGTATGGTCGCCACAGTGGCTTTGCATGCCTCCAGGGGAGGGTAATGCCAGGCTTGGAGGCAATGATGGGACTCTCTCGCAGTCAATCTATGCATGCAACACAGTTCCACTCCAGGCCAGCAGGGGGAACTCTGAACCGGGATTAAGGGGAGGAGTGCTCTCTGAGGGCCAAGAGGAAGGGGTGGTGAGTAGTTAGTCTGCGGAGGGTGAAGTGTGCAGACGTGTGGAAGGAGAGCTGAGGTAGAGCGGAGAGGATGAGCTCATCTCTGGAGAGAGCGCATGAACTGGAGCCTGGTCTCCACGGTTGTACGGATACTAACGGTCCTGCAACAGACACCAGAGGAGTAGGAGGCTGTAAATGCCCTGCTCCCAACTAAGACTTGAGGGCACAACAGCAGCTTGGATAGTGAGCTGAGAGAGGCTACAGCTGTCTGCCGTGCAATTGAGGCTATTGAGAACATCTGTCCGGAGGAACTCCAGTGTAACTCAGTACTGGGAGTACTTCATTCGAATAAGCGCTAGTAAGGAGACTGCACAACCCATCTGCTGAGAGAATCCCTGAATTGCTTCCAGGCTAGCCTGCTCCAATACCATCTTTAATCAGGACCCTGGACTGCAGTTACCAAGTAAAGGTACAGAAATTGCACCCCGCTGTGTCTTGTCTGCTTTCTACTTTTCCGGCACCGCTACATCCCCGTGCCAACCACATCTACACTGCCCTGGGACTACAGCTTCACCTGTGGGGAGCTTTTACATCTTTGCTGCACCATACCATCAGTCCCAGCGGATCTGCATGCAGCGTCTGCTTAACACCTCCCTTACCGAGCACCTCAGGTGGCGTCATGAACTATTCATCTTACTACATTCCACCATTCACATCTTTCTATTACTTGGACGCCCAGGGCCACGGTCCGGGTCACAGCTGATGTGACACATCCCGCTGACACCGGCCCGGTACCGAGTACCCCACAGCCCTGGGAGGGCGACCCAACCACATGTATGCAAATTGCCAGCACCAGAGAATCCAGATAGAATGCAGTAAACACTGAGGGAATTCAGAAGTCTGCAGTCACATAGAATTCAAATAAAAAACGAAACACACTGTAGCGCCATAACATGCAAACATGAAATATGAAAAATGAATTGCATTACTGCATTAGAAGTATGAAAAATTGAGAAAGTTTAGCGCATAAAATGGCCAATTTATGTGTACCTGGAAGCCACGGTAAGGCATTTCTCGTTCTCCAGGACTCTAACCTAATGCCAATCCTCACTTAGACTGAAGACTTCATCTGAATGGGAACCCATGTAAATCCTCTCCTTAGACTGAAGTCTATATCTCTGTGGAGGGGTGATGGTGGCCCTGCTTTGATTAAAAATGCCTGCGGCTAACAGGTGGAGTGCTCAGTCAGAAGGTTAATGAATACAAATTTCAAAAACTGACCGTCACATCCAAGCATAAACAAAGTGTGAACATGTGCTTAACCTAGAGTCATCTTCTGACTGAGCACTCCACCTGTTAGCCGCAGATGTTTTTAATCAAAACAGGGTCATCACCCCTCCACAGAGATATAGACTTCAGTCTAAGGAGAGGATTTACGTAGGTTCCCATTCAGATGAAGACTTCAGTCTAAGTGAGGATGATTTCCAATGGGATATCGTCTTGTGAGCATGCTCAGTGGAGAGACGGAAGGACTTAGCCTCTGGAGTGGCTTGCTGCTGAGCAGCCTGCATTGCTATTGCTGGCCCAGAGGTGGCAGCAACAGCCAGACCCACAGAGCTGGTCTGAGCAGAGCGTCGGGAACGACGGGACTGCTGAGCAGGCTCCTCTGCGGTCGATGGAGAATGGGAGACTGCTGAATGCAAGGCTCTGGATTCTTGCTGTGCAGCTGCAGGAACCCGATGCCTAACATTATCCCCCCTCCTAGGGCCCCCTCCCCTCTGAGCCTCGCTAAGCTCAAATGCCATGATAAGGAGTGGGGTATGGAGTTCTCCACTGGTTCCCAGGTCTGGGCCTCTGAACCAAGACCCTTCCAATCCACCAAATAAAACTTTTTGCCACGCACCACCCTGCGTCCCACAATGGCATTGACCTTAAACTTGTCCGAAGACAACTCTGATGTCCCGGCAGATGACTCGGAAAACCGGGAAATGTGAACAGGTTTGAGAAGGGACACGTGGAAGGCGTCAGAGATGGCCAAGTGTGGTGGAAGAGCCAGACGGTAGACCACCGAGCTGATCCGCTCGAGGATTTTGAAAGGACCAATGTATCACGGCGCGAACTTGGTGGACTCGGCCCGCAGCCTGATATTTCGGGCAGAAAGCCACACCAAGTCGCCAGGGGCAAAAGTTGGAGCGGGGAGCCAATGTGTGTCGGCGGACGCCCTCATTCTCTCCTTAGAGACTCGATTGGCATTCTGGGTGTGATCCCAAATGTCATGAGCCTCCACTGCCCAGTCTGCCACCATGGAATCAGTGGAAGACACTGGCATCGGGACGGGGACGCGCGGATGCTGGCCGTAATTAAGAAGAAACGGAGTCTGACCAGTGGAATCAGCCACTGCATATATTCAGGGCAAAGTCGGCCTATGGTAGTAAGGATGCCGAGTCATCCTGCCTGGCTGAGACAAAATATCGCAGGTACGTGACCAGAGTTTGGTTGGGTCTCTCAACCAACCCGTTCGTCTCGGGATGATAGGCGGAGGACAAGTTTAGCTCGATACTGTGTAGACTGCAGAGCTCCCTCCAAAACGGAGATGCAAATTGGGGACCTCGGTCACTAACTATTTTGTCCGGAATACCGTGCAAACGAATTACATGCTTTATGAACAGTGCGGCGAGACCACGAGCAGAAGGCAGCCGCGCGAGCGGCAGCAGATGCACCATTTTAGAAAAATGATCGGTGACCACCAAGATGACCGTGCTGCCACCGGATTTGGGCAGGCCAACCATAAAATCCATGCCCACCATCTCCCAGGGTCTGTCTGCCACTGGCAAGGGATACAGTAACCCAGCCGGCCTCTGCCTAGAGAACCTGTTCCGAGCACAAGAGACGCATGCCTGAATGTATTTTTTCGTGTCCCGAGCCATGTGCGGCCACCAATAAGACCTTGCCAGGAGTTATTTGGTCCCCTTATTGCCAAAGCGACCACCAACCCTGGATGCATGTGCCCACGCGAGAACCTCAGGCAGCAGGCGAGGAGGGACAAAGGTCTTGCCCGGCGGCACTGACTCAAGAGCGACCAGAGCCACGGTCCTCAGACTCTCAGTGGGGACGATTAAGTGAGGCTCAGCCTACTCCTCCGCCGATACCACCGAGCGAGAGAGAGCATCAGCCCGGACGTTCTCCTCACCGGACAGATAGTGCAAGGTGAAGCGGAAGCGGGAGAAGAAGAGCGACCACCTAGCTTGACGAGAATTCAAGCGCTGGGCTCTTTGTAAATAGACCAGGTTTTTATGGTCAGTGTACACCTGAAAGGGGAACCAGGCTCCGTCCAGGAGATGTCTCCACTCGGAAAAGGCCAACTTCATTGCCAGCAACTCCCTGTCCCTGATGGAGTAGTTCCTCTCCGCCGGTGAAAAGGTCTTTGAGAAGAAGAAGCAGGGATGCTTCCGACCTTGAGCATCCTTCTGGATAAGGACTGCTCCTGCACCGACGGATGAGGCATCCACCTCTAGGATAAAGGGTGTATCCACATCGGGACGGTGGAGGATAGGAGCGCCAGCAAAATGGGTTTTAAGAGACTAAAAGGCCGCAGAGACCTGTTCTGACCAAACCATGGGATTGGCTCCTTTTTTGGTGAGGGCGACCAAAGGAGCTACCAGTGTGGAGAAGTGGGGAATGAACTGACAGTAATAATTAACCAACCCCAAAAAGCGCTGCACCGCTTTAAGAGAATGGAGCTCCTGCCTGTCCATTGCCGCCTGCAGTTTGGCAGGATCCATAGCCAACCCCTGGGCCGAGATGATATAGCCCAGGAAAGGCAAGGACTCCTGCTCAAATTGGCACTTCTCCAACTTGGCGAAGAGAGATGTCTCTCCGGTGAGAGGTCATATCTGGAGAAAAGATGAGGATGTCATCCAGATAGACCACCACCGAGGTGGAGAGCATATCGCAAAAGACGTCATTTACGAAGTCTTGGAAGACAGCTAGTGCATTACAGAGGCCAAAGTGCATGACCAGATACTCATAGTGGCAATCCCTGGTATAAAAGGCTGTCTTCCACTCGTCTCCTTCGAGTATTCGGATCAAGTTGTAAGCCCCCCGTAGATCTAACTTAGTAAAGATCTGGGCCCCTCGCAAACAACTCAGAGATCAAAGGAAGAGGGTACTTGCTTTTCACCGTAATAACATTGAGACCTCTGTAGTCAATGCAGGGATGCAGCTCTCCACTCTTCTTCTGTATGAAGAAGAACCCTGCCCTTGCTGGCGGCACCAACTTCCTAATAACCCCTCTTGCCAGGTTCTCCCGGATATATTGTGACATGGCCTCCGTCTCCAGGAGAGATAGAGGATACACGCGGCCTCTAGGAGGTTACGCGCCTGGCAAAAGGTCTATCGGCAGTCATAGGGGCGATGCGGTGGAAGCGTCTCTGCTGATTTTTTAGAAAAGACGTCTGCGTACTGCTGGTAGTGTCTGGGAAGCGTGGAGAGATCCACGGGCACTTCCGTGGAGGCTACTTGACCGCTGCCCCTCATGCACCTTCCCTCACAGTCCTTGCTCCAATCCAGTATATTCCCCAAGGACCACTCTATATGAGGGGAATGACAACAGAGCCAGGGAACTCTGAGAAGTACCTGGTCGATGCCCTCTGGCATAATGAGCAGGGACGTCTCGTGGTGAGATGGTGGAATTGAGAGCCCAAGAGGTGCTGTCTGGTGGGTAATCTGGGATGGTAAGGCCGAGCCATTGACCACCCTGACGGTCATGGGGTGAGGAAGTAGCACCACCGGAATTGCTTGCTTTTGGGTGAAGGCCGAGGACATAAAGTATCCTTCTGCCCCGGAGTCCACCGTGACCTCTACCTCCCAGGTGGAAGCACCACTATCTAACGTCCCTCAGAATACCGGTTTGGGGGAGAAAGTTCCCATATCAGATAGACCCCCACCAACTACCACTGGGCGTGATCATTTTTTCGACCGCTGCGGACACCTGTTAGCCGGGTGACCAGACTGTCGACACTGGTAACAGCGTGCGGAGCTTCGTACCGGGTGTGGCTTGGGACCGGTGCGAGAAACCTCCATGGGTTCTGGAGGTACAATTTCCAGATTGGGGGGTTCAAGAGGTTCAGCGACGGTGGGAGCCAACCTAACCTTCTGTCTGGATTGAGCATGCTCCAGCCCGTGCTCTGTAAAACGGAGATCAATGCGGGTGGAAATGGCAATCAGCTCCTTCAGACTTAAGGGAACCTCCCTGGTAGCTAGAGCATCTTTGACATGCTCCGCCAAACCCCTCCAGAACACAGGGACGAGGGTCTTATCAGGCTATTCCAGCTCGGAAGCCAGTGTCCAGAAACGGACGGCGTAATGGCTGACCGAGAGGGATCCCTGTTAGCGCTAATAACTGGAGAGAGGTGTCGTGAGTGACCCGTGGCCCCAAAAAGACCTGCTTTAGGGACATCAAAAACTGAGCAGCGCTCAGAACCATGGGGTCACCATGCTCCCACAGCAGCGTGGCCCATTCTAGCTCCCTGCCTGACAGGAGGGAGATGATAAACCCCACCTTAGCCCGCTCTGTAGGGAATTGCGTGGCCAGTAACTCAAGCTGAGTAGAGCACTCATGAAACCCCTACAGGTGGTGCTGTCACCTGAAAATTTATGGGGCAGCGGGAGACGGGATGCTGTGGGTGCAGGCGTGGACTGAGGACTAGAGTTGAGCGAAACAGGTCGAAAAATTTCAAAAGTCGCCGACTTTTGGCAAAGTCGGGTTTCATGAAACGAAACCCGACCCTAGGATGAAGTCGGCCACGAGGTCGGCGACTTAAGCGCCAAAGTCGCGTTTCAAAAGTTTGTTTTGCGCTCTTTTTCAGCCAATCATGATCCACGGACACTGTGGGCAACGTGATGACATAGGCAGGGGTCACCACCATCTTTAAGAAGGGCATGCAAGTGATTGGCTTGCTTTGGTGGGCGTCACAGGGGGTATAAAAGGGCGTGCACGCCGATCGCCATGTTACTCATGCTGATCTCAGAATAGGGAGAGCTGCTGCTGATGATGATTTTGTAGGGAGAGCGTTAGGCAGGGAAGAAGACACCAAAAACTGCTTCTGCTGCTAGCGATTTTGCCTGTACAACACACCAGTCACTGTGTGTGCAGTGCAAGTAGAGGCTATATTTTGCTGGATCAGCGGTGTTGGATGTTAGGCTGCCTTCTAAGGCTTCCTGACGGCTGCATTGCTGTTTACCCACTGCTCTCCAAACTGCTTTTTTAAAAGCAATCCCAATTTTTTTTTTTTGTCCTGGTGAGGTACTGAGCGTGCATTTTTTCACACCATACAGCGGTGCACACTCCTCACACAGTACCGTGTAATGGCTGTTATCACAGCCACAGTGAAGCTATCTGTGTGTCACTCTGTAAGGATAAGTCGAGGACATGTTCCGTTCTTACAGACCTGCACCTTCTAGTTTTGTCTAGCTTTCAAACAGTTAAATATATTTGCTGTTTGATCACATTCAAAACTATAGGGAGACAGCGTGTGTCAGTCCGTATACTTAAAAAACACGGAGCTTGACAATTTTACGTACACCGGACAGCCGTGTACGTGCACGCTCCTCTCTCAGTACCGTGTAACGGCTGTTATCACGGCCACAGTGAAGCTATCTGTGTGTCGCTCTGTAAGGATAAGTCGAGGACATGTTCCGTTCTTACAGACCTGCACCTTCTAGTTTTGTCTAGCTTTCAAACAGTTAAATATATTTGCTATTTAATCACATTCAAAACTATAGAGAGACAGCGTATGTCAGTCCGTATACTTAAAAAACACGGAGCTTGACAATTTTACGTACACCGGACAGCCGTGTACGTGCACGCTCCTCTCTCAGTACCGTATAACGGCTGTTATCACGGCCACAGTGAAGCTATCTGTGTGTCGCTCTGTAAGGATAAGTCGAGGACTTGTTCCGTTCTTACAGACCAACACTCTAGGGAGATTCCTATTCTGCCCAATTCTATATACACCTTGTAGTTTGTCATACACTAGCCAATTTCTGCCTGTGACAGCGCTGTGATATTCACTGGGCCTCACACAATCCAAAAGTGTCCAGTGTCCACAAGTGTGTGCAGAAATTCAAAATCTCCGTTATCCTCTAGTGACATTTTTCACACCTGCGACATCGAGCCTGTGACATAGCGCTGTGATATTCAGTGGGCCTCACACAATCCAAAAGTGTCCAGTGTCCACAAGTGTGTGCAGAAATTCAAAATCTCCCCTGTCCTATAGACACCTTGTACCTTGTTTTACATTACTATATAGTTTGTTGGATTTTGTCTACATTTCTACCAAAAATGAGGAAGGCTGGTGGAAGAGGCCGTGGAATTGGGCGGGGGTTGGCAGCTGGTAATGATGGTGTTGGTGGTGGATCTGATGGTAGTGGCAAAAGCAAAATAGGACCGAATGCAGGAGGTGTTGAGCCTGCGCCATCATCTGGCTCCACAAGGCCTCGAAGGCTTAGTTTTCTAGGAGTTGGCAAACCGCTTTTAAAGCCAGAGCTTCAGGAAAAAGTTTTGGCTTACATTGCTGACTCAGCCTCCAGCTCTATCGTCTCCTCTTCTGAAGTTGTAAAAAATAAAAGCACTGAGTCGTCATTGGGGGCTCATGTACCACACCTTTCCTTGTGTCCTTCACCCCAACCAAGATTGAAGGATGACGCAGGCCATACTACTGATTACTCCATGGAGCTGTTTTTACATACCATGCCTGGATTATCAAGTGAAATGGTGAATTACCCAGGCCAAGATGAATCTGACATGGAGTGCACTGATGCACAGCCACTGATAGATGATTCTGCTGGTACATTCACTCAGAGCTCTACATTGTCCTCGCAGTGTACAGAGCCAGATTCTGACCCTGATGAGACTCAGGTGCCCCTTCCCGCACACTATACCACCATACACAGTGACACAGAGGAAGGTGCGCATGACATTGAAGAGGAGGTGATGGATGACCCAGTTGTTGACCCAGATTGGCATCCATTTGGGGAAGAGGGTGCTGCTTCCAATAGCTCAGATGAGGAGGAGGAGCATCCACAGCAGACATCGACATCACACCAAACCTCAAGTACCACATGTGCAACTGATCACAAAGAAGGTAGTCAGCAACGCTACATTGTTTCCCCCACTGTAAGCCCACCGGTTAGCACAGCAGCAAATGTTGAGGTGTCGTTGCAAGGCCACAGCAGTCAGGGAATCCCACTGTTATATCAACGAAAGACTGAATCTAGGCCATCAGAAAGAACACCAACTCCATCACCATCATCAACCCTCTCTCAGTCCGCCCTGTCCACCGCTACTTCCACCATATGCAGCTCTCAAGTCCAGCTCACCCTCCCAGACACTAGGAGTAGGTCAAGAAAGTACTCAGTCTCTCATCCGCGTACACTGGGTTTGAACGCCCACATTGCCAAACTAATCTCGTTAGAGATGATGCCCTATCGGTTGGTGGAAAGCGCAGCTTTGCGCGAACTCATGGCCTATGCAGTACCACGCTATGACCTACCCAGTCGCCACTTCTTCTCTCGCAAAGCCATCCCAGCCCTCCACCATCATGTGAAAGACCGCATTGTTCATGCACTCAAGCAGTCAGTGAGTGGAAAGGTGCACCCCACAACTGATGCATGGTCCAGTCGGCATGGCCAGGGCCGTTACGTGTCCATCACTGCGCACTGGGTTAATGTGGTGGATGCAGGGTCCACAGGGGACAGCGGTGGTGGGACAGTGCTGCCTAGCCCATGGTATAGCAAACAGTTGGCTGTAGGCGTTCGACCCTCCTCCTCCTCCTCCAGAAGCGAAAGCTCGTCCACAGAGCACAGTCGTACGAGCACTCCATCTGCAGCTGCCACTGTTGCACACGAGGTGTCCCCCTATCGAGCTGCTAGTGGAAAGCGTCAGCAGGCTGTGTTGCAGATGATGTGTTTGGACGACAGCAGCGGTGATGGTTCTCACACGAGCCGTACGGGCCGGGTGGCAGCTTGGCAGAGGTGTTCGTGGTGCACACAGCAGAAGTGGCGTCGGAGACAGGGGTTTCATGACAATGTTGTTGACTGATTTTTCACGGACCGCTCACACAACTGGTAATACTGCATCGATGGAAAGTGACAGGAGACAGCAGTTGTCAACTATGGTTAACAACTTCTTTTCCACCCATATCGATGTTCTCCCGCACAGGTCATTCCCCTTTGACTATTGGGCCGCTAAACTGGACACCTGGCCTGAATTGGCACAATATGCCTTACAGGAGCTCGCTTGCCCAGCTGCAAGTGTGCTATCGGAAAGAGTCTTCAGTGCAGCTGGATCAATCCTGACAGAAAAAAGGACCCGTCTGTCAACCCAAAATGTGGATGATCTAACCTTCATTAAAATGAACCATGCATGGGTTTCCAAGGATTTTGTCCCACCTTCCCTTGATGACACATAGGTTGCCAGAAAAATGGCTTGTTTTGGTCCTCCTCCTATTCCGCGAACTTGACCTATTTCGCCTTTTGCAGCAGCTGAATGACCCACATCTACATATGCCACTTTGTAAACCTCCCTAAGTGGGCGTCCCCCCCCCATGGCCGGGGTCACCACCTAGCGCACAAAACCGTGCGAGTGCCGTTGCCCTGGACAGGTGGGTAGGCCGACTCTTGGGCGCGAGCACTGGCATAGGGCCCTCATAGTGCAATCAAGTGTCTCTGACAGTTGTGATGCACACCCGCCGTCAGACACACCGCCGTACTATGAGGGGCCCAGTGCCAGTACCGACGCCCACGAGTGTGCCCCCCTTGCTTGGGCAGGGCCCCAGCATTTGCAATGTTTAACTCTCCCTGCTCCTCCGCTGTGTAGTCTGGGCTGTCAAATCCTTCACTGGGACTGCCACTACAAATTGATTGAACTGAAAGATGGTTAAGATGTAGCTATGCCCTGTCCTGCTGGCCGGGCTCTAGCTCCAGATGATCAGTGGCTTCCATTTCTTATGGACGTCAACTCACAATTACATGCAGTGGTGGTTTATCATCAGCTTTCACAGTTTTCCTACTCACAAACGTGTGACATTCCGGCGCACATTTCAAAATGTGCCCTCTCATGCCAATCAAATAGAATCGCCTACGGCCTGTGGCTTCTGTCTTTTGCACTCCAAAGTTACGTGACAGATCATGATAGCCAGTGAGCACCATGTTTACATCGCTCCCTGTGATAAAAATTGGATTGAGATGAGTAACAGTGATGGAATCAACGGAAGTGCGATACAGCAAGACTTTATTCACAAAAAAATGTTTTCACTGTCTCAACACACAAATTAATTGAGGGTCAGCATCGCCTATGAGAATTGTGACAGAAGTTTTTCCCGTCAATAATAATTCCTAGATTTCTGCAATCAATAGCCTTTATGTCACTAATTGTATGCATCTCATTTCCTATTGCGGAGAGGCTGGACTGTATTACTGAGACAGAAATATATATGAAGATTTAAAAATAACACCAAAAGTATACAGTATAGTTGTGTACGCCTCAAATGCATTTCCTTTTTTCCACTTTTTAGATTGCTGTGTAATCCATACTGAGAACATGGAGATTTTACATGTTTAAACTATGCTATATATACCTGTATCCTGTGATAATGTACCCTTTCTCAACTTTGTACAATCTGGTCAAATCCATACTGGGCCTGAGAACATCTGAGTCTGCCTCCTGATCTATAGACATATATTTTTAATGTGTAAACTAGGCTACATATATACGTGTTATCCGGTGAAACTGTACCCTTTATCAACTTTCTACAATGTTGTTGAATCCATACTGGGCCTGAGAACGGCTGCCGAGCTGTTAAGCAAGCTACAGCACCTGTGGTTTGGACACGTAATTTTTTCAGGAATGACGGTTAGGCCTAACTCCGGAATTGCGGTTGACCTGAACTTACTGGGAAATCATTGTTCGCGGGGAATAATCTGAATCCCAGATCCCCATCACTAACGGAGTTCAGCAGGTTATCTGCACCTGTAAGCGACAAAAGCTGGTCCTTTCAGTGTAGCGTGCATGCAGCCCCGGACATGTACTGGAATGCTAGACCTGTTATTGCTCGATCCCACATGCCACAGCCTCGCGTATCCCTCTAGTAAGCTTGACGCGTACTGCGGGGCCATGCTGGAGTCTCGGTCGTTAACGGAATAAAGCTGAGAAATCGCTAGCACAACTACAAACGGACATACCACACTACACACAGAATCGACAAAGCTTGCAATCTGTCCATCTTTTCTGTAGCTTGTATGGTAGTGGTTTCCCGGGTGCAGTCCAATTAAGCCACAGGCTCCACTCCTGGTGGTGCCCTTTTGGACATTCCTTTAAGGTTCAGCTTTGCAATCATACTGCCACCGGAAACCAAAAACTTTGCCTTCAGGGACGCTGTTTGGAGGTTCGTGGGAATAATGCCGCCCGATCAGCAGTCGGCATATGGGTCCCTCCCAGGGCTGTGGGGTACTCGGTACCGGGCCGGTGTCAGTGGGATGTGTCACAGCAGCGGAGACCCGGACGGTGGCCCTGGACGCCCATGTAAATGGCGTGGTATAATGGTAAAGAGTTTATATAGATAGTTTGACGCCACCTGTGGTGTTCGGCAACATAGATGTTAGGCCGACACTGCATGCAGATCCTCTGGGACTGATGGTGTTGTGCAGCAAAGATGGTGAAGCTCCCCACAGGTGGAGCTGGAGTCCCAGGGAAGTGTAGATGCAGTGATGGGGGAAAGGCACAGGCGGTGTAAGTGCTGGTACCCAGATGTAGCGGTGCTGGAATAACTGTAGGACACCAGAGCGTGCAGTTCCAAAGCTTTGCTCACAGTCTGCAGGTTACACAGATGCCTGCCTCCGTGATGTGTCCTCCGGGTCAGGACCTCTGCCAACCAAAGCTCCCTTCCAACACTCCGCCAACATGTACCTTCCTGAACGTCTCCTTTCTAGCGCTTGTGGGGGAAGCACTCACAGGACCGTGGTTCACTGAAACGCCTCCTGTCTAACAGATGTTCCTCAGACTTTACTTGTATGGCAAACAGCTGTAGCCTTTTCCTTCTGCCTCGCAGACATCGATGCTGGGGCCTCCGAGCCTTAGTTGGGTACAGAGCATTTATAGCTGCTACTTCTGCTGCAGGAACGTCAGTGTCCCTACAAATTCAGAGACCGGAATCCGGACCATGCGCTCCAGCTAGGAGTGAGCCTTAACTCTGCTCATCCTCCAGCTCCCCTTCTCACGTCCACACACTTCCCCTTCCCTGCACAGAGTGCCCTAACTTACCTCCTCCCGACCACAGAGAGCAGCTCAGCAGTCAGGTTCAGAGGTCTCCCTGCTGGCCTGGAGTGGGAAATGTGTTGTGTGTTGGTTTCACTGCTAGAGAGATCCTTCGTTGCTCCCAAGCTTGACAACACACTCCCTAGGAGGAAGGCAATGCCACAGTGGCGACCGTACTCTTGGGGACGCCACAAGTGCACTGAGGCCCAGCCACTGCTGGATGATGCTGCTGGTACATTGACCCAGACCACTACATTCCCCTCGCACTCTACACAGCCAGAATCTGACCCAGAGGAAACTCAGGTTCCCCTTCCCGCATACTATACCACCTTACACGGTGACAAAGAGGAAGGTGCAGATGAAAGTGCAGGTTCCTTGAGCAGGTGGGGGGGCATACTCATGGGCGATGGCACTGGCACAGGGCACCGCATAGTACGCAAAAGTGTCTCTGCCGGTGGGAGGGCCTAAACAGCCAAGTGCAGTGAGATGGAAGATGGGGACGACAAGGAGTTCAGAGTAGTGCAGGGATTCCCTAGCAAGGAGACTTATGTAATTGTTTTCAATGTTGGGACAGCAATTTTTGGGGAGCACTATACTCTGGTGAATGATATATGGGGCCCACCATACACTGGAGCATTCCAAAGGTGGACATCAGACACTGGAGCAGCATTTACAGGGCCCATTATACACTAGAGCAGTAGAAATGGGGCCCATTATATATGGCGCATTATTTGGGCCCATAAGACAGTGGAGCTTCATCCATTGGGGCCAACATATACTGTAGCATTATGTGGAGCTCATCATATACGGTTTGAAACATTATATGGGAATAATGATTCCGTATGGAGAAATATATGGGCCTCATTACTCTGCATAGCGCACTAAGCGCTGGCCATAATACTGTATGGAGTTATATACTGTCCGTTTTTGGAGGTATTGGAGAATTTAAAATGGATATCAGCCATGAGATGTAAGAAGTGAAGTATTTTTCATTGTACTATACTGCTATTTCTCTGCCGTATCGGAGCATCATGAGTTGTGGTATGTGTTAAAGGGGCGCTCTTTGGCCCTGGGCCCACGAAAACCTGGAGCCAGCCCCCCCCCCCAACTGTAGCCAAATAACCCCCATTTTTCAGTGCGTAACTAGTATTATGAAGTTAATTAAGGTTGACAAGCTTCAGTAGCAAGAATTTATGCTTTTGGCATTCAAATGGGCACTGTTGGTGTGTTTCCTGTCCTCCTCTCACTGCCGACTTTAATTCTCCATTGACTTACATTGGGTTTCGTGTTTCGGGACGACCCCGACTTTTCCCTATAGTCATCCGATTTTGCTCTACCCGACTTTTGGAAAAGTCGGGTTTCATGAAACGAAACTCGACTCTAAAAAACCGAAAGTCGCTGAACACTACTGAGGACTAAGAGCACTACACGTGTTCGAAACGCGTCCAGTTATCTAGGACATTCCTTCCTCCAGTATACACTGGTTATCAAGCAGCTTATTACCTTTTAATTTGTTTCAGTAAAGATTTTGGATTTTATCTCCGGAGCTGGATACCTTCTTTTTTTCACAAGTACCTGACGTCAAGCAGAGACGCTTCCTTGCTCGGATAGAACTACTCATGTGCGGTGTGGACATCACTATAAGGGTGAGCTGAATCAACTTTTTTCTATTCAGGGGTGGACGTGGACACACGAGAGACAGCCTCTGCGACTGCCTGGGCAGCGGCCGCAGTAACCTTCGCAGCTGAGGCGGGACTCTCAAGAGCCGTCAACCTGCCCTCCAGCTGTCGAATGTACTGCAGTAGCTGCTGCTGGTCCACCATTACTAGCCAGACCCTGGCGCTAGTATAATGTTAGGGATGGTGGAACGCACTAAATAATAAATAATAGTAAGTGCGTTCACCGCCAGGGGTCCACCGTGCAGAGGTGTTACACTGCTGCTACGTAATGGCAGACGCTCAATATGGCGGTATAACGCACACGGGTTAAACGTCACCCGGTGTGCGCTGGGCGGACTCTGTTACTTCACAGAAACGCTGAAGCGTTAAACACAACTACCGAGCCTGTTGAAGTCACAGAGCTCAGCGGAATGCACGCACGGTATATGGTCACAGGACTCTGGCCCAGGACACAGGGCAGGGGCAGACCTACCGCCCGTGCAGCCTGTTCATTGAACGGGGGCCCCGGGGGAGAGGGGGCCCCTCCAGCCTCCAGCACCGCATGCAGGGGCTGAGGCAAGTTGAGCCAGCTTGTCAAGCGGCAGGCAGCAGGGGGCGGCATTATGCGCTCCTCTACCCGCAGCACCTACAACTTAGCCTCTTCTGCACGCTGGTGCTGTGGTCCTCCAGAGGCTTGTATTGATGAAGTAACAGGAGGGAAGGAGAAGGAGTCAGGGCCCCCTGATCATGTGACCCCTGACTCCTCCCCTCCTGTGACCTCATCACAGGTCATGTGCCTACAGCCCTAGCCCTTGTTTTATGCAGGACTCTGCTGTGCTGGTTGGTTGTCATCGTGCTGGATGAAGGAAGTTTACAGGGTTGATGTAGCAGAGCTGTGTGTGTGTACGAGGTGTACGAAGCGGAGCTGTGTGTGCGAGGTGTAAGGAGCGAATCTGTGTGTGTACGAGGTGTACAGAGCGGAGCCGTGTGTGTGTGTGTGTGTGTGTGGCGCCCCTGAGGCTCAGTCGCCACAGAGGTACTGCACCTTCTCCTAAGGTGTAGTGCCCCACCAACTAGGTAAGTTGGGAACTCCTTTCCACACTCCAACACCTGCATCCCACACACAGGATAGTTCAGCACTGATCACATTGCAGCTCATGCTTAGAGGGTAGCAGAGCACCTCTGGTGGTTCCTTGCTTCGTAACACGAGATGTGCTGGGAGGTGGGTGGAGTTGAGATTCATATAAAAGGTTGGGAAGGTTTAGAATTACAGGTCAGTCTGATGGGAGGTCAGGCGGGAGAAGGACAGTCAGTCAGGAGAGACTGAGGATGGGTCCAAGAGAGAGAGAGAAGGAGTGCTGCAGCTGTCTCTGTGATCTGAGTCAGCTGGCACTGGGAAGGAAACAGAAGGAGAAAGACGTAGAACTGCAACCTAAGCTTCCATAAGAGAGAGAAGGAACAGCGCGGAACGAAGGAGTAGGAAAATAGAGAGGAGTTGTGGGTAGGAAGAGGAACCCTGCCTATAGGTTCTCAGCGCAAGGCCGGGGCCCGGTCCCCGAGGTTGTATGGACACTTATGGTTCTGCAGCAGACACCGGTGGAGTAGTTGGCTGTAAATGCACTACTCCCATCCAAGACTTGGGACATAACAGCAACACGGATAGAGAGCCGGGATCCAGGAGGTCCCTGATCAGGCTACAGCTGTCTGTCATACAAGTAGAGTTGTTAGGAACATCTGACAGGAGGAACTTCAGAGTACCACGGTACTGGAGCTCTTCACACTAAAGGCGCAATAAAGAAGTCATTCAGGAAAGCTACATGTTGGCGGAGTGTTGGAGAGGAGAAGCCTGACTTGCCCGGAAGGTTGATTGAGTCTCTGCCCCGGAGGACATGGCATGGAAGTGGGCACCAGTGGTTACGAAGAACTGTGAGTAAAGCGTTGAAATTGCAAGCCCTGGTGTCCTCCATTCCTTCGTGCATCCGTCAGCACTGCTACATCCCCTGTGCCGGACACTACACCATCAAAGTGTCCCCACATCTACACTGCCCTGGGACAACAGCCCTGCCTGTGGAGGGATATACCACCATTGCTGCATCCCACCATCTGTCCCAGAGGATCTGTCTGCAGCGTCGGCTTAACATCTCCCTTGCCGAACACCACAGGTGGCGTCACGAACTATTCCATTACACCATTACATTTCCCCGTTACTTGGACGCCCAGGGCCACGGACCGGGTCACTGCTGCTGTGACACATCCCACTGACACCGGTCCGGTACCAAGTACCCCACAGCCCTGGGAGGGCGACCCATGTGTACGAGGTGTATGGAGCGGAGCCGTGTGTGTACAAGGTGTATGGATCGGAGCTGTGTGTGTGAGGTGTACGGAGCAGAGCCGTGTGTGTGAGGTGTATGGAGCGGACCCGTGTGTGTACGAGGTGTACGGAGCGGAGCCGCACGTGTATGACGTGTACGGAGCGGAGATGTGTATGGAGCTGAGCCGTGTGTGTACGAAGTGGAGCCGCGTGTGTATGGAGCAGAGCCGCACGTGTGCGAGGTGTACAGAGCGGCGCCGCGCGTGTACGAGGTGTACGGAGTGGAGCCGCACGTGTACAAGGTGTACGGAGCAGAGCTGCACGTGTACAAGGTGTACGGAGCAGAGCCGCATGTGTACGAGGTGTACAGAGCAGAGCCACATGTGTACGAGGTGTACGGAGCAGAGCCGCACGTGTATGAGGTGTACGGAGCAGAGATGTGTACAGAGTGGAGCTGTGTGTGTGTACGAGGTGTATGGAGCGGAGCCGTGTGTGTACGGAGCAGAGCCGCATGTGTGCGAGGTGTACAGAGCAGAACTGCATGTATACAAGGTGTATGGAGCAAAGCCACAAGTGTACAAGGTTTACAGCGTGGAGCCATGTGTGTACAAGGTTTACGGAGCGTGACCACGTGTGTTCAAGGTGTACGGAGCAGAGCCGCATGTGTACAAGGTTTATGGAGTGGAGCCATGTGTGTACTGAGTGGAGCCGTGTGTGTGCGAGGTGTACAGAGCGGAGCCATTTGTGTACGAGGCATAAAAAGCGGAACTGTGTTTGTATGTGGTGTGTGGAGCCATACGTGTACAAGATGTATCGTGGGGAGCATTCATACCTCCCAGCAGGACAGTCCCGATTTTGAGAGAGAGTTTACCCCACTGCCCCAGCTGGGAGCTTACTTTTCCCGCGGACATAGCAGTACACGGCGGAGCCCCGAGGAGCACTTTAAAATTCGCACGTGATGTTCCACCGGAAGTAACGTGCTAGAAGCTGACCAGAAATTAGGTAATTTCGGGAGGAGATTGTGACGGAACCATGGAGGCACTTCAGGGATTGCTTCAGATCCATCAGTGTGTCCTCCTCCAACAGCACGGACAGCAGGATCGCCTTGGACTCGGGGATGCCGGCCATGTGAGCTCATCATGATATGTCCTGCATCGGGAGGCTCAGGTAGGCACTACAGTGGGAGCCGGGCTGCTATACTATCTTTATAGAATCTTTCTTTCTCTTTCTGTTTCTTTATCTCTCTAATCTTTCTTTTTTTCTTTCTCTCTCTCTGTTCTTTCATTCTCTCTCTGTTTCTTTCCTTCTTTCTTTCTTTCCCCTCTTTCTTTCTTTCTCTCTCTCTTCTTTCTTTCCCCTTTCTTTCTTTCTCTCTCTGTTCTTTCTTTCTCTCTGTTTTCTTTTTACTCTCTCTCAGTTCTTTCTTTCTTTTCCTCAGTACCAGTCAGTGTGCCCACAGTACCAGTAGAATAAGAGGGGTAGGAAACTAGTTGGCACTGGTCACATTGAGCCTCTGATACTTTTTACTGGTGTATAATTATGTGCCGTGAGCACCCCCATAAAGTGGGCCAGCCCCAGACAACAGGGTACAAACAAATCACTATTACTATCAGTCCAAGTGGACAATTATATACGTAAAGTTAATGATGTCCCTGTGCCAGCAGTGCGGAGGATCAGAATACACTGAGGAGAGCAGAGCAGCAGGGTATGGTGAGAAGAACTACTGTATATGGGGCCCATTATGCTGTATGAAGTAATATATGGGGAACATTATACTGTATGAAGTAATATATGGGGTCCATTATGCTACATGAAGTAATATATGGGGCCCATTATGCTGTATGAAGTAATATATGGGGCCCATTATACTGTATAAAGTAATATATGGTGCCCATTATACTGTATGAAGTAATATATGGGGCCCATTATGCTGTATGAAGTAATATATGGGGCCCAATATACTGTATGGTGCATTATATGGGGCCCATAATACTGTATGCAGTAATATATGGGGCACATAATTCTGTATGGCGCATTATGTGGGGATAGGGGATGACTTTCTGTTTGCTGTGGATCTGACCGCTGGGACCCCCATGATCCTGGGAAACGTAGCTTTGAAGAGAAGGGGCCCATGTAAATGCAGCTGTGGTCAATCATACGCACTGTGGTGCCATTCACATGTGGCTCTTCAAATAACTCCTATAAGAGAGTGATGAGGGGACGACAAAGTATAGCAAAACTTCACTGATCTTGGTGAGGAGTGTTATAGTTTGTGGGCTGGTAGGATTTGTGTGGCAGGGCTGCATTTTTGTCCCAGTCCGGCCCTGTGCCAGGCCTACCATTGCCATTTATGACCCTTGTCCTGAATACTTCTGTGTTGTTCTTGTATGTGCGTGTGATAGCGCTGACATCCTTGTGTTTGAGCGGATCGGAGCACAGCTGCGGAGGAAGCAGAGAAACTAATTTCTCCATCTCCTCCATTGCCAGTGTCGGCGTATATCACCCAGCACTTGGATGATATCAGAGTGATGTGCGCTGTCACTCGCACCCATAGACATACAGTGCCTACAAGTAGTATTCAACCCCCTGCAGATTTAGCAGGTTTGATAAGATGCAAATAAGTTAGAGCCTTCAAACTTCACACAAGAGCAGGATTTATTAACAGATGCATAAATCTTACAAACCAAAAAGTTATGTTGCTCAGTTAAATTTTAATAAATTTTAAACATACAAGTGTGGGTCAATTATTATTCAACCCCTAGGTTTAATATTTTGTGGAATAACCCTTGTTTGCAATTGCAGCTAATAATCGTCTTTTATAAGACCTGATCAGGCCGGCACAGGTCTCTGGAGTTATCTTGGCCCACTCCTCCATGCAGATCTTCTCCAAGTTATCTAGGTTCTTTGGGTGTCTCATGTGGACTTTAATCTTGAGCTCCTTCCACAAGTTTTCAATTGGGTTAAGGTCAGGAGACTGACTAGGCCACTCCAACACCTTGATTTTTTGCCTCTTGAACCAGGCCTTGGTTTTCTTGGCTGTGTGCTTTGGGTCGTTGTCTTGTTGGAAGATGAAATGACGACCCATCTTAAGATCCTTGATGGAGGAGCGGAGGTTCTTGGCCAAAATCTCCAGGTAGGCCGTGCTATCCATCTTCCCATGGATGCGGACCAGATGGCCAGGCCCCTTGGCTGAGAAACAGCCCCACAGCATGATGCTGCCACCACCATGCTTGACTGTAGGGATGGTATTCTTGGGGTCGTATGCAGTGCCATCCAGTCTCCAAACGTCACGTGTGTGGTTGGCACCAAAGATCTCGATCTTGGTCTCATCAGACCAGAGAACCTTGAACCAGTCTGTCTCAGAGTCCTCCAAGTGATCATGAGCAAACTGTAGACGAGCCTTGACATGACGCTTTGAAAGTAAAGGTTCCTTACGGGCTCGTCTGGAACGGAGACCATTGCGGTGGAGTACGTTACTTATGGTATTGACTGAAACCAATGTCCCCACTGCCATGAGATCTTCCGGGAGCTCCTTCCTTGTTGTCCTTGGGTTAGCTTTGACTCTTCGGACAAGCCTGGCCTCAGCACGGGAGGAAACTTTCAAAGGCTGTCCAGGCCGTGGAAGGCTAACAGTAGTTCCATAAGCCTTCCACTTCCGGATGATGCTCCCAACAGTGGAGACAGGTAGGCCCAACTCCTTGGAAAGGGTTTTGTACCCCTTGCCAGCCTTGTGACCCTCCACGATCTTGTCTCTGATGGCCTTGGAATGCTCCTTTGTCTTTCCCATGTTGACCATGTATGAGTGCTGTTCACAAGTTTGGGGAGGGTCTTAAATAGTCAGAAAGGCTGGAAAAAGAGATAATTAATCCAAGCATGTGAAGCTCATTGTTCTTTGTGCCTGAAATACTTCTTAATACTTTAGGGGAACCAAACAGAATTCTGGTGGTTTGAGGGGTTGAATAATAAATGACCCTCTGAATAAACTTTTCACAATTTAAAAAAAAATTAAACAAAGAAATAACATTCTTTTTTGCTGCAGTGCATTTCACACTTCCAGGCTGATCTACAGTCCAAATGTCACAATGCCAAGTTAATTCCGAATGTGTAAACCTGCTAAATCTGCAGGGGGTTGAATACTACTTGTAGGCACTGTATATGGGTGCGAGTGCGCCGAGTTTCGGCCGAGTGTCAGTGACAATCGCAGCGTGCTTCAATTTCACTCACACGTACAATACGGCGGAGGAAAAAAACGGTGATCGGAGCTGCCCCATAGATGAATACTGGTCCGAGTGCTATGCGATGTTTTATCACATAGCACTCGTCCGTATTCATCGCTAGTGTGATGCCGGCCTTATGCCCAGATCACGAGAACCTTGGCCAGTCCATGCATTGCCATCTGATCTTGGATCAATTTGTACAGATGTCTGAACGTGTCCTTTGACAGATTGTGTTCTTGATGGCGAGGACTCTTACTTACTATATATATATATATATATATATATATATATATATATGCGAAGCTGATAGGTTAAAGCCAGGGATCGTTATACTACAGGCCTAAAACCCCACTCTGCCTCCATACAGCAGGATTACAGCCAACATTTGCAGGCTGGTGAGTGATAACACTGCTTCTTTGCATTGTAATTCAATTCATTCTACTCTGTTTATAAACATACTAGCTGAAGAGCCCGGCATTGCCCGGGCATAGTAACTAACTGTTGCCTATTTCTTTTTTCTTTGTTAATCACTTACTCTGCTATAGGTCTAGGTTGGATCCCCTTAATAGTTCGGTAGTGCCCCCGTTTCTTGTTTCTAGTTATAACAAATTATAATGATTATCCTCCATCCCATAGTCCCTCATACAACCTATATGTTTACTCATATTTGTTGCAGTATTGGAGGGGGGGGCGAGAAGATTTCTTGCACATGGGCCCTCTGCAGTCTGTGTCCGCCCCTGACACAGGGTCAGCGTCCCTCTACCGTGCATGCGGCGTCGCAACCGCGGACACCAATAAGTACTGCTGACTGCAGCGCGGCGACAGACATGCCGCTGTACGACAATGCCCGGTAGCAGGCATACTGTCAGACGCTAGTACCATGGATGATATGCACTGTGGCCTGTAGCTTGCCACTTACTGGCGCTCATTCTATCACTAGTTCCCTATCCACACACGTAATATCAGAGGAAGGGGAATCTTAATGAGTCATTTGCAAGTCCATGCATCCGTCATCATTCACACAGGTAACAACTAGAGACTATACTAGTGCATAGCCGAGCGGCCATGCGAACCTTTTATAGCCGGGACCTTCTGGAAGCTTCCAGATCCCTGAGATAGGACTAATCAGATCTGGAGAAGGACCTGTGTATGTGACTCCCAATTTCCAATGGGAGATCGTCTCGTGAGCATGCTCAGTGGAGCGACGGAAGGATTTAGCCTCTGGAGTGGCTTGCTGCTGAGCAGCCAGCATTGCTATTGCTGGCCCAGAGGTGGCAACAACAGCCTGACCCACAGAGCTGGTCTGAGCAGAACGACGGGACTGCTGAGCAAGCTCCTCTGCGGTCGATGGAGATTGGGAGACCGCTGAATGCAAGGCTCTGGATTCCCGCTGTGCAGCTGCAGGAACCCGACGCCTAACACCGTGGCTTCCAGGTACACATAAATTGGCCATTTTATGCGCTAAACTTTCTCAATTTTTCATACTTCTAATGCAGTAATGCAATTCCTTTTTCATATTTCATGTTTGCATGTTATGGCGCTACAGTGTGCTTCCTTTTTTGTTTGAATGTATATGAGTTGGTGACTCTAGGTTAAGCACCTGTTCACACTATGTTTATGCTTGGATGTGATGGTCAGTTTTTGAAATTTGTATTCATTAACCTTCTGACTGAGCACTCCACCTGTTATCCGCAGGTGTTTTTAATCAAAGCAGGTCCATCACCCCTCCACAGAGATATAGACTTCAGTCTAAGGAGAGTATTTACATAGGTTCCCATTCAGATGAAGACTTCAGTCTAAGTGAGGATTAACATTAGGTTAGGGTCCTGGAAAACGAGAAATGCCTTACCGTGGCTTCTAGGTACACATAAATTGGCCATTTTATGCGCTAAACTGTCTCAATTTTTCATACTTCTAATGCAGTAATGCAATTCATTTTTCATATTTCATGCTTGCATGTTATGGCATTACAGTGTGCTTCCTTTTTTGTTTGAATGTATATGAGTTGGTGACTCTAGGTTAAGCACCTGTTCACACCATGTTTATGCTTGGATGTGACGATCAGTTTTTTAAATTTGCAGTCACATAGAATGACTGCAGACTCATCACAAAGTTGGACAATCCCTTTAATATTCCTAACATAAATAAAAATATAAAAATTAGTCAGTATCACAAAAAGCATTTACATCCAGGTACCTGATAGATGATGTTGTCTCTGGAGTCGTTCTCTTTCTTTTCTTCTTCATCTTATTCAGACTTCATGAGTTTTCTCATCCACAGCCGTTTCTGCAGACTTCCATCTTCTTTGGTCTTCTGCAACAGATCCCCACACGACACCCTTAAAGATAGCAGTGTCATTATAATACTCCAGAATAAATATATCTACCCTATGCTGAGCCCTGAATAAATAATTGCCCTTCACTATATTCCCTGCACAAAATATGACCCCACACTTATGGTACATGCCCTCCGCATTGTCCATCTTACGGTACATGCTCTCCACGCTGTCCCCTGCTTTCCATATTGGGCAACCTCTTCACACTGTTCTCTCACCCCTATAGGGCCCATCTCTAAACTGTGTCCCTTTATCACACTCCCCCTTTTTGTCACCTGTGCCCTTACACTGTTCCCCCTATGCTACACCCCCAACACTACTAAAACAAAAACACAGCAATAAATCACGCACCATTATGATAAATCAGTAATCTATATATAGTAAATAGCACATATTGGTGCAAGAAATGGGACCTATATAAGGAGCCAATCACATACAAAACTAGCACAAAGAAGAAAAAATACGATCAGAACGGCCCACTTTTATAAAAATCTAAATGTTATTAATTCATCAAAGAGAACATGAACATGGGAAAGACATAAAGTGCAAATGTACATAGACAGAAAATATACCAAAAGGGTACAGATTGTACAGGGCAACAAAAGGTATTAAACAATTAAAGATCCATATAAATAATGCATATCAATATATAGTTAATATATAGCGTGCTGGCCCACATAAAGGTAAGTATATATTCATAATCATAGGACCACCACCGCACAACTAATTTTACCTATATAGTAATGACATTGCCCCGGGACCTGTACCCACCCCAACGCTTGTTTCGGCCTAGCCTTCATCACTACTCAGTCTCTATTGTGTGCCCACTCGCACTTTTTTCCCACCATACTGTCTCCTTGCACGTTTCCTCCTCCCTCCTCATACATTTACCTTTTCACTTTCCATACTGCCTCCTCACACTTTCTTCTGAATTCCCATACTGTGTCCACACCCATGCAATCACCCTCACTCCCCATACTGTGTCGTCCTACATTTTTCCCTCGCTCCTCGTACTGTGTCCATACCATCACTTATTATACTGTGTCTGCACCCATCCCCCTATACATGCTCCCCATCTTATACCTTCTTCCTCATATTGTGTCTCAAATGTCTCCTGATCCCCATATTGTGTCTGCACCTGTCCCTTCCTTGCTCCCCAAATCATCCCCGCTACACAAAATCTCACCCAGCCCCATTATACTAAATACCCCCATCATAGTAAATCTCCTGCCATGTTACAGTAAATCCCTACACACAGTAAATACCCCACACACACAGTAAATACCTCCACTCCCCACACATAGTAAATACCTCACACACAGTAAACCCTCCTCCACACACACAGTAAATACTCCCACACAATAAATACCCCACACACAGAAAATACCCCACACACACACTAAATACAACCACGCACAGTAAATGCACCACCCTCCAGTAAACACCACCCACACCAAGAAAATACCCCACAAACACACTAAATAGAACAACACACAAACTAAATACCCCCACACACAGTAAGTACACATAGACAGCAAAAGCACCACCCCAGTAAACACCCACCCAAGAAATGAAATACCCCTCCAAGCAGTAAATACATGCCTTCCATATCTTCGTTGTCTTCAGCTCCATGAACACGGAGCACTAGCAACTTACCTGCGCCTCTACAGCGCGTGACGTCGGCAGCGTGATCACATGACGTTAGACGCGAGTACAACTGAACACTGGGAGCCAGCGTGCTGCAGCTTCTCTGTACCAGCTGTCAGCTTGACAGCCGGTTCAGAAAACTGCCGAAAACCCAGTCTGTGAAGCAGCAGAATGCAGCCACCGGGAGAGACACTTCGGATCGCTGCATTAGGCAGCCCAACTGCGCCTCCCTGCCAGCTGCGCCCGGGGCACATGCCTCGGCTGCCATTCCCCTAGATATGCCTCTGGCGATATACAATATCCAACAGAAGACATCAAAGCACTGGACTTTCATAGGTTTGCAAATAGGATTTACTGGATGAGAAATTGCTTGCATCTATACTGCCTGATAATGGGAGGAAGACATCGATTGCTTTTAATTTACAGGAACTGGTACTTTGGAGTCTTTTAGTCTCACATAAGACTGTATGATCAAGATTAGAGATGAGTGGATTGATCTACCAAGGATCATGTTCGAGACAAATTTCGGGAAATTCGCTGTTTCATACGAATTCAACTAATTTGCAAAAAAATAAATAAATACATTTTCCGGCCATCATTTCCCACACTGCTGAAGCATCAGAATGAGCTAATGCCCTGCAGCTAAGACATCTAGCGGATTGTCACACCTTGTACAGTGTCACACCTTGTACCTGGACCATCACAGATAAGCTGTCCCCAGAGAAATACAGTTTGTACAGCAGAGTGGTTTTCTATCATCAGTGCCTCTGTGTAAGTCTTTTTCTCCTGTAGAGTGTAAATTCTTTTAAGAGTGTGAACTCTTATGATCAGCGGGGTTCTCTCTCTTCTATTGAGTAGTATCATGGTTTACTGAGACATTTGGTTGGGTTATCTAGGGGTTAACTTGGAAAGCCTCTCTGTGGATTCAGGGAGGGTTCTTATAACCTCATGGAAGAGCCGTCCCCTGTCATTTATACTCTTAGCTGAGTCTGCCTGACCCTGTTCAGCCTGTGCTTCATGCCAATCGTTGTCTGTCTGTTTGGTGCTTGATCCGGTCCCTTCACGGTTAATGTCTCTTGTCTGCTGATTTGGTATCTTCTCGCCCGTCCTGTGTATGACCCTTGGCTACATTATTAACCTCCCCTGAAATATCCCTCCTGTACCTCGCTGCCCGTCCTGTGTATGACACTTGGCTACGTTATTGACCTTCCTCTGGACATCCCTCCTGTACCTCGCCGCCCGCCCCGTGTTTGACCATATTGCCTGTCTGACTACTGTATTACTCTGAGCCGCTTCCTCACCAGCGTTACTGTGAGTGCTACTGGAGCTCGGCTGTAGCCCCGCCCAGCTCTCTGACGCACGCTCACCTGACCGCAGGTCCTGCGGACTTCGGACGCTCCACTACCATCCCGCCCTCCCCGCAGGTCCTGGAGCTGGTTCATCCATACTAGCGCCGTGCTCCTGCCTCTCACTGCGGTGAGAAGATATCTTTCTCATTCTGGTAATCTGTCCTTTTCACCTGAGTGGCAGCGCTATCGATCTGCCACTTGACAAGTAGAGCATAAGCTCTTATGGTCATCGGGGTCCTGTCTCTCTTCTATACAATAGAGTGTAAGCTCTTATGGTCAGCAGGGTCCTCTCTTCTATACAGTAGAGTGTAAGCTCTTATGGTCAGGGGAGTCATCTCTCTTCTATACAGTAGAGTGTAAGCTCTTATGGTCAGCGGAGACATCACTCTCTTCTACACAGTAGCATGTAAGCTCATATAGTTAGTGGAGTCCTCTATCTCTTTACAGTAGAGTGCAAGCACTTATGGTCAGCGGAGTCCTCTCTTCTATACAATACAGTGTAAGTTCTTATGGTCAGCGGAGTCCTCTCTTCTATACAGTAGAGTGTAAGCTCTTATGGTCAGAAAAGTCCTCTCTCTTCTATACAGTACAGTGTAAGATCTTATGGTCAGCAGAGTCCTCTCTCTTCTATAAAGTAGAGTGTAAGCTCTTATGGTCAGCAGGGTCCTCTTTCTTCTGTAGAGGGTAATCTCTTATGGTCAGTGGGATTCTCTCTCCTCTAGAGTGCAAGCTCTTATGGTTAGCAGAGTCCTTTTTCTTTTCTTGTTAAGTGTAAACTCTTATGGTCAGTGGAATTCCCTTTCTGTCTCCGGTAGAGTGTAAGCACTTCTGGTCAGCAGGGTTCTCTCTCTTTCTTCTTCCATACTTTTATTTTCTGAGCAATTACAAGCTTTCCAGTATTGAAATGTGAATTTAGACTCTAGTGATCTATTTTTTGGGGAAACTTCAGCAAAGTCGGTGAATTTGAATTTCAAAAGGTCTGCTCATTTCCAGTCAACATGAAAGGTTCATGGTTAGTGTTGAGTGAGTATACTCGCTACTTGAGATTTCACGAGCATGCTTGGGTGATCTCTGAGTATTTGGATGTGCTCGGAGATTTCATTTCTGTTGCCGTAGATGCATGATTTGTGGCTGAAGTCTGAATACATGTGGGGATTGCCTGTTTGTTAGGAAAGCCCCACATGTACTCAGGCTGTCTAGCACCAGCAAATCATGCAGCTACAGCGACAGAAAATAAATCTCCGAGCACATCCAAATACTCGGAGATCAAACGAGCATACTCGGGAAATTTCGAGTAAAGAGTATACTTGCTCACCACTATTCATGGTATAAGTGTCCACCACCCTATTAATATATGTGAATTGATGCTGCCTCCAAACAATATTATACTGGAAGTCCAGGCATTGCTTAAAATTATGGATATGTAACTTCATGTTCATAGCATATCAGCAAAGCATACAGTAACACTAATTCTTTCTATAAAAAAAATACTGACTTCCTGAGAATAGATGTATTATTTAAAAGAAGGTCTCTCATATTTCGGGATAAAATGAACTATGTTGCCCACTCCTATGCTGAGTGTAAACCACCAGGGAACAAGGACAGCATGCACAGTACAAGGATCAGGTTTTGTTTTGTTGTAAAATTGAGAAAATATTCCAAAAAACATTGACGGTTTCATATGTTAGTTCCCCGAAACTGTAGACTGTTATTTTTATGGTAAAATGTGCTAACCTTCTTCATATTGTGGTCACACAGCTATTTATATGCTATAAACAGTCTATGAGAAAGGACCTTGATGTAGTAATGACTAAGACTCAATACAAACAATGAACGTGTTACTCACCACATTCCGGACTATTATGCTCTTCCAAAAGCCATGTCAAGTTTTGTTGGCAAGTGGCAGCTTCTGATGTCATATACCATGCATGAGCTAAAAGGATATCTGTTTTCCTTGTTTAATCATTTACAGCATTTTTGATCACAAATTTCAGGTTGCTCATGGTTTGATTCTCGTGCTATTCCTATTTTGTTTTATTGTACCGATTCCTGGATAAAGCTTCTTTATATACACAATTTTTGGAGTATGCTTAAGAAAATAAGCCCTATTCAAAAGAGAAGCCCTACAGTCAGGGAGGTTAAGACTGTATAAGGAACTTTGGTGATATCACGGTCATGTGATCATGATGTCAACAAAGGTCCTTTAACGGCACAAGTCTTATGGAACTGAAGTGGAGACAGGTTGGTATGCAAGGTTAGCGTTATGGTACAGAGGAGGAAAACTAGGCAATTTCTTAGGGGGCTCACTCAATTAGGAACCCCCAGCATTTCTATTCCAAGGTTACGACTGCTCAAGGACCTTTGGTGACATCATAGTCATGTGACCATGATGTGTCCAAAGGTCCTTTAAGTGTGGGTGTCATGACACAGCTGTGGCTCCTTCCCTGTGCCTTACACTAGGGGGCACCCTACCTCACCCTGTTCCCCGGGATACTTCAAATGGCCAAAATGCCGGGGCCTCCACCCTTGCCTTATCTCCTAAGTTAGCCCTCCGTCTGTTCTCCTCCCCCTCCCAGGGAAGAGGTGGCGCTATTGTGCACCTTAGTACACCAACCCAACAAACAAGGCAACAAGGACAAGGGTTAGCAGAAAACTCGAGGGATACAAAGTATTCACTCACATGTAACAGAGGAATACACCGGGGTGTGAAAGTAGGGAAATAAACAAAAACAGAAAAGGACAAGGAATTAGCACGCATACAAACCAAGCAACAGTCACTAATAACTCCTTCAACTCTCCTTCTCATATGTGCTGCTCTCCCACCGTTAGCCATGCAGCAAATGCTAGCTCTTACTAGGATTAGTAACAGATCCCAGATTATAAAGGGAAAAGGAGTGGCTAACCGAGCTCAGCTGTAAGCACAGGGATTTCCAACATGGTCAATTAGCCCCTGTTCTGCCAGAAGAAATAAACCCATTTAAAATGAAGGCGAAGTGCTTCTTCTCAGCGCCAGATTAGGAGCAATCAGATGCTGAGGTCTTCTGGCTCCACACTGTCATGGTAACCCTGTCACAGTGGGAGTCTAGAGGAAGTGAAGCGGAGGCAAGCTTGTATGTACCATATTTGCAGTGTGTGTATATACATGCGAATGTGCAGTGTGTGTGTGTGTGTGTGTGTGTGTGTGTAAACATGTGTGTGTTGACATGATTGTATTTGCTTAAATGATGATTTTTTGGGGTTCAAGAATGAATGTGGATTATTGTTAATGTAATAAAAATAAGACATCCCCTGAAAATAGGCCCTAACCCATCTTTCGGAGCAAAAAAATTATATAAGAACCTTTCTTATTTTCATGGAAACATGGTATGTTTTATATGTAAGCTGCATGTGAAACGTGAGAAGGGACCGTAATCGTATCTGAGGAATGCATCATCCAAGTCCCGCTACAGGAAAATGGGGGGCCCAGACTGGTTGTGTGCTGCTGTTACCTTGGCGATACACTTCTGTAGACCACTTGCTGCCACATGACTTGGCAGGCCAGGACCAAATGAGGTAGAGATGAATGGGGGAGACCAAATTCCAATAATAAACTATCTTTAACTTAACAACTTGATAAGAAGTATATACTGTACATATGGTAGCAGGCACAACACTTTACAAACACTTATTTTACACAATCCATAGGCAGGAACTCGTCATAAGTTCAGCAAGCCATTGTGGGAGCCTCTATATTCCCCTGTGAGCATGAGTTGAGGTGTATTGTTACGGCTCCTTGCAACTAGTCCTTACTAGAGTTGAGCGATACCGTCCGATACTTCAAAGTATCGTATCGGATGGTATCGGCCGATCTTTTAAAAAAGTATCGGTATCGCCGATTCCGATACCGGAAGTCCCATTCAAGTCTATGGGACTTCCGGTATCGGAATAAGAAAAACCCTTTCCTGCCCTTGTACAGCCTCTCTGGGGTCTGTACGGGCCTTTCGGGGGGCTGTGCCGGCCTGCCAGGGGGTCTGTGCAGGCTCCGGTGGTCTGTGCCGGCCTGCCGGTGGTCTGTGCAGGCTCCGGGGGGCTGTGCCGGCCTGCCGGGGGGCTGTGCCGGCCTGCCGGGGGGCTGTGCAGGCTCCGGGGGGCTGTGCCGGCCTGCCGGGGGGCTGTGCCGGCCTGCCGGGGGGCTGTGCAGGCTCCGGGGGTCTGTGCAGGCATCGTCCGATGGGACTACAAGTCCCATCGGGCGATGCCTGCTACCATGACAGTGATTGACACATTAGCCAATGATGGGACAGTAGTAGTCCCATCATCCGGCTAATGTGTTAAATGTAAAAAAAAAAAAATTACATGCTACATACATACAACATGCATACTACATACATGCTACATTCATACTACATACTACATACATGCTACATTCATACTACATAAATACTACATGCAACATACATACTACATATATACTACATGCATGCTACATACATACTGCATGCTACATACATACCACATATATACTACATACATACTACATGCATGCTACATGCATGCTACATGCTACATACATAACACATATATACTACATGCATGCTACATACATACTACATGCTACATACTACATATATACTACATGCATGCTACATACTACATGCTACATACATACTACATATATACTACATGCATGCTACATACATACTGCATGCTACATGCATGCTACATACATACTACATACATACTACATGCTACATACATACTACATATATACTACATACATACTACATACATACTACATGCATGCTACATGCATGCTACATACATACCACATACATAACACATATATACTACATGCATGCTACATACATACTACATGCTACATACATACCATATACATACTACATGCATGCTACATACATACTACATGCATGCTACATACATACTACATGCTACATACATACTACATATATACTACATGCATGCTACATACATACTACATGCTACATACATACTACATATATACTACATGCATGCTACATACTACATGCTACATACATACTACATATATACTACATGCATGCTACATACATACTACATGCATGCTACATACATACTACATGCTACATACATACCACATACATACTACATATATACTACATGCATGCTACATACATACTGCATGCTACATGCATGCTACATACATACTACATACATACTACATACATACTACATGCTACATACATACCACATATATACTACATACATACAATACATTCATACAATACATACATAGACATACAGTACATATAACATAGAGTAACATACTTACCAATACTTGTCACATTGTTCCCCGAAGCCATTGTCTTTTCCGGAATAAATAATAACATAACAAACCACAAAAATACTCACCCACGATCCGAAGCAGTCCACGAGTGTGTCCCACGACGATCTTGGGTAGAGAACTGCAGCATCAGCTGTTGCTGCCGTTCTCTACGGGCTGCAGGAATCCAATGACGGAAGGTAGGTATCCTTCCGCACTGTATTCCTCCGCCACTTAAAAAAAAAAAAAGTCCCTAGTCTCACTTTATGCCATTGCTGTGTGGGAAATTCCCACGCAGCAATGGCATAAAGTGAGACTAGGGACTTTTTTTTTTTTAAGTGGCGGAGGAATACAGTGCGGAAGGATACCTACCTTCCGTCATTGGATTCCTGCAGCCCGTAGAGAACGGCAGCATCATCTGATGCTGCCGTTCTCTACCCAAGATCGTCGTGGGACACACTCGTGGACTGCTTCGGATCGTGGGTGAGTATTTTTGTGGTTTGTTATGTTAATATTTATTCCGGAAAAGACAATGGCTTCGGGGAACAATGTGACAAGTATTGGTAAGTATGTTACTCTATGTTATATGTACTGTATGTCTATGTATGTATTGTATGAATGTATTGTATGTAGTATATATGTAGTATGTATGTAGCATGTAGTATGTATGTAGTATGTATGTAGTATGTATGTGGTATGTATGTAGCATGTAGTATGTATGTAGCATGCATGTAGTATATATGTAGTATGTATGTAGCATGTAGTATGTATGTAGTATGTATGTGGTATGTATGTAGCATGTAGTATGTATGTAGCATGCATGTAGTATATATGTAGTATGTAGTATGTATGTAGTATGTATGTGGTATGTATGTAGCATGTAGTATGTATGTAGCATGCATGTAGCATGCATGTAGTATGTATGTAGCATGCATGTAGTATGTATGTAGCATGCATGTAGTATGTATGTAGTATGTATGTAGTATGTATGTAGCATGCAGTATGTATGTAGCATGTATGTAGTATGTATGTAGTATATATGTAGTATGTATGTAGCATGTAGTATGTATGTAGCATGCATGTAGTATGTATGTAGCATGCATGTAGTATGTATGTAGTATGTATGTAGTATGTATGTAGCATGCAGTATGTATGTAGCATGTATGTAGTATGTATGTAGTATATATGTAGTATGTATGTAGCATGCATGTAGTATGTATGTAGCATGTAGTATGTATGTAGCATGCATGTAGTATGTATGTAGCATGTATGTAGTATGTATGTAGTATGTATGTAGCATGTAGTATGTATGTAGCATGCATGTAGTATGTATGTAGCATGTATGTAGTATGTATGTAGTATATATGTAGTATGTATGTAGCATGTAGTATGTATGTAGCATGCATGTAGTATGTATGTAGCATGTATGTAGTATGTATGTAGTATATATGTAGTATGTATGTAGCATGTAGTATGTATGTAGCATGCATGTAGTATGTATGTAGTATTTTTTTTTTTATTTTTTTTTTAACATTTAACACATTAGCCGGATGATGGGACTACTACTGTCCCATCATTGGCTAATGTGTCAATCACTGTCATGGTAGCAGGCATCGCCCGATGGGACTTGTAGTCCCATCGGACGATGCTTGCACAGACCCCCGGACATCAGCACAGCCCCCCGGCAGGCCGGCACAGCCCCCCGGCAGGCCGGTACAGACCCCCACAGGGTGCACAGACCACCGGCAGGCCGGCACAGCCCCCCGGCAGGCCGGTACAGACCCCGGGCAGTCCACACAGCCCCCCGGCAGGCCGGCACAGCCCCCCGGCAGGCCGGCAGAGACCCCCGGCAGGCCCGAAATGACGGCGCATCATGATGCGCACACACCGCGCATCATGATGACGTCAGGCCGTCAATCAACTGAACTTCCGATTCCGATGCCGAATTCCGATATTGAAAAAATATCGGAAGTCGGTATCGGAATTCCAATACAGCAAGTATCGGCCGATACCCGATACTTGCGGTATCGGAATGCTCAACACTAGTCCTTACTCAATGTTGATTTGTGAGGATCTCACTGGCTTAGGTATGCCAGTATGACTCCTCAGTACCACTGTTAAGCTCTGTACGATGAGAGCCACAGCCTCCTTGTTGTGCCACTGCATCTTCAGCTCTCCGTAGGATAACTTGTGTCCCATCCTGGTCGTATTTTGCTTTGTGAACCTCAGGCCTGGCTACACTCCAGCTTCTTATCTACAGTATTCGTTTCCTTAAGACCTGAAATAAGGAATCTTTCTTTTTGCTGATTCCTTGCTAGGCCCCCTTGCCTGAGATCAAGAATTCTGCTGCCACTTATTCCTGGTTTCTTTTAGAATGTACTATCTGATATAACGCAAACATTTTTTACAATGCTGGTCTGCGAGCAGCAAGACCATAGATCTGTTCACTTCTCAACACTTTCCCTATATAACTAAACAAAAGGAAACTGCATTCCTTTGTGCCAACATAGCTCCTCCCATCCTGGGCTGGTCCAAATAATTGCTAACTAATAGTGATGAGCGAGTATGCTCGTTACTCGAGATATTTTTCTGAGAATTTTGGGCGTGCTCGGAGATTTAGTTTGTGTGGCCACAGCTAGCCTGAATAAATATGGGGATTTCCTAACAAACAGGCAATCCCCATATGTATTCAGGCTGTCTAGCAGCCGCAAATCATGCAGCTGTGGCGACACAAACTAAATCTCCGAGCAAGCCCAAAATACTCGGAGAACACCCGAGCATGCTCGGAAATCTCAAGTAACGAGCATACTCGCTCATCACTACTAACTGTTGCTAGGCACAAATTAGATAAAGCAACATTTAAAACATAGCAATACATCATATAACCATAAAATCTTCAAGAGAGTGTGTGCAGCTACTCCACTCCTTTACTCATGTACAATAAAGGATAATCATGAACGACTGTTCTTATAAACGTTCGTTACATGATTATCTTACAGTGTTAACAAGCTGCCTATTACCCTATGAATGAGCAAAACGCTTGTTCATCTGATGAAGTGATCATCATTTTTGGCAGCGCATTGTTCTGTGTAAGCCATGACAGCCTATGTGCACTGATCGATCTATCACAGAATGCTTAGTGCAAAACATTTACTTTGGACACAATGGCGGTAAAGGTTTTACAAATCAGCGATCATATCATGCTGCCAGTCAGTTCGTGTAAACAGATCTTTAGGTTCCTTATTTCAGTTTTTGTTTCTATATCTTTCGAGATGCATAAAATACAGATAGAGTCTAAGATACAATTTTTATGTTGATTTTCCAACCTACTCCAAGCTATATGAACTTGAATGCTAATTGGATCAAGCAGATCAGGTGATGTGTATTTGTGTAGTGAGGGAGGGTTTCACCCAAAGACAGGGCTGCTACAAGGAATTTCGGGGCCCCATACTGGCAAAATTTTCGGGGCCCCCTTGAGACTCCACCCAGGCTCCACCCCAGCCCTGCCCTCCACCCCTCGAACTGTCCACAGGCCCACTGCTCTCTCTTGGAAAAACTCCACTTCTCACCTATCACACATTAACTGTTCCCATCACCAGATCACACATATAGCCGGCTGCTTTTGTTTTGGCCAAAAGATTTTTTAAGCCACCACCATAACAGGGTAGACACTTTTGGCCGAGCTCTACTCTACTGTATTAAATATTTGTTAAAATATGCAATACAATTTAGATATATTTTTATTTATTTTTCAATATTTAAAATGACCAATAATATCACATACAAGGAACAAATACCGCTACACCATGTCCAGACCACATATTACCACCACAAAGTGACCAAATAATAGCACATACAAGAGACAAATACCACCGCACCATGACCAGACCACATTTTACCACCACAGTGACCGAATAATACCACATACAAGGAGCAAATACCGCTACACCATGTCCAGACCACATATTACCACCACATGGTGACTGAATACTACAATACTGATCAGTAATAAAATAGCACAATACTTTCACCATAAGTGCCATTATACACAGGAGACCTGTACTTAGTATGCAGTGTCTGTGTACAGGTAATACAGGTCTAAGGGACAAGGTTTCTCCTTGTGGAGAGTGACATGCCAGCTCTGGCTTGTCAAGGTAAGGAGGCTTATTCGCCGTGCAGTGCTCCTCTTGGAAAATAATATGCAAATTGCCTCTTCAGAGAAAAAGAGGACTTGAACTCTATAGCGCCACCTGTTGGTAGTAGCGATCCTACAAGTCACAATCAACCCTTTAACGAGTCTTGTAATATGACTTAGGATAAGTCATCCTAAGTCATATTACAAGACTCGGTAAAGGGTTGATTGTGACTTGTAGGATCGCTACTACCAACAGGTGGCGCTATAGAGTTCAAGTCCTCTTTTTCTCTGAAGAGGCAATTTGCATACAGGTAATGCAGTGATCCATGACATTATACACAGGAGCTCTGTATATAGTATACAGTATATAGGTAACACACTAACTCACCAGTGACGTCTCTAGGTGAAGTCCTTCATCTTCGCTTTTCATCTTTAATCCAGCACAGATCGCCATCATGTCTTCCAGCCAGGGCTCGTCACTGCAGGAAATAACACCGTTATCTAGAGCTCCGCTTGCAGAACACATTACTTATTTTTTTCCCAACTTCTACATTACACCACATGAAGAAAAAAAGGCAACACATTATCACTCTACACAGTAACAGGACCGCCCCCCCATTTAAAACAGTATACTCAAAAAATAAAATAAATACATCACTGCAGTAATAATATTCTTTAATTAGC
The DNA here is from genome assembly GCF_039654945.1 of Dendrobates tinctorius. Taxonomy (NCBI): domain Eukaryota; kingdom Metazoa; phylum Chordata; class Amphibia; order Anura; family Dendrobatidae; genus Dendrobates; species Dendrobates tinctorius. Next base: position 53,484,993 of record NW_027361743.1, read on the forward strand.
CCCTATGGTAATAATATCCCCCATCCTGACCCCCGTGTGTCTCATTCCTGGCTTCGGTCATATGTTCTCTCATCCTGCCCTCATGAGTATCCATTCTTTTATTCTGCCCCATATGATCTCCCCATCTTGCCCCATCTGTCTCCATCGTATCCATCCTGCCCCATGATCCTGCCCCATCTGTCTCCAACCCTGCCCCATCTGTCTCCAGTCCTGCCCCCAGTGTATTCAATCCTGCCCCGTATCTCCATTCTTCTGCCCCGTATCTCCATTCTTCTGCCCCGTGTCTCCAATCATGCCCCGTATCTCCATTCTTCTGCCCCGTATCTCCAGTCATGCCCCGTATCTCCAATCATGCCCCGTATCTCCAATCATGCCCCGTATCTCCATTCTGCCCCGTGTCTCCATTCTGCCCCGTGACTCCAATCATGCCCCGCATCTCCATTCTGCCCCGTGTCTCCAATCATGCCCCGCATCTCCATTCTGCCCATGTCTCCAATCATGCCCCGCATCTCCATTCTGCCCCATGTCTCCAATCATGCCCCGCATCTCCATTCTGCCCCGTGTATCCAATCATGCCCCACATCTCCATTCTGCCCCGTGTCTCCAATTATGCCCCGCATATCCATTCTGCCCCGTGTCTCCATTCTGCCCCACATCTCCAATCATGCCCCGCATCTCCATTCTGCCCCGTGTCTCCAATTATGCCACGCATCTCCATTCTGCCCCATGTCTCCATTCTGCCCCGCGTCTCCAATCATGCCCCGCATATCTATTCTGCCCCCTTGTCTCCATTCTGCCCCGTGTCTCCAATCATGCCACGCATCTCCATTCTGCCTCGTGTCTCCATTCTGCCCCGTGTCTCCAATCATGCCCCATGTCTCCATTCTGCCCCATGTCTCCAATCATGCCCCGCGTCTCCAATCATGCCCCGCATCTCCATTCTGCCCCACGTCTCCAATCATGCCCCGCTTCTCCATTCTGCCCCGTATCTCCAATCATGCCCCGCATCTCCATTCTGCCCCGCGTCTCCAATCATGCCCCGCATCTCCATTCTGCCCCGTGTCTCCAATCATGCCCCGCATCTCCATTCTGCCCCATGTCTCCATTCTGCCCCGCATCTCCATTCTGCCCCATCTCTCCATTCTGCCCCGCGTCTCCAATCATGCCCCGCATCTCCATTCTGCCCCGTGTCTCCAATCATGCCCCGCATATCCATTCTGCCCTGTATCTCCAATCATGCCCCGCATCTCCATTCTGCCCCGTGTCTCCAATCATGCCCTCATATCCATTCTGCCCCGTATCTCCAATCACACCACTCATCTCCATTCTGCCCCGTGTCTCCAATCATGCCCTGCATCTCCATTCTGCCCCGCGTCTCCATTCTGCCCCGCGTCTCCAATCATGCCCCGCATATCTATTCTGCCCCGTATCTCCAATCATGCCCCGCATCTCCATTCTGCCCCGTGTCTCCAATCATGCCCCGCATATCCATTCTGCCCCGTATCTCCAATCATGCCACGCATCTCCATTCTACCCCGTGTCTCCAATCATGCCCTGCATCTCCATTCTGCCCCATGTCTCCATTCTGCCCCGCATCTCCAATCATGCCCCGCATCTCCATTCTGCCCCGCGTCTCCAATTATGCCCCGCATCTCTATTCTGCCCCGTATCTCCAATCATGCCTCGCGTCTCCATTCTGCCCCCTGTATCTCCAATCCTGCCCCGTCTCCATCCTGCCCCCAGTATCACACTCCAATCTGCCCATGTGCCTTCAATCTGCCCTGGCAGAATGGAGACACATGGTCCATGTGTCTCCATCCTGCCAGGGAAACATATTGGACGCTTTCAGTATTTAAATAAAAATAAAAAACTTTCTACTTTTACCTGACAGCGCTCCTGCAGTGAAGATGCAGCTGCTGCTGTGAGCTGAAGGACCTGTGGTGACGTCATCGTCATGTGATCAGGGGGCGGAGCTGAAGACGTCACCACAGGTCCTTCACCTCTTTCATTTCTGCGCAGCTCTCATCTGACGTCGGCCGCTGTTGCTGCTCTTCTATTTGTGCGCACCGCACCCCAGGCGCAGCCACAGCGCACAGCACTTAGGGCCCGGCCACAGCACACATTACTTGGGGCCCAATGACTAGAAGCACAGGAGTGAGGCCCCTGACATGCGGGCCCCCCTTCTGTACTGCTGTTCACTGGGCCCCATACAGCAGTAAGGGCTGTCATGCCCTGATGGCGGCCCTGCCCAAAGATATCAACACCCTTTACCAAGGTGTGCAGAATTATTAGGCAGTTTGTTTTCCTCAGGAAAAATAGGCCAAAAATAAAATTTTAACTGACTTTAAAAATACCAAAATTGCTACAAGTATAACAGAAAAGTGCAGCAGTCTTGACAATTTCTAAGATTTTGAGATATGATCACTGAATCCTCAAAAGTGTTTTTGCAAGTAGTCAACAGGGTCGCGAAAAACATGCCGAGAAGAAAAGCCGCGATTTAACTGCCAGATATTTAAGGAAAATCAAAAGTGAAGCGAATAGGAACCTGTTATCCTCCACTGCTGTCAAATTCCAGTACTGCAACTTTCTTGGAGTGCGCAGAAGTACAAGGTATTCAGTGCTCAGAGATATGGCCAAGGTAAGGAAAAATGAAACACTAAACAAGACACAGAAGTTGAAACTTCTATTGAGTGATAAAGTGTGTGTCTAGTCAGAATATGGCTGAGAGTATGCATATTGAATACTTACAGTCACATGATCTCCTGCTCTCACCATCAGCACCATAGAATCCTCACTGCACATTTTTCACTGAGAGGTGTGATGCAGTGACCTCTGTTACAGCTAGGGGGCGCTATATGGGCTCCCCAGGACATGAATGCAGGCATTTCCTTTATTGTGATGGGGAAACAGTGACCGGCAGGGTTGTAAATGGCCGATATGAACCACAGGGGTGGGTGGCCCTGTGATGGAAGCCTGGTATATTTTGCTCAGCAGATCTACTATGAGGGTTTTTGCTATACATTGGGAGGCTTCCAGGTGACTTGGAGAGATGGGTGGGTCCAGGTTGTCATGATCCAGGACGGTTTCGCTTTGGCCCCTCCTGGTCTGACTGGGGGTTAATTGTTCCGCCTCTCCCTGGCAGAGGGTGGCTATATTATGCTCACTGGACCTAGGTCCAGTGTCAGTCATACTCCTGCCCTCGGCTGAGTTAGTTGACCTTGTGCGTACGTCTGCCTTGTGCCTGATATCTTGCTTGTTTGTTTGGTTTTGATCCGGTTCTGTCCCTGTTACGAGTTCTGCCTGTCCCTCATGTACTGCGCTACCTCTCGTGTATGACTCTCTGCTTGTGACCCAACTTCTCTCTGCTCATCCCCTTGGTACCACATCGCCCTCTTGTGTATGACCTTTGGCTTTGTCTGACCTCCCGTATGTTTATCACTCCTGTACCTCGCTGTCCGTACTGTGTATGAACTCCGTTTTGCCTGACTCTGAGTTTTCTGTCTTCTCTGAAAGCAGGACGCTAAGCCCCGCCCCATTGCAGTCACATGACTGTAGGTCCCGTGCCGGCTTGCTAAACTTCATCACTCAGGTCCTGGGCACCTATACTTTCTGGCTGTACTGATCCCCAGGGGTCCCTACAGTGCGGGTGAGTCCCTGCTCAGCAGAGGTTGTACGCCGGCGCTGTCAGGATCCTGTTACAATCCAAGGTTATTATAGATAGACCTTCTAAATAACTTCATCATCTATTTAATGTGTGTTTACAAAGTGAGGAGATGATGTAGAAAATACACGTCATATGTTCATGAACCTGTCCTTGTATCATACTTTGAAATTTGTAGAAAAAACAATACAGGTAGAGTTGAGCGACTTTTGTTTGTAAAGGGTCGAGTTTCGTTTCGTGAAACCCGACTTTTCCAAAAGTCGGGTCGAGCAAAATCGTCCGATTATAGGGAAAAGTCGGGGTCGTCCCGAAACACGAAACCCAATGTAAGTCAATGGGGAATAAAAGTCGGCAGTGAGAGGAGGACAGGAAACACACCTACAGTGCCCATTTGAATGCCAAAAGCATCAATTCTTCTTACTTAAGCTTGTCAACCTTAATTAACTTCATAATACAAGTTACGCACTGAAAAATGGGGGTTATTTGGCTAAAGTTGTGGGGGGGAGGGCTGGCTGCAGGTTTTCATGTGCCCTGGGCGAAAGAGCGCCCCTTTAACACATACCACAACTCATCATGCTCCGATACGGCAGAGAAATAGCGGTATAGTACAATGAAAAATACTTCACTTTTTACATCTCATGACGAGGCCCATCTCTTTCTCCATACAGAATCATTGGTCCCATATAATGTTTGAAACAGTATATGATGAGCTCCACATAATGCTACAGTATATGTTGGTCCCCATGGATGAAGCTCTACTGTCTTATGGGCCCAAATAATGCTCCAAACATAATGGGCCCCATTTCTAATGCTCTAGTGTATAATGGGCCCTGTAAATGCTGCTCCAGTGTCTGATGTCCACCTTTGGAATGTTCCAGTGTGTGGTGGGCCCCATCTATCATTTTCCAGAGTATAGTGCTCCCCAAAAATTGCTGTCCCAACATTGAAAACAATAAAATAAGTCTCCTCGCTAGGGAATCCCTGTACTTGTCTGGACTCCTCGTCATCCCCATCTTCCATCTCACTGCACAGTATTTCAACTTTGCAAGTGCTGTGATCCTGAGCAAGCAGGGGGGGCCCACTCGTTGGCGATGGCACTGGCACAGGGCCCCTGATAGTACGGTGGTGTGTCTGATGGCGGGTGGGCCGAACCTGCACTTTCATCTGCAGCTTCCTCTTTGTCACCGTGTAAGATGGAACTGTATATGGGAAGGGTAACCTGAGTTTAATCAGGGTCAGATTCAGGTCGTGTAGCGTGCGAGGGGAATGTAGTGGTCTGGGTCAATGTACCAGCAGATTCATCGAGCAGTGGCTGGGCATCAGTGCACTTGTGTCGCCCCCAGGAGTACGGTCGCCACAGTGGCATTACCTTCTTCCTGTGATGTCATGCTTGGGAGCAACGAATGATCTCTCTAGCAGGTTAACTGATTGGGCGGCGTTATTCCCACGAGTCATGACCCTCCAAACAGCGTTTATGAAGGCAAAGTGTTTGTTTTACGTGGGCAGTATGGTTGCAAAGCTGAACCTTAAAGGAATGTCCAGAAGGGCACCACCAGGAGTGGAGCCTACGGTTAAATTCGACTCCACCTGGGAAACCTCAACCATGCCAGCTACAGAACACATGCACACATTGCAAGCTTAATTTCGTTAACGAACGAGACTCCGTCATGCCCCGCGGTCCGAGTCCGGCTTACTAGAGGGACACGTGAGGCTCTGGCACATGAGATTGGCCAATAACTGGTGTGTCATGCCCTTACATGTCCGTGGCTGCATGTGCGCTACACTGAAAAGGCCAGCGTTTGTCGCTTACAGGTGCAGATAACCCGCTGAACAACGTTAGTGATGGGGATCACTGATTACAATTATTACCCACGAACAATCATTTCCCAGTAAGTGCAGGTCAACCGCAGTTCCGGAATTAGGCCTAACCGTCATTCCTGAAAAAATGAAAAACTTACGTGTGCAAACCACAGGTGCTGTAGCTTGCTTAACAGCTCGCCAGCCGTTCTCACGCCCAGTATGGATTACACGTGATTTCACAAAGGTGAGAAAGGGTACCGTATCCCCAGATAACATGTATGGATAGCGTAAACATTCAAAATATATGTCTATACATCAGGAGGCAGGCTCAGACGGTGTTAGGCCCAGTATGGATTGCACGTGATTGCACAAAGGTTAGAAAGGGTACCGTATCCCCGGATAATATGTATGGATAGCGTACACATTCAAAATATATGTCTATACATCAGGAGGCAGGCTCAGACGGTGTTAGGCCCAGTATGGATTGCACGTGATTGCACAAAGGTTAGAAAGGGTACCGTATCCCCAGATAACATGTATGGATAGCGTACACATTCAAAATATATGTCTATACATCAGGAGGCAGGCTCAGACGGTGTTAGGCCCAGTATGGATTGCACGTGATTGCACAAAGGTTAGAAAGGGTACCGTATCCCCGGATAACATGTATGGATAGCGTACACATTCAAAATATATGTCTATACATCAGGAGGCAGGCTCAGACAGTGTTAGGCCCAGTATGGATTGCACGTGATTGCACAAAGGTTAGAAAGGGTACCGTATCCCCGGATAACATGTATGGATAGCGTACACATTCAAAATATATGTCTATACATCAGGAGGCAGGCTCAGACGGTGTTAGGCCCAGTATGGATTGCACGTGATTGCACAAAGGTTAGAAAGGGTACCGTATCCCCGGATAACATGTATGGATAGCGTACACATTCAAAATATATGTCTATATATCAGGAGGCAGGCTCAGACGGTGTCAGGCACAGTATGGATTTGACGGCCCAGACTACACAGCAGAGGAGCAGGGAGAGGTAAAGATTGCAAATGCTGGGGCCCTGCCCAAGCAAGGGGGGCCCACTCGTGGGCGTCGGTACTGGCACTGGGCCCCTCATAGTACGGCGGTGTGTCTGACGGTGGGTGTGCACCACCACCGTCAGAGACACTTGATTGCACTATGAAGGACCCTGTGCCAGTGCCCGCGCCCAAGAGTCGGCCTACCCACCTGTCCAGGGCAATGGCACTCGCATGGTGTCATGCGCTAGGTGGTGACCCCGGCCATGGGGGGGGAGGCAGTACAGTTAGGGAGTTTTAGAAAGTGGCATATGTTGATGTTGGACATTCAGCTGATGCAAAAGGTGAAATAGGTCAAGTCCCAGGAAGAGGTGGACCAAAGCAAGCCATTTTTCTGTCACCCTATGTGTCATCAGGGGAAGGTGGGACAAAATCCTTGGAAACCCATGCGTGGTTCATTTTAATGAAGGTTAGATCATCCACATTTTGGGTTGACAGACGGGTCCTTTTTTCTGTCAGGATTGATCCAGCTGCACTGAAGACTCTTTCCGATAGCACACTTGCAGCTGGGCAAGCGAGCTCCTGTAAGGCATATTGTGCCAATTCAGGCCAGGTGTCCAGTTTAGCGGCCCAATAGTCAAAGGGGAATGACCTGTGTGGGAGAACATCGATATGGGAGGAAAAGTAGTTTGTAACCATAGTTGACAACTGCTGTCTCCTGTCACTTTCCATCGATGCAGTATTACCAGTTGTGTGAGCGGTACTTGAAAAATCAGTCCACAACATTGTCATGAAACCCCTGTCTCCAACGCCACTTCTGCTGTGTGCACCACGAACACCTCTGCCAAGCTGCCCCCGGCCCGTACGGCTCGTGTGAGAACCATCACCGCTGCTGTGTGCTGGGAATGCCTCAAGCAACCGATTTACCAGAGTTGCTTGTTTATTAGCCAATATTAGGTCAAGGTTCTCCTGTGGCATGATGTTTTGTAATTTGCCTTTATAGCGTGGATCCAGGATGCTGGCCAACCAGTAGTCGTCATCGTTCATCATTTTGGCAATGCGGGGGTCCCTTTTTAGGATCCGCAAGGCATAATCTGACATGTGGGCCAATGTTCCCGGTGTCAATGATGCACTGCGAGTGCTGGGTGGAGGAGCACTTTCTGGCAAATCCACATCCCTCCAGTCACGCACAAACCCTGTACCAGACCTTTCCACGCCAACATTTTCACTTGCCCCACGAGATGCATCCTCCTCCCCTAAGTAATCATCCCCATCATCCTCCTCCTCTTCTTCCTCCACCTCGTCCAGGAGAGGTCCCTGAGCAGACAATGGCTGAATGTCATCAAGGATTCCCTCCTCCTCTTCCTCCTCATCAACATTGGCTGCAGAAGCCTGCTCCTTAAGGTGCGTCAAAGTTTGCATGAGCAGACGCATAAGTGGGATGCTCATGCTTAGGATGGCGTTGTCTGCACTTACCAGCCGTGTGCATTCCTCAAAACACTGAAGGACTTTACAGAGGTCTTTCAGCTTCGACCACTGCACACCGGTCAACTCCATGTCTGCTCTCAAAGTGCCTGGCCGTGTATCCTCCCACAAATGCATTATGGCCTGCCTCTGCTCGCACAGCCGCTCCACCATGTGCAGGGTGGAGTTCCACCTTGTTGCATTGTCGATAATGAGGCGGTGGTTGGGAAGGTGGAGCAATCGCTGCAGCTTCTGCATACGAACGGAGTGTACAGGCGACCGGCGGATGTGCGCGCACAGTCTTCGCACCTTCTCGAGCAGGGCTGTTAACTGCGGATAATTTTTGAGGAAGCACTGCACCACCAGGTTCAAGGTGTGAGCCAAGCAAGGTATGTGGCTGAGTTTTGAAAGGGCTATGGCTGCCACAAAATTACGCCCGTTATCACTAACTACCTTGCCTGCCTCAAGATGTACACTGCCCAGCCATGACTCAGTTTGTCGCTGAAAGTACTCGGCCAGCACCTCGGCGGTGTGTCTGTCGCCCAAACACATCATCTGCAACACTGCCTGCTGACGCTTTCCACTAGCTGCTCGATAGGGGGACACCTCGTGTGCAACAGTGGCAGCTGCAGATGGAGTGCTCGTACGACTGCGCTCTGTGGACGAGCTTTCGCTTCTGGAGGAGGAGGAGGGTCGAACGCCTACAGCCAACTGTTTCCTATACCGTGGGCTAGGCAGCACTGTCCCACCACCGCTGTCCCCTGTGGACCCTGCATCCACCACATTAACCCAGTGCGCAGTGATGGACATGTAACGGCCCTGGCCATGCCGACTGGACCATGCATCAGTTGTGAGGTGCACCTTTCCGCTCACTGACTGCTTGAGTGCATGGACAATGCGGTCTTTCACATGATGGTGGAGGGCTGGGATGGCTTTGCGAGAGAAGAAGTGGCGACTGGGTAGGTCATAGCGTGGTACTGCATAGGCCATGAGTTCGCGGAAAGCTGCGCTTTCCACCATCCGAAAGGGCATCATCTCAAACGAGATTAGTTTGGCAATGTGGGCGTTCAAACCCAGTGTACGCGGATGAGAGACTGAGTACTTTCTTGACCTACTCATAGTGTCTGGGAGGGTGAGCTGGACTTGAGAGCTGCATATGGTGGAAGTAGCGGTGGACAGGGCGGACTGAGAGAGGGTTGATGATGGTGATGGAGTTGGTGTTCTTTCTGATGGCCTAGAATCAGTCTTTCGTTGATATAACAGTGGGATTCCCTGACTGCTGTGGCCTTGCAACGACACCTCAACATTTGCTGCTGTGCTAACCGGTGGGCTTACAGTGGGGGAAACAATGTAGCGTTGCTGACTACCTTCGTTGTGATCAGTTGCACATGTGGCACTTGAGGTTTGGTGTTGTGTCCACGCTTGCAAGTGCATGCTGGTTAAATGTCTAAGCATGCAACTGGTATTCAAATTTTTCAGATTTTTCCCTCGGCTAAAGGTCTTTGCGCACTTCTTACAGATAACCTTGGCCTGATCATGAGGATTTTGTTCAAAAAAGTGCCACACTGCACTCTTCCTACTTTGGCAGACATTTTGCGGCCTAGCACACTGTTATCTTTTAACCCTCTGGACAAGCTGTCCAGCAACTCTTTTGATGTTTGGAACCTGTCTTTGGAGTGCTCCGGGCCTGCCAGATAACAGCTGTTGCGATGTCGATGTCTGCTGTGGATGCTCCTCATCTGAGCTATTGGAAGCAGCACCCTCTTCCCCCAATGGATGCCAATCTGGGTCAACAACTGGGTCATCCATCACCTCCTCTTCTATGTCATGTGCACCTTCCTCTGTGTCACCGTGTATGGTGGTATAGTGTGCGGGAAGGGGCACCTGAGTCTCATCAGGGTCAGAATCTGGCTCTGTACACTGCGAGGACAATGTAGTGCTCTGAGTGAATGTACCAGCAGAATCATCCATTAGCGGCTGTGCATCAGTGCACTCCATGTCAGATTCATCTTGGCCTGGGTAATTCACCATTTCACTTGATAATCCAGGCATGGTATGTGAAAACAGCTCCATGGAGTAATCAGTAGTATGGCCTGCGTCATCCTTCAATCTTGCTTGGGGTGAAGGACACAAGGAAAGGTGTGGTTCATGAACATAAGCCTCCAATGACGACTCAGTGCTTTTAGTTTTTACAACTGAAGAAGAGGAGGCGATAGAGCTGGAGGCTGAGTCAGCAATGTAAGACAAAACTTTTTCCTGATGCTCTGGCTTTAAAAGCGGTTTGCCAACTCCTAGAAAACTAAGCGTTCGAGGCCTTATGTAGCCAGACGATGACGCAGGCTCAACACCTCCTGCATTCGGTCCTATTTTGCTCTTGCCACTACCATCAGATCCACCACCAACACCATCATTACCAGCTGCCAACCCCCGCCCAATTCCACAGCCTCTTCCACCAGCCTTCCTCATTTTTGGTAGAAATGTAGACAAAATCCAACAAACTATATAGTAATGTAAAACAAGGTACAAGGTGTCTATAGGACAGGGGAGATTTTGAATTTCTGCAGACACTTGTGGACACTGGACACTTTTGGATTGTGTGAGGCCCACTGAATATCTGAGCGCTCTGTCACAGGCTCGATGGCACAGCTGTGACCAAAGTGACTAGAGGATAAGGGAGATTTTGAATTTCTGCACACACTTGTGGACACTGGACACTTTTGGATTGTGTGAGGCCCACTGAATATCTGAGCGCTCTGTCACAGGCTCGATGGCACAGCTGTGACCAAAGTGACTAGAGGATAAGGGAGATTTTGAATTTCTGCACACACTTGTGGACACTGGACACTTTTGGATTGTGTGAGGCCCACTGAATATCTGAGCGCTCTGTCACAGGCTCGATGGCACAGCTGTGACAAAAGTGACTAGAGGATAAGTGAGATTTTGAATTTCAGCAGACACTTGTGGACACTGGACACTTTTGGATTGTGTGAGGCCCAATGAATATCTGAGCGCTATGTGACAGGCTCGATGGCACAGCTGTGATAAAAGTGATTAGAGGATAAGGGAGATTTTGAATTTCAGCAGACACTTGTGGACACTGGACACTTTTGGATTGTGTGAGGCCCACTGATATCTGAGCGCTATGTCACAGGCTCGATGGCACAGCTGTGACAAAAGTGACTAGAGGATAAGGGAGATTTTGAATTTCAGCAGACACTTGTGGACACTGGACACTTTTGGATTGTGTGAGGCCCACTGATATCTGAGCGCTATGTCACAGGCTCGATGGCACAGCTGTGACAAAAGTGACTAGAGGATAAGGGAGATTTTGAATTTCAGCAGACACTTGTGGACACTGGACACTTTTGGATTGTGTGAGGCCCAATGAATATCTGAGCGCTATGTGACAGGCTTGATGGCACAGCTGTGACCAAAGTGACTAGAGGATAAGTGAGATTTTGAATTTCAGCAGACACTTGTGGACACTGGACACTTTTGGATTGTGTGAGGCCCAATGAATATCTGAGCGCTATGTGACAGGCTCGATGGCACAGCTGTGACAAAAGTGACGAGAGGATAAGGGAGATTTTGAATTTCTGCAGACACTTGTGGACACTGGACACTTTTGGATTGTGTGAGGCCCACTGATATCTGAGCGCTATGTCACAGGCTCGATGGCACAGCTGTGACAAAAGTGACTAGAGGATAAGGGAGATTTTGAATTTCAGCAGACACTTGTGGACACTGGACACTTTTGGATTGTGTGAGGCCCACTGATATCTGAGCGCTCTGTCACAGGCTCGATGGCACAGCTGTGACCAAAGTGACTAGAGGATAAGGGAGATTTGTGACTAGAGTGCAGGTCTGTAAGAACGGAACATGTCCTTGTTTTATTCTCACAGAGTGACACACTGATAGCTTCACTGTGGCTGTGTGAGGAGCGTACACCGCTGTATGGTGTGAAAAAATGCACGCTCAGTACCTCAGCAGGACAAAAAAAAAAATTGGGATTGCTTTTAAAAAAGCAGTTTGCGGAGCAGTGGGTAAACAGCAATGCAGGAATGTCAGTAAGCCTTAGAAGGCAGCCCAACAACCAACACCACTGATACACCACTATATAGCCTCCCCTTGCACTGCACACACAGTGACTGATGTGTTGTACAGGCAAAATCGCTAGCAGCAGAAGCAGTTTTTTTTTCTTCTCAGCAGGACAAAAAAAAAAATTGGGATTGCTTTTAAAAAAGCAGTTTGCGGAGCAGTGGGTAAACAGCAATGCAGGAATGTCAGGAAGCCTTAGAAGGCAGCCCAACAACCAACACCACTGATACACCACTATATAGCCTCCCCTTGCACTGCACACACAGTGACTGGTGTGTTGTACAGGCAAAATCGCTAGCAGCAGAAGCAGTTTTTGGTGTCTTCTTCCCTGCCTAACGCTCTCCCTACAAAATCATCATCAGCAGCAGCTCTCCCTATTCTGAGATCAGCATGAGTAACATGGCGGTCGGCGTGCACGCCCTTTTATACCCCCTGTGATGCCCCCCAAAGCAAGCCAATCACTTGCATGCCCTTCTGAAAGATGGTGGTGACCCGTGCCTATGTCATCACGTTGCCCACAGTGTCCGTGGATCCTGATTGGCTGAAAAAGAGCGCAAAACAAACTTTTGAAACACGACTTTGGCGCGTGAGTCGCCGACCTCGTGGCCGACCTCATCCTAGGGTCGGGTTTCGTTTCATGAAACCCGTCTTTGCCAAAAGTCGGCGACTTTTGAAATTTTTCGACCCGTTTCGCTCAACTCTAAATACAGGTATAAACACAGGCTTTTTATTAACATACACAACACATAAAAATTTGGTTACACCATTTGCTCTTGCCAGGCCACCCGTCCTACATCAGAGGTGAAGTAGGCCACAAATTGGTCCCTCATTTGCCCTTCTTCAACGGATGACCGTAGAGGGTGCTGATTAAATTCAGGCAAGGGGTTAGGAAAGGAATCATCTAGTTCAAAACTAGGGTGCTCTCTATCCATCACAAAATTGTGTAGAACAACACAGGCCTTCACCACCTCATCCACGGTTTCTAGTTAAAGACTGATGGCTGTGGAGAGAATGCGCCATCTGGACACTAGTGTACCAAAGGCTCACTCTACAGTTCTTCTGGCCCTGGTCAGCCTGTAATTAAAAATTATTTTTGTGTGGTTCAAGTCCCGGCTGGAGTATGGTTTGAGCAGGTGTTGGCACATCTGGAATGCCTCATCCCCAACCATTACAAAGGGCTGTGACGGAACTTCGGTGTTGGGAAGAGGCCATGGCATGGGGAAATTGTACTGCTTGCCATACAACCTCCGGCCCATGTCCGAGTTCTTAAAAGCCTGGGAGTCATTACCACGCCCAAATGCACCAATGTCCACTGCAACAAACTTACAGTCTGCATCAGAAATGGCTATTAGTACTGTAGAGAAGTACTTTTTATAGTTGTAGTACTCTGATCCAGTTCTCTTGGGTTTTATAATCCTGATGTGTTTCCCATCCACCGCACCCAAACAATTAGGGAAATTTCAGACTGTCCAGAATCTTTCTGCATTTTCAAGCCACTTTTCCACGGTGGGAAGGGGCATACATTCTGGACAGAGAATGTCCCACAAAGCCCGGCAGGTGTCCGCAGCTATTCCAGACAAGGTGGATATTCCAAGACGGAACTGGAAGTGCAGAGAAGAGAGGGTCTCTCCAGTAGCCAGGAATCTGGGACACAAAGAAACAACAATAATTTATATTTGTGTATATGGATTTTTAACACATAAAAAAAAAACCAAAAAAAGGGGCACACCAATAAATAAATATGCATCCTTTTCTTTAAAAAATGGCCTCAAAACAATGCAGCATACTTTTGTTAAGTACATGGCAGATCAAGAATTCTGCCAGAATATAATAGTACATCAAAGAACAAATAATATTATGCAGTCAGTGATTTTGCTATATTACGTACCGTAATGTGACCAGGAGCTGTTCCTCGGGAGGAATCGCACGACGGGGCGGTGAGTCCTGTCTACGGATGACATCTTGTACATGACCAAGTAAATACATGAAGCTTTGTTGGGTCATCCGTATGTAATCCATAAATTTATCCGGGTTTGCCTGTAGCTTGCTGTAGAGGTTGTGGTACACTCCACGGCTCTCCCGGAGTTCAACAATAGGATGAATCCACAAACGCCGACGCTGCCGTCTTCGCTGTCTCTCTCTCCCTTTGTTCATGGCAAGCAACTGTGTAAGCTTGAGCCATCCTGATGTCCAGATCCAAGTTGAAGTGAAAGCTCTTCCAGCACAGATCCTTGTCTTCATAAACTGCTAGCAACTGGGAAGAATAGCTGTAAACTGGCTCTAGATAAGGAATTCCAATAACATACGCCCATTGCTGTCCAATTGGTGGAGTATAAGTCACTTAATTGGTCAATGATTTTTAATCCTGATTGTGACATTATGCGCAATAATCACGCAAACGCATGCAAAACGCTTACAAACGCATATAATCGCTGCGTTTTTTTGGCTTACCGCGCACAATTATGTTACAAAAAAACGCTGCGTTTACAAGCGTTTGTAAGCTTTTTTATGAGTTTGATGTGTGCTCCAAACGCAGCGCAAAAAAACGCTAGTGTGAAACTAGCCTTACTATAACAAAAAAAATGTATTAAAGGGGATGTCCACTCCTCAGACAACCCCTTCTCAATCCCTATGTTTCCCCCTTGTAAAATAATGACATTTGTACTCACCTCTAGTGCCGACACCTTTCCATTGTTTGCACTGGAGACTAGAAGGTTTGCAGGGCTGTAGTCCAGACTACCGACGGGGCCACTAGACGAGGGTCCTATGAATCTTTTTCCTTAACTTTAGTTTTTAATTAAGTATTTAGCAGGATTAGACACATATAGACAGTGGGAAAGTACAAATTTCATGAGAGCTGGGTTCAGTAAGAAGGTGTACTGGTAGTTTAAAAGGATAAAAGCATTAATTGGGTTCCTTGTAGTCCTTACTTAGCCCTCAAGGACCTTTTCTAGTACATGACTCACATGCAATACTCCTCCTCTTTCTACTACATTCCTCCAAATCTGACTTACTGATACTATTCCCACACTGTGGCCATATATAATTTGAGCTCTGAACTTATGTAACATAAAAGATATAAGAGATTACGTACCTTTTATGATTCTATGACCTCCACTTGCTAGTGCTATGGAAGCAATGAACATTTTCACAATCAAGAAGACAGAAGCATGCTGTCTTAAACTTTTAGTCCATAGAACTTACCCTGATTTTTAAAGGTCATAGCCCACATGACTACTACTACAAAATGCCTTTCGCTAGTGGAATAATGCCAGGTCCATATTTTTGTCTAATAAAGTGCAAAAAATACAATACAGCAAGGATGTATGCAAAAAGTACTTCACTTTTGGTGCATACTGCTAACTTATATGGACATTGCTGTAGATTCACAGGCAGGGTCGGCATTAGGGGCAGGCAGACTAGCTGCTCCTCCAGGGTCCCCCAGCCAGTGGCATTCCGCTAATAGCGATGCACAACACGCAGCTGCTATGGGATCTGTGAGTAAGAGTGGCCCGGCGATACCCCCCCCCCCTGCATCGCGCACCCAACTTATCAGCATCATAGATGCCAATACAGTTCAGAGCAGTGATGGAGGAGATCGTCAGATGACACTCCCTCTCCCATCATTCCACCTCTGCTTGTGACTCACCAAGCCCGCTATGAGGTCACTTAATTATGTGCCACACTGTGCCAGCAGTGGAGCTGAGGAGACTGGAGCAGATCCTGGAGCCGCACTGGGAACGTGGAGGAGAGGTGAGTATTGTATATGTGTGTGCATTATACTGTGTGTGTGGGGGGCTGCATTATTCTGTGTGTGTGTGGGGGCTGCATTATACTGTCTGTGTGTATATATGTGCATAAATTATACTGTGTGTGGGGGGACTGCATTGTACTATGTGTGTGGGCTGCATTATAATCTGAGAAGGCTACATTATACTCTATGAGGGGGCTACATTATACTGTGTGTGTGTGTGGGGCTGCATTATACTCTGAGGGGGCTGCATTATACTCCAAAGAGGACTGCAGTATACTAGGAGGAGGGCTGCAGTATACTCTATGAGGTGGCTGCATGATACTGTATGTAGGGGGCTGCACTATACTGTGTGTGGGGGATGCATTATACTGTGTGTGGAGGGCTGCATTATACTGTGTGTGGGGCTGCACAATACTGTGTGTAGGGGGCTGCATTATACTGTGTTTGGGGCTGCATTATACTGTCTGTGTGTATATATGTGTATATATGTGCATAAATTATACTGTGTGTGGGGTTGGACTGCATGGTACTATGTGTGTGGGGGATGCATTATACTCTGAGTGAGTGGGTTTCTGTACACTGTGTGTGTATGGGGGGCTGCATAGGGATGGGCGAGTCTACTCGCTAGGACTCGTTACTCGGCGAATAGTAAGGGACTCGCTGGACTCGTTACTCGGCGAGTCTCCCAGTGATTACTCGCACAGTAACGAGTCCAATGCAAGTCAATGGCAATCCTAGTTTTGTCAGAGTTTTTTTTTCTCACTCGCTAGACTCGCTATATCACATCGCTGTCAACAGCGAGTCTGAGCGAGTCTACGATTCCGAGTCCTGTATACTGGATTCGGGACTCGCTTATACAGAATCTGTTATGTTCCTACAAGTTTCCAAGACAGCCTATGTCAACACACAGCGATTGTGAGCGAGTCTGAGCGAGTCTACGAATCCCGAGTCCTGTATACTGGATTCGGGACTCGCAAATATAGAATCTGTTATGTTCCTTTGTAATTTGTAAATCGCACATTACTCGCTAAGACTCGCTTCCCCATTCATTAACATTGGACTCGCTAGACTCGCAACGAGTAGCGAGTCCCGGGCTCGGACTCGCTAGAGTCAAGCGATTCCGAGTAATTTAGGACTCGCCCATCACTAGGGCTGCATTATACTCTGAGAGGGCTGCATTATAATCTGAGGAGGCTACATTATACTCTATGAGGGGGCTACATTATACTCTATGTGGAGGATACATTATACTCTATGAGGGAGCTACGTTATGCTGTGTGTGTGGGGGGGGCTGCATCATACTCTATGAGGGGGCTGCATTATACTCTGAGAGGGCTGCATTATATTCCAAAGAGGACTGCAGTATACTCTGAGGGGGACTGCAGTATAATCTATGAGGGTGGCTGCAGTATGCTCTATGAGGGGACTACATTACACTGTGTGTCTGTGGGGCTTAATTATACTCTATGAGGGGGGTTGAATTATACTCTATGATGGGGGCTGCAGTATACTCTATGAAGGACCATGGGGAATGAATTATTCTATATGTACTATATGGGACCTGCATTATACTGTATCGAGGACTATCTGTCCCCATCATTCTTCCTCAGCCGATGTAAAGAAACTCGGGAACAAACGTCGAACGACTTCAATATTGTTGATCAAGCTCATTTAGGGGCCTAAACTCAGCGCATGTAAATACAATAAAAATGTTTCTGTGTCATCGTGCAATATGTGAGCATTTGGTGACCCACTTTAAACATTTGTCCAGGGCCCCACTTTGTCTAAAACCGATCTGGCAAGCTAAGACACTGGAAGGAGGAACAAGATGTTTGGACACCTGTGCAATGTTTTGGGGGTAACATCCCCCTTCTTCAAAAAACCATGCATAGGGGTGCAGGCATCCTGCTCCTCCCTGCAGTGCTTAAGTGTGTAGGAGTGTCATGTACGTTTAAGGTTGCAGTATGGACCGAAAGTGAACTACCGTACTTTTTTGTATGTATCCTTGCTGGACTGTATTTTTTGCACTTTATTGAATAAAAATAATTCTATTTGAAGAATAGGTTTGTCAGGTCTTTCAATTTATATGCACAAATATTTTCCTCTACAATAAGCATCAGACACATTTTCACAATTCCAGCTGCCCCTTGGGATTTAATTTTCAGCAAATTGCATTGAAGGGTTTGTTTTATATGTGCTGGATTAGAAACATGTCTTAATTTGTATCAATTTTCTAAAATGAAATATGAAATCTATGTTCTGCATTAGGACTGAACTGTGACTAAGGGTACGCTCACATCTGCCTATATAAAGTAGCTGAGATTTTCAGGCAGAAAAGTTGGAGAGTGTCCGGTGAGTGTCATGCATTTTTTTCTCACCTATCATCTGTATGACATGCAAACCGTTTTTAACATTAGCTTTTACAGACAGTATTTCAAGCTAGTTTACGAACTAATAAAAAAATCTTATATAGAGATGTAGATAAATAGATGATAGTTAGATGTAATTGAGATATATAATCAATGCATGTTTTGTGTAGCTTGCTGTACATCTAGGTATCTAATAAATAAAATTAAAAAATGGTGTGGGGTCCCCCTTATTTTTGTTAAAAAGCTGAGGGAAAGCCAACAGCTGGGGGCTGATGTTTATAGTCTGGGAAGGGAGTAATAAACATGGAGCTTCCAAGGCTATTAACACCTTTATGACATTGGACGTACTATTCCATCCATGTGCCCTGGGAATTAATGCCCATGGACGGAATAGTATATCATACCAAGGAGACCCGACGACATCCGGTTCTCCAGAGCAGAGAGACTTCCTGTCATGCGCAGTGCATGTCAGGAAGTCTCTCAGGTTAGTGTATAGAAGCTGCATCGCTGACAGCTTCTATAGCATGCAGATCTGCATGCTATAGAAGCGATCAGCCTGCACAAAATGAGTGTCCCGTAGTGGGACAAAGTGTAAAAGATAGAATTAAATTTAAAAAAATTTAAATAATTGTAAAAATATTTTAAAAAATAATAATAAAAAAATCAATGTTTTATTTCATCAATAAATAAATATTTAAATTTAAAAAAAATCTAACCAATAAAAGTGCACATATTTAGTTTCGCCATGTCCGTAATGACCTGACCTATAAAACTGTCCCACTAGTTAACCCCCTTAGTGAACACCATTAAAAAAAAAAACAAGGCAAAAAAACAATGCTTTTTCATCATACCGGCGAACAAAAAGTGGAATAACACACAATCAAAAAGACGGATATAAATGAACGTGGTACCGCTGAAAACGTCATCTTGTCCGCAAAAAATAAGCTGCCATATAGCTCCATTGTAAGGGTCGGCCAGGACTATAGTTGTGGCCAGAGACACTAAAGCATCAGTGTCCCGGCCTTCCCTCACAGAAAATTGCAATCCACTATTCAGCGTACCTGCATCTCCAGGTTCGGATCCCCCTTGGCACTTCCCAAGCGGCGATGGCCCCTCTCCGAGGTGACTTCCAGGAATTGAGATACAGTCCATAGTAACTTGAACGGTTTCTTTACTGATAACTTCACACAAGATATCCACAGTTGGCACATTGTAGAATACACATTCATCTTTACTTGCTTCCTCAGCTCTTCCTACTTTGCTGAAGCTTCTCTATGGCACATGCCCAGGCCGAGCCATCTTTTTCCTGACCTGACCTCACCATGATGACAATTCCTTCTGCCTGTTTCGCCCCAGACTTGAAATCATCCGCCACCCGGTTTGGTTGCCTCTGGAAATGCATCCGACCCATCTGTACCGCTCCCTGTGAAGTTTCAGCATCCTTCTGTTCCTCACTCCATCCGACTCCCACCCTAATGACCACATCTTCTCTCTACTGTACTAGCCCACTGTATTGATGTCCAAAGGCCGTGGATAACTTGGGCTGTTGCTGCTTAACATTGCATGGCTGCCGAGCTGTCCTGGGCCTATAGCCCATGTGGACACCTCAGGCACTCTGGCCCCATCTGAACTAACTTCCCTTCTACTCTAACCTTAACTCTCGGCAGCCCCTCCTACACTTAACCCTATACTACTAAGAGTTCTATATAATAGAGTGCCCCCCAGTGATCCAAAAGGAGCACTACGCTTTCCCTATTCTACAAATGACAAACCCTGAAAGGTAGTAAACATTATTATACTTATGTGCAGATAAAAGCAACAATAATGATAAGACATAGAGACACACGATGGCAATACCCCAAAAAGGAGTAGCAGTACCATTTAGCAAAGAATAATAAGCACAGCAGGGATAATATTTACTTAACTCCCTTTGCACTATCACCGGAAATATAAAAAAGTTATAGCTCTCAGAATAAAGTGATGCAAAAATAATAATTTTTTTAAATAAAGTAGTCTTTATTGTATAAAAGAGCCAAAACATAAAAAAATATAAATGAGGTATCGCTGTCATCGTACTCACCTGAAGAATAATGCTGCTTTATCAATTTTACCACACACGGAACGGTATAAATGTCCACCCCCAAAAGAAATTCATGAATTGCTGTTTTTTGTTCATTCTGCCTCCCAAAAATCGGAATAAAAAGGGATAAAAAAATGTCATGTGCCCAAAAATGGTACCAATAAAAACGTCAACTTGTCCCGCAAAACACAAGACCTCCATGACTCTGTGGGCCAAAATATGGAAAAATTATAGCTGTCAAAATGTGGTGATACAAAAACTATTTTTTGCAATAAAAAGCATCTTTTAGTGTGTGACAGCTGCCAAACAGGAAAACCCGCTATAAAAACCCACTATAAATAGTAAATTAAACCCCCCTTTATCACCCCCTTAGTTAAGGAAAAATAATAAAGTTAAAAAAAAGTATTAGGGTTAGGGCTAGAGTTAGGGTTAGGGTTGGGGCTAAAGTTATGGTTATGGTTGGAGATAAAGTTAAGATAAAGGTTGAGGCTAAAGTTAGGATTAGGGCTAAAGTTAGGGTTAGGGTTGGGGCTAAAGTTTGGATTAGTTACGGTTGGGATTAGGGTTAGGGTTGGGATTAAGGCTAGGGTTGAAATTAGTGTTATGGAGGGGATTAGGGTTAGGGGTGTGTTAGGGTTAGATTTGTGGTTAGGGTTGGGATTAGGGTTAGCGATGTGTTGGGGTTACGGTTGGAGTTAGAATTGGGGGTTTTTCACTGTTTAGGCACATCAGGAGCTCTCCAAAACCGACTCAGCATACTCAGGATAAATTGTACAACAACTTTTGGGGTCCAATTTCTCCTGTTACCCTTAGTAAAATAAAACAAATTGGATCTGAATTAAATTTTTTGTGAAAAAAGTTAAATGTTAATTTTTTTAAAACATTCTAAAAATTCCTGTGAAGCACCTGAAAAGTTAATAAACTTCTTAAATGTGATTGTGAGCGCTTTGAGGGCTGCAGTTTTTAGAATGGTGTCACTTTTGGGTATTTTCTATCATATAGATCCCTAAAAGTGACTTCAAATGTGATGTGGTCCCTAAAAAATGGTGTTGTAAAAATGAGAAATCGCTGGTTAACTTTTAACCCTTATAACTTAAAAAAAAAAATTTGGTTCCAAAATTTTGCTGATGTAAAGTAGACATGTGGGAAATGTTATTTATTAACTATTTTGTGTGACATATTTGTGAAAATTCAAAGTTGCAAAATTGCAACATTTTCAAAATTTTTGCCAAATTTCCATTTTTTTCACAAATAAACACAAGTCAAATCAATGAAATTTTACCACTATCATGAAGTACAATATGTCACGACAAAACAGTGTCAGAATCACCCAGATCTATGGAAGCATTCCAGAGTTATTACCTCATAAAGGGGCAGTGGTCAGAATTGTAAAAATTGGCCTGGTTATTAACATGCAAACCACCCTTGGGGTAAAGGGGTTAAAGGGGTCTGAATACTTTCTGTACCCTCTGTAGATTACTGAACAAACATTAGGTCGATTATTGAACAAGGTAGTGCTGCAAATAGTAGTGTGATAATGAAAAATACAAATACCTGAAAGGTAACATCAGCAGGGGCTCTTAGGATCTGTGCGTCTGCCCCAGTGCATGACAGCACGGTAAACACTACTTCTGATCAGGGGTAAAATCATTACCTCCGGTCAGACAGTCACGGTTCTCATGCTGTCAAATCACTATCAAGAATAGAGGGGTTCCCATGCTGTTTTTTTAATTATTTGAACAAATAGTTGAAAAAATGGTGTGAGGTCCCCCAATTTTTGACAACCAGCCTTGCTAAAGCTCACAGCTGGGGTCTGGTATTCACAGTCTGGTAAAGGCCCATGCATACTGCCCCCCCAGCCTTAAAATAGCAGCCCATAGCCACTCAGAAAATGCGCATCCAATAGGTGCGCCAATTTAGGCGCTTTGCCCTGCTCTTACCCCTTGTCTCCTGTAATAAAAAAAAAACCCAACAATATCCATCACCTGTCCGTCATCCTGTCCCAC
The DNA here is from genome assembly GCF_039654945.1 of Dendrobates tinctorius. NCBI lineage: Eukaryota > Metazoa > Chordata > Amphibia > Anura > Dendrobatidae > Dendrobates > Dendrobates tinctorius. The sequence goes on from NW_027361743.1 coordinate 53,507,248, forward strand.
AGTCGCATCTTGGAACCTTCCAGGTTGAAAACTACAGAACCTACATGAGAAAAAATTCCTCCAATTGATTCATTTAAAAATATCAATTTTATTGAGCCATGTCTAAAAATTTAAAAGGGATGACAACGCACAAGAAAAAAACAAGCAAACATCGAGCAGGAGGATGAGTTCTGCCCTACAATAAAAGTAAGTATGTAATAATTTGCAATGAAATCTCTAAATGATAAATAACAGTAAAGTGCTTTAAATAGATGAGGGGGATATATAACATACAAGTACATAAGGGCTCAAAAGCATCCTTAGTAGTAAAGAAAAAGTAACCAGCTCACCGGTCTGCCACAGGTACACGGACAAGCGTGGATCCAATGAAGAAAGAAGAAAAATACGCTCCAGCTCCCATAAAAACTTGGATTTTTTATTTTTCCATTAAAAACATTTGAACAACGGTATGCTCTTGTGAGGCAGCTCAGGGAACAAGTGATGCATTTCGATCAATGAGATATTTATCACTGCTTGTCTACAGATGGCAATAATGAATTATTTAAACTATTGAATGACCAATAAATGAGTTGGTTCACATCACATGATAATCTCAAAGGTCCTATTCAACGAAAATACAAACACTGAAACAATTAAATTGCTGAATGACCAATCAATGAAGGCATTTACGTCACATGATGAATTCACAGGTCCTATTTAGCAAGAATATATATACAATGACAAGAACAACAAGAAAATACAATAAACTATATTTCATAATGGAACATCAATTCATTCTTTTTATTTAGTCCATTTGGAAACCTAGAATTTAAATAAAAAATCCAAAAAGCCTCCCACGTTAGACGGCGCTGCCTAGCGTCACCTCCACGTGGGGAGGCAATGATCTTTTCTATTCCAGAAACACAGAAAGTATGTGTGCTTCGGTTATGATGAAAAATCTAATGTTTTGCCACAGCAGACACATTCCGATTAGGGGCTACACTGTCAATGTCCTGTAGGTGTTCAGAAATTCTAATTTTGAGTTTTCTTGTGGTGCTGCCAATGTAAAACAAATTGCAAGCTATGCATGTAATTTTATAGACAACAAAGGTAGAATTACAATTTATATATTGTTTAATTATATGTGTCATAGTACCATTATATTTGTCAAAAGTTTTAGTGACAGACGCATGCTTGCAGGTTCTACACCTATTATGACCGCATTTAAAGAACCCTCTATATTTTAACCAGGATTTTTTGTTATTATTATTTTGAGAACCAAAAAAGGCACTTGGGGAATCCTTATTACCATTACCGTTGGTCATTCAGCAATTTAATTGTTTCAGTGTTTGTATTTTCGTTGAATAGGACCTTTGAGATTATCATGTGATGTGAACCAACTCATTCAATGGTCATTCAATAGTTTAAATAATTCATTGTTGCCATCTGTAGACAGGCTGTGATAAAGATCTCATTGATTGAAACGCGTCGCTTGTTCCCTGAGCTGCCGCACAAGAGCATGCCGTTGTTCAAATGTTTTTAATGGAAAAATAAAAAATCCAAGTTTTTATGGGAGCTGGAGCGTTTTTTTTCTCAAAAGCATCCTGCAGGACAAAGGTTGTTAATATCTGAACACAAAGACTCCCAAAGCAATGTGTAACAAGTTGATGAAACTAAAGAGTCATATCAACTTGGGAGCCTAAAAAGGATATATGGAGAGATTTCTTTGCACACCATAGCCAGTCACCAAATAAACATAATAAAAGCTAAGTAGCAATAAATATGAATACAGATATATACAGGTTAAAGAATAGACATGATTACCATATTTTTCGCTTTATAAGACGCTCCGGATTATAAGACGCACCCCAAATTTTGAGGAGAAAAATAGGAAAAAACGTTTTTTAATAAAATGGTGGTGCTTCTTATAATCCAGGCGTCTTATTGCTTACCGGTCTGTCCCCGGGTTGCTGTCGCCCACTCTGTCCCCTGGGTGCTGTCGCCCACTCTGTACCTGGTGCTGCCGCCACCGCGCTGGGTCCTCCGGGTGCCGCCGCCGCACTGGGTCCCTCGGGTGCTGCTGCTGCCGCCACCGCGCTGTGTCCCCCGGTGCCTGCCGCCGCCACCGGGCTCTGTCCCGTGCTGCGTGGGGGCTCTGCCATTCCATCCATGCCTGCGCGGTGGCTTGCTTCCTGGAAAATGGCCGCCGTGCAAGCGCAGATGGAGATCTTGGCACTGAAATCTCAGGAGATGAGATTTCAGCGCTGATATCTCATCTCCCGAGATTTCAGTGCCAAGATCTCCATCTGCGCTTGCGCGGCGGCCATTTTCCTGGAAGCAAGCCACCGCGCAGGCATGGATGGAACGGCAGAGCCCCCCACGCAGCACAGGACAGAGCCCGGTGGCAGCAGGCACCGGGGGACACAGCGCAGCAGCGGCGGCAGCAGCAGCACCTGAAGGACCCAGCGCGGCGGCGGCGGCACCCGGAGGACCCAGCGCGGTGGCGGCAAGTAACGGACACCCGCAGCGGCAGCCCAAAAAACGTATGTTTGCATTGTAAGACGCACCCCTATTTTCCCCCCAAATTTGGGGGAAAAAGTGCATCTTACAAAGCGAAAAATACGGTACATAATTACCCAGGGTCCAGACTGCTGCAATGTACCCCTTGACACGTGTTTCAAGAATCTCTTCCTCAGAAGGGCTGCGTCCAGGTTGAAAACTATTTATCCCCAGACATGGATTATGGTGTGGGACAGAAGATCGGACAGGTGAGGAATATTGTTGTTTTTTATTTTTGTTTTATTACAGGAGACACGTGATTCAGTGGAATGGGCGTTAGGTGAGTATAACTGTGATTTTTATTTTTAAATGAAAAAGGAAAAGTGTGGTTTATCTTTAGTTCATATAAAAATAATTTTACAACCAATCAGAAGCAGCGTTTGCTGCGCTGTCATGCCACATGTAATGTCACAGTGGAGCACTAAGTGTTATCACACATGAATTATACCTAAATTCATGAGGATTTGGGACTTCTCCCTCCCCGCTACCAACATGTGAATATCTTGTTTGTTATGGTGCACCGCCAATATAAACACCTCTTTCAATTTATTTAATTGCGATGGACTTTCTTTTAATATGCAATATTTATTACCAATTTCAGTGATTTTTGTCAGTTACAGACATCCTGGTGAAGTCCATGTTCGATGTCTGTGCCCGAACAGTAGGCGTTCGGTACGAACGCAGAACTTGCATGGCAGTCTCAGTGTATCCTATGTGTTGTATACAGTAGTCTTAAAATATGCTGTACAATATATATAATGCACAACCTCAGTGTATCCTATGTGATATATACAGCAATCGCAGTGTATCCTGAGTGGTGTATACCGCGGAGTTTTAGTGTATCCTATGCAGGGCCGGACTGGGACAAAAAAGCAGCCCTGCCACACAAACCCCACCAGCCCACAAACTATAACACTCCTCACCTCGATCAGTGAATTTTGCTTTACTTTGTCGTGCTCCTTAATCTCCTAAAAGGAGACATTTCAAGAGCCACATGTGAATGGCGCCACACTGCGTATGATCGACCGCAGCTGCATTTACATGCTGCTCTACATAGTTCCAATTTTCAGGATCATGGGGGTCCCAGCAGTCAGTTCTCCAGCAATTGAAAAGTTATCCCCTATCCAGAGGAGAGGGGATTATATGGGATAATGCATTTAAACCGCTTTTCCAGTATTTTATTTTTATTTGGCCATAGTAATATTTAAAATACTAAACCAAAATTGACCCTCCCAAAGTCCAATGTGGCCTCTTTGACAACAAGACAGGAGAAGTGGGTAGTGTGCAAGTCATACAGGGCTGGCTCCAGGTTTTTGAGGGACCCGGGTGAAAGTCTCAGTGGCCCCTTTAACACATACCACAATTCGTAATGCACAGATACAGCAGAGAAATATAGGTATATAATGCCAAAGATTTCACTTCTTACACTACATGAGTGATAGCTATTGTACAATAGGTCAGAAACCAGACAGTATAGTCCTCCATACAGAATAATGAGCCCCATATAATGTTCCATACAGAAAAATGAGCCCCATATATTGCTCCATACAGAATAATGAGCCCCATATAATGCTCCATACAGAATAATGAGCCCCATATAATGCTCCACACAGAATAATGAGCCCCATATAATGCTCCATACAGAATAATGAGCCCCCTTTAATGCTCCATGCAGAGTAATGAGCCCTGTTGTGAGTTCATTCTCTGGTTCAGGAGGTGGTGCGGATGGTTTGATTGGTGGAGATCTGCCACCTGAGAATGAGGATGATGATTGAATCTCAGGATTCTCAGATTGGATTTAAGAAAGTCGATGCCCTATTCAGTTGCTGGTGATTCCTTCTGGCTTGTCAGCTCTTGGTTTTCAGTCATCTAAAGCTAAGTTTTTCTGCTAATGTTCACACTTGATTTTGTTGGTCTATTCAGTTTTTTGCGTGGTCTGCCAGCCCCGGCTGGGGGCTGAGCTGAACTTCCACTCTTATTTATCAGTATTTTGCCAATTGGCTTTTTGTCCCTTACTAGTTTGGTATCTTTTTGCTCTGTCTCAGAATATTCCAGAGTGCTGATATAGTGGGAGAAGTCTAGTGACTTCAGGGTTAATTTTGCTATCAGAAGTGTTGGACATTATTTTTGTAGGGTTTTTTGCAGGTTGCAGACAGTGACTTGCCTTTCCTTTCCTGTCTAGTTAATTTGGGCCCCATCATTTGCGCAGCCTATTTTCCTGCCTGTTTTTGTGCCTTCATCTTGTTTCACCATCAATACATGTGTGGGGGCTATCTATTCCTTTGGGGTCTGCTCTGGGGCAGTTAGTTTTCCCTTTTCTTGCTTTAGGCTTATGTAGTCCTCCGGCCATGACGAGGCATCTAGGAACATCCTAGGCATGCTCCACGGCTACTGCTAGTTGTGTGGTAAGATCAGGGATCTGCAATCTGCATAGTTACCAACTTCTCTGGTTTTCTGTGGCTTAGCTTGTTTTGTTTTTTTTCTCCTCGGTGACCCATTCATAACAGAGCCCCATATATTGCTCCATACAGAATAATGAGTCCCATATAATGCTCCATACAGAATAATGAGGCCCATATAATGCTCCATAAAGAATAATGAACCCCATATAATGCTCCATACAGAATAATGAGCCCCATATATTTCTCCATACAGAATAATGAGCCCCATATAATGCTCCATAGAATATTACGGGGACCATATAATCCTCCATTCAGTGTAATGAGTCCCATATAGTGCTCCATAAAGAATAATGAGCCCCACATAATGCTCCAGAATAATGAGCCCCTTTAATGCTCCACGCAGAATAATGAGCCCCATATATTGCTCCATACATAATAATGAGCCCCATATAATGCTCCTTAGAATATTACGGGGACCACATAATCCTCCATTCAGTGTAATGAGCCCCATATAATGCTCCACACAGAATAATGCTCCATACAGAATAATGAGCCCCCTTTAATGCTCCACACAGAATAATGAGCCCCATATATTGCTCAATACAGAATAATGAGTCCCATATAATGCTCCATACAGAATAATGATTCCGATATATTGCTCCATACAGAATAATGAGCCCCATATAATGCTTCATACAGAATAATGAGGCCCATATATTGCTCCATACAGAATAATGAGTCCCATGTAATGCTCCATAAAGAATAATGAGCCCCATATAATGATCCATACAGAATAATGAGCCCAATATAATGATCCATACAGAATAATGAGGCCCATATATTGCTCCATACAGAATAATGAGGCCCATATATTGCCCCATATAATGCTCCATACAGTATTATGGGTACCACATAGTGCTCCATACAGTATAATGAGCCCTATATATTGCTCCATACAGAATAATAAACCCCATATATTGCTGCATACAAAATAATAAGCCCCATATAATATTCCATACAGTATTATGAGTACCACATAGAATCATAGAATCGTAGAGTTGGAAGGGACCTCCTGGGCCATCTGGTCCAACCCCCTGCTCAAAGCAGGATTCGCTAAATCATCCCAGTCAGATGTCTGTCCAGCCTCTGTTTGAAGACTTCCATTGAAGGAGAACTCACCACTTCTCGTGGCAGCCTGTTCCACTCATTGATCACTCTAACTGTCAAAAAGTTTTTTCTAATATCTAATCTGTGTCTCCTCCCATTCAGTTTCATCCCATTGCTTCTAGTCTTTCCTTGTGCAAATGAGAATAAAGTTGATCCTTCTACAATGTGACAGCCCTTTAAGTATTTGTAGACAGCTATTAAGTCTCCTCTCAGTCTTCTCTTTTGCAAACTAAACATTCCCAAATCCTGCAACCTTTCCTCATAAGACAGGGTTTGCAGACCGGTCACCATTCTGGTCGCTCTTTTCTGAACTTGCTCCAGTTTGTTGATGTCTTTTTTAAAATGTGGTGCTCAAAACTGGACACAATATTCCAGATGAGGTCTGACCAAAGAGGAGTAGAGGGAAATAATGACTTCACGTGATCTAGACTGTATGCTTCTGTTAATACATCCTAGAATTGCATTTGCCTTTTTTGCTGCTGCATCACACTGTTGACTCATATTCAGTCTGTGATTTATTAGCATACCCAAGTCTTTTTCACATGTGCTGTCACTTAGCCCTATTCCTCCCATTCTATATATGCTTTTTTCATTTTTATTGCCCAGATGTAGTACTTTGCATTTCTCCCTGTTAAAAACCATTCTGTTAGTTGCTGCCCACTTCTCCAGTTTATTTATATCTTTTTGAATCCTCTCTCTCTCTTCTCTAGTATTAGCTATCCCTCCTAGCTTTGTGTCATCAGCATACAGTATATTAAGCCCCATATATTGCTCCATACAGTACTATGGGTATGCCAAAGTGCTTCATACAGTATAATGAGCCCCATATATTGCTCCATACAGCATTGTGGGTACCACATAGTGTTCCATACAGTATAATGGGCTCCATATATTGCTCACCATATATTGCTCCAAGCAGTATAATGAAACCCATATAATGACCCCAAACACTATAATGAGCCCCATATAATGCTCCAAACAGTGTAATGAGCCCCACATAATACTCCATACAGTATAATGAGCCCCATACCTTGCTCCATACAGAATGAGCCCATATAATGCTCCATACAGAATAAGTTCCATATAATGCTCTGTACTTTATATGATGGGCCCTACATATTGCTACAAACAGAATGGGGATCATATAATGCTCAATATATAATGGGCCCCATATGATGCTCCATTATATGATGGGCCCTATATAATGATCCATATAAAATGGGCCCCGTATGATGCTCCATTATATGATAGGCCACATATAATGCTCCATATATAATGGGCCTCATATGATGTTCCCGTATATAATGGGCCCCATATTATGCTTTAGTATAATTGGCCCCATATGATGCTCGATACATAATGTTCCCCATATGATGCTTCAGTATATGATGGGCCCCATATGATGCTCCAGTATATGATGCTCAAAACATTTTTAAAAAAAAAACTAAAATCCTCTCCTCTCCTCGCTGGCCGCTGCTCTTCTCTGGATACCTCAGCATCGTCGTCTTCCGGCTCTCTGCATTGTGACTGTTCAGGCAGAGGGCGCACAGAAGTGAGCTCATCGCACCCTCTGAGCTGAAATGTCACAGTCAGAAGACACCGCAGCGGAGGAGCGGGAAGAGGTAAGTATTGCAAGTGCCAGGGCCATGAGCAAGCGGGGAGGGGCGGACTCTTTATTAGCCCATGTGGCAACAGTTTAGTTCCACAGCAGAAAAAGGTTATGTTATGGATCTGACACGTTGCCACATGGGCTAATAAAGAGTCCGCCGCTTTCCACAATTTATCATAGTGATAAATATTAAATATATACACATATATACATACATATATATACATACAGTGGGGCAAAAAAGTATTTAGTCAGTCAGCAATAGTGCAAGTTCCACCACTTAAAAAGATGAGAGGCGTCTGTAATTTACATCATAGGTAGACCTCAACTATGGGAGACAAACTGAGAAAAAAAAATCCAGAAAATCACATTGTCTGTTTTTTTTTTCATTTTATTTGCATATTATGGTGGAAAATAAGTATTTGGTCAGAAACAAGCAATCAAGATTTCTGGCTCTCACAGACCTGTAACTTCTTCTTTAAGAGTCTCCTCTTTCCTCCACTCATTACCTGTAGTAATGGCACCTGTTTAAACTTGTTATCAGTATAAAAAGACACCTGTGCACACCCTCAAACAGTCTGACTCCAAACTCCACTATGGTGAAGACCAAAGAGCTGTCAAAGGACACCAGAAACAAAATTGTAGCCCTGCACCAGGCTGGGAAGACTGAATCTGCAATAGCCAACCAGCTTGAAGTGAAGAAATCAACTGTGGGAGCAATAATTAGAAAATGGAAGACATTCAAGACCACTGATAATCTCCCTCGATCTGGTGCTCCACGCAAAATCCCACCCCGTGGGGTCAGAATGATCACAAGAACGGTGAGCAAAAATCCCAGAACCACGCGGGGGGACCTAGTGAATGAACTGCAGAGAGCTGGGACCAATGTAACAAGGCCTACCATAAGTAACACACTACGCCACCATGGACTCAGATCCTGCAGTGCCAGACGTGTCCCACTGCTTAAGCCTGTACATGTCCGGGCCCGTCTGAAGTTTGCTAGAGAGCATTTGGATGATCCAGAGGAGTTTTGGGAGAATGTCCTATGGTCTGATGAAACCAAACTGGAACTGTTTGGTAGAAACACAACTTGTCGTGTTTTGAGGAAAAAGAATACTGAGTTGCATCCATCAAACACCATACCTACTGTAAAGCATGGTGGTGGAAACATCATGCTTTGGGGCTGTTTCTCTGCAAAGGGGCCAGGACGACTGATCCGGGTACATGAAAGAATGAATGGGGCCATGTATCGTGAGATTTTGAGTGCAAACCTCCTTCCATCAGCAAGGGCATTGAAGATGAAACGTGGCTGGGTCTTTCAACATGACAATGATCCAAAGCACACCACCAGGGCAACGAAGGAGTGGCTTCGTAAGAAGCATTTCAAGGTCCTGGAGTGGCCTAGCCAGTCTCCAGATCTCAACCCTATAGAAAACCTTTGGAGGGAGTTGAAAGTCCGTGTTGCCAAGCGAAAAGCCAAAAACATCACTGCTCTAGAGGAGATCTGCATGGAGGAATGGGCCAACATACCAACAACAGTGTGTGGCAACCTTGTGAAGACTTACAGAAAACGTTTGACCTCTGTCATTGCCAACAAAGGATATATCACAAAGTATTGAGATGAAATTTTGTTTCTGACCAAATACTTATTTTCCACCATAATATGCAAATAAAATGAAAAAAAAACAGACAATGTGATTTTCTGGATTTTTTTTTCTCAGTTTGTCTCCCATAGTTGAGGTCTACCTATGATGTAAATTACAGACGCCTCTCATCTTTTTAAGTGGTGGAACTTGCACTATTGCTGACTGACTAAATACTTTTTTACCCCACTGTACATATATATATATACATACATATACACACAGACACACACATAATAAGCTCAGATACTGAGAATTACACCATGTATACAAGACAGAAGTATACACAGCTCCACAATATATACTGTGGTAAGTAATATCTAAGCCAAGAACAGGAAAGCATAATGGCAAAACTAAAAGCAATGGAGGAAAAAGTAAAAAATTTCCAAAACCCCGTGGATACACCTATTACATTACAGGAAGTTGCAGAGAGAATCTCTTCCATAAGATGTAGAAAAGCCGGTGGCCTGGATGGAATCCTACCAGAAATGCTGAAGTACAGCTCACCAGAAATACAGGCCGCAATGGTTAAACTCTTCAATATTGTGCTAAGTGCCGGCTACTTCCCTTGTACCTGGAACCAAGGCCTCATCACACCCATCCACAAGAATGGGGACAGGTATGACCCAGCCAACTACAGAGGAATATGTGTCAACAGCAACCTGGGAAAACTGTTCAACAGCATTCTGAACAAGAGGATCCTCAGTTTCCTCACCGAGCACAACATCCTCAGCAAGAGCCAAGCAGGGTTCATGCCAAACCACCGCACGAATGACCACATCTACATCCTGCACAGCCTCATTCAGAGACACGTCCACAATACACAGAACGGGAAGATATTTGCCTGTTTCGTGGACTTTAAAAAGGCCTTTGATTCAGTGTGGCACCCAGGATTATTCCTGAGACTGCTGGAAAGCGGAATAGGAGGAAAGACCTACGATGTTATCAAAAGCTCCTACACCGAGAACCTCTGCAGTGTGAGTGTGAACGGCAGAAGAACGGCCTATTTCCAGCAGAGCCGGGGAGTCAGACAAGGATGCAGCCTAAGCCCAACGCTCTTCAACATTTACATCAACGAGCTGGCTACCGCTCTGGAATCTTCCACAGCAACAGGTCTCACCCTCCATGATGCACAGGTGAAATTCCTGCTGTATGCAGATGACCTGCTGCTTCTGTCGCCAACCAAGAAAGGCCTCCAAGACAACCTGAAAATCTTAGTGAAATTCAGCTCCACCTGGGCACTACCAGTCAACCTAAAGAAAACCAACATCATGGTGTTCCAGAAGAGAAAGAGAAAATCAGACCAGCACCCTTCATTTGTCCTCAACAACTGCGCCCTTACAGGAACGGACAAATATACCTACCTGGGCCTAGAGATTCACCGGTCAGGGAGCTTCAAAGAAGCCATAGAGACCCTGAAAGACAAAGCATGCAAAACCTTCTATGCCATCCGAAGGAAACTCTACCATCTGAAGCCACCAGTGAGGGTCTGGTTAAAAATCTTCGACTCTATCATCGCCCCAATCCTCCTGTATGGCAGCGAAGTCTGGGGTCCTCACACCTACCCGGACTGGTCAAGGTGGGATTCTAGCCCAACAGAAATATTCCACCTGGAATTCTGCAAGCACCTTCTCCAAGTCCATCGGAGTACCTCCAACAGTGCTTGCCAGGCAGAGCTGGGCAGATTCCCTCTACACCTAACGGTTCAAAAGAGGGCACTGTCATTCCGGGCTCACCTACGTAGGAGCAATCCAAGCTCCCATCACCATAAAGCCCTGACACATGTAGGTGAAAGAGAAAAACCAGGATCCTCGGAACAGCCCACCCAAACCGAACCTGACCAGAACACCAATCACAACAACCTGACAAAAGCCGGAATCAGGAAGATGGTAGACGAAGGCCAGGAGATGTACGTAAGTGACTGGAAGAAGCTCACAGAAACTGACCATGTACCAGAGTCTACAGAGAGACTACAGACTGGCCCCATACCTGGAGAAACTCCCGGACCCCAGAGACCGCAAGATCCTGAGCCGGTATAGACTCAGCGCCCACAGTCTGGCCATCGAATCCGGCCGACACAGGCAGAGCTGCAAGCCCAGGGAGGAAAGACTGTGCCAACACTGTGACCAGGAGGCCCTGGAGGATGAGACCCACTTCCTGCTACACTGCCCCAAATACTCAGCAGTGAGGGACCCTCACTTCAGGAGACTCTCACATCTCTTGCCGGATTTCATCATCATGAAGAAGGAAGAGAAAACATATATCCTACTGGGGGAAGAAGAGAGAGCAGTGTAGATAGCAGCGCGGTAGGTGAGCGAATGCCATAGACTGCGAGAAAGACAGCCATGATATGCCATGGACTTCTATGGCCCCTACCCTGGATCTGCCCCCATCCTCCCATCCACCTTCCCTATGCCATGGACTTCTATAGCCCCCACCCTGGATCTGCCCCATCCCCCCATCCACCTTCCCTATGCCATGGACTTCTACAGCCCCATCCTGGATCTGCCCCATCCACCTTTCCTACAGCCCCTACCCAACATCCCTACAGTCCCTATCCCTATTCCCTTTTGTACACTTGCTTTGGCAAAACTAATGTGTATTTAGCCCTGCCAATAAAGCTTCTTTGAATTTGTAATATAGAGTGCAGCTGTGTATATAGTGTATAGTGGGACTCACCCTCATAGACATGCAAGTAGACATGTACAGAGAGACGCTCACACACTCACTTAGATAAGTACATAGATATGCTTATAGACACTCTTATAAACGCATGCACACAAACATGCTTATAAACAATCGCACAGAGACTCGCATGCAAGCAGACACACACGCAAGCAAACACACAAGCAGACATGCACGTAAGCAGACATGCAGTCTAGCTTGCAGGCATGCTCATAGAAATGATTATACACATGCATGCAGACATGCTTATAGACACACCCACAGACACGCTTGCAACATGCATAAAGACACACTTATAGACACACTCGCAGACATGCTCACATGCATACACGCACATAGACAGGCACACAGACACTCACGTACGCATGCAGACATACACATATACAGACACATACACAGATAAATATACATGCAGTCACATACAGTCATGGCCAAAAGTATTGACACCCCTGCAATTCTGTCAGATAATACTCAGTTTCTTCCTGAAAATGATTGCAAACACAAATTCTTTGGTATTATTATCTTCATTTAATTTGTCTTAAATGAAAAAACACAAAAAGAATTGTCCTAAAGCCAAATTGGATATAATTCCACACCAAACATAACAAAGAGGGTGGACAAAAGTATTGGCACTGTTCGAAAAATCATGTGATGCTTCTCTAATTTGTGTAATTAACAGCTCCTGTAACTTACCTGTGGCACCTAACAGGTGTTGGCAATAACTAAATCACACTTGCAGCCAGTTGACATGGATTAAAGTTGACTCAACCTCTGTCCTGTGTCCTTGTGTGTACCACATTGAGCATGGAGAAAAGAAAGAAGACCAAAGAACTGTCTGAGGACTTGAGAAACCAAATTGTGAGGAAGCATGAGCAATATCAAGACTACAAGTCCATCTCCAAAGACCTGAATGTTCCTGTGTCTACCGTGCGCAGTGTCATCAAGAAGTTTAAAGCCCATGGCACTGTGGCTAACCTCTGTAGATGTGGCCGGAAAAGAAAAATTGACAAGAGATTTCAATGCAAGATTGTGCGGATGTTGGATAAAGAACCTCCACTAACATCCAAACAAGTTCAAGCTGCCCTGCAGTCCGAGGGTACAACGGTGTCAACCCGTACTATCCGTCGGCATCTGAATGAAAAGGGACTGTATGGTAGGAGACCCAGGAAGACTCCCCTTCTTACCCCGAGACATAAAAAAGCCAGGCTGGAGTTTGCCAAAACTTACCTGAAAAAGCCTAAAACATTTTGGAAGAATGTTCTCTGGTCAGATGAGACAAAAGTAGAGCTTTTAGGGCAAAAGCATCAACATAGAGTTTACAGGAATAAAAAGAGGCATTCAAAGAAAAGTACACGGTCCCTACAGTCAAACATGGTGGAGGTTCCCTGATGTTTTGGGGTTGCTTTGCTGCCTCTGGCACTGGACTGCTTGACCGTGTGCTTGGCATTATGAAGTCAGAAGATTACCAACAAATTTTGCAGCATAATATAGGGCCCAGTGTGAGAAAGCTGGGTCTACCTCAGAGGTCATGGGTCTTCCAGCAGGACAATAACCCAAAACACACTTCAAAAAGCACTAGAAAATGGTTTGAGAGAAAGCTGCCCTGCAGTCCGAGGGTACAACGGTGTCAACCCGTACTATCCGTCGGCATCTGAATGAAAAGGGACTGTATGGTAGGAGACCCAGGAAGACTCCACTTCTTACCCCGAGACATAAAAAAGCCAGGCTGGAGTTTGCCAAAACTTACCTGAAAAAGCCTAAAACATTTTGGAAGAATGTTCTCTGGTCAGATGAGACAAAAGTAGAGCTTTTAGGGCAAAAGCATCAACATAGAGTTTACAGGAGAAAAAAGAGGCATTCAAAGAAAAGTACACGGTCCCTACAGTCAAACATGGCGGAGGTTCCCTGATGTTTTGGGGTTGCTTTGCTGCCTCTGGCACTGGACTGCTTGACCGTGTGCTTGGCATTATGAAGTCAGAAGATTACCAACAAATTTTGCAGCATAATATAGGGCCCAGTGTGAGAAAGCTGGGTCTACCTCAGAGGTCATGGGTCTTCCAGCAGGACAATAACCCAAAACACACTTCAAAAAGCACTAGAAAATGGTTTGAGAGAAAGCACTGGAGACTTCTAAGGTGGCCAGCAATGAGTCCAGACCTGAATCCCATAGAACACCTGTGGAGAGATCTAAAAATGGCAGTTTGGAGAAGGCACCCTTCAAATATCAGGGACCTGGAGTAGTTTGCCAAAGAAGAATGGTCTAAAATTCCAGCAGAGCATTGTAAGAAACTCATTGATGGTTACCGGAAGCAGTTGGTCGCAGTTATTTTGGCTAAAGGTTGTGCAACCAGGTATTAGGCTGAGGGTGCCAATACTTTTGTCTGGCCCATTTTTGGAGTTTTGTGTGAAATGATCAATGTTTTGCTTTTTGCTTCATTCTCTTTTGTGTTTTTTCATTTAAGACAAATTAAATGAAGATAATAATACCAAAGAATTTGTGTTTGCAATCATTTTCAGGAAGAAACTGAGTATTATCTGACAGAATTGCAGGGGTGTCAATACTTTTGGCCATGACTGTACATATTTGGACTTATATACAAAAAAATCTTATAAAATTCATATCTATAGACATATAAATATACGGAAACAACATTCATGTACACACTTATTAGGGGAGGGGGTTTTTTTCGCAACTGCAAACGCAAAGGAGCTGCTACTGCAGCGTGGCGTGGACACTGCCGCTAAGCGACAAGGCCAAGGCGCAAGTGCAATGTCGGACGCTAGCAGCTGTGGATGTTGCAGCAGAGGAGCGCTGATTCTAAACTCAGTCCCTATCTACATGCGTAATATCAGAGGGAAGAGGTTTAATAATGAGTCATGCACCAGAATCATACATCCGCCCTCATACACACAGCAGCAAGTAAGTCTATACTAGCGCATGGCGGAACAGCCATGCGCGCCTTTTATAGCAGCCGGGACCTTCCGCAAGCCTCCAGATCTCTGAGATGGACCAATGAGATCCGGAGCGGGACCTGAGCACATGACTCCCGATCTCCAATGGGAGATCGTCCCATGAGCATGCTCAGTAGGAAGACAGAAGGACTTAGCCTCAGGAGAGATTTGCTGCAAGGCAATCTCCTCTGCAGTAGATAAACAGCAGGAGACTGCAGAATGTGAGGGTCTGGATCCCTGCTGAGTAAACGCATAAATCCGATGGCTAACACTTTGTGAGCTGTGTGATATTAACCCTTCACTCTGCCCTGTCCTTCAAACTGCACATCCAAGCTCTCTCCACCTCCTGCCGCCTCCAGCTCAAAAATATTTCCAGAATCCATCCCTTCCTCAACCCTCACTCTACTAAAATGCTTGTGCATGCCCTCATCATCTCCCGTCTCGACTACTGCAACATCCTTTTCTGTGGCCTCCCTGCTAACACCCTTGCACCTCTCCAGTCCATCCTTAACTCTGCTGCCTGACTAATTCATCTCTACTCCTCCACTTCTCCCCTCTGCAAATCTCTTCACTGGCTCCCACTCCCTCAGAGTAAGCAATTCAAATGACTAATACTGACCTACAAGGCCATCTATAACCTGTCTCCCACATATATCTCTGAACTAATCTCCAAATACCGTTCATCACGTAATCTCCGATCCTCCCAATCTGACGCTGGCCAGTACCAGGCTACCAGCGTCAGAGCAGATTTTTTTTCCCTGCACTACTCAGCAGTGACTACCATCCCCTGCCAGGGATCCGCTTCTCTGCAGAGGGGCATATGCCCCCCAGGCGGCTCCACCAGCAGCTCTGCACGGACACAAGACGGACTGTTTCTTCCCCCGGGCCAGGCCTGAAATAAAAAGTAAAAAATAAACTGCAAATAATGCATAAAGGTAATAATAATAAGCATATTTAGTAAACATAATTTTGATCAAAATATTGTGCAAGCCATACCGCCACGTCACGGCAACCCTTGTGGGACAGTCCTACTCTAGTATTTAACCTTTTCACTTGCCAAGTGACGTGAATGTGAACAAGGATCGAGGGACTGACCCACTAGTAAAAGCATAGGCCAGACTGGATGGTTTTCCCAGCTCAGAAAGAGGGCGGTTACACACTTATATGCACTGAATGCACAATGAAATGAATAAAAAAACTGGAGTCTGAACTGAGAAAGTAAATTAATGTGTATGCACAATGTAAGTGCATATTAACACATGACCATTAACCAGAGAAAACAAAAAGCAAAAAACACAAATATCCTGAAATAAAAAGTAAAAAATAAACTGCAAATTACATTGTGCATACACATTAATTTACTTTCTCAGCTCAGACTCCAGTTTTTTTTAATTCTATGAAGATGGAGAAATTACTCTCTCCTTCTTCCGCACCTGAGTTGAGATTCTCTCGGATCATACTCAGTATTATTAGCATTATCAGCCTTTTTCTCTCGCATGAGAGAATCAATGGCTGTGTGAGAGTATCCTAACACTTATTTTTTTTCCTGTCTGGATTTGACAACTGACGCGTTTTTTAAATCTGCAGCATGTCAATTCTTTCAGCTTTTTTGACAGCATTTTTTAGCCATAAAAAGTAACGAGAATGTAAAAAAACTGTAAAAAGTGCATGAAATGTTTATGTAATGTTTTTCAAGCATTTGTGGTGAATCAAAATAACTTTAATAAACATGTATTGTAGCTAAAGCATACTTATAATCCCCATCCAAAAATGCTATAAAAAATTAATTGAAATCCCAGTGAAAAATGACAAAGAAATCGAAGAGACATGTATGGCCAATTTTGATCCGAGTGTTAGTCTGCAGCATGTCAACCCTATTAGCAATTATGCAGCGTTCTTCACCCGTTCCATGCTTCATTAAGGCATTGCTTTTTCTTGTGCGAATGCTATCTGGGTTTTCATAAATAACACTAGTAGCTAGGGCAGACTTTATGGTTGATCACTTGTCCAACTTTTATTTGTTGGGCCAAGCATGGAGGCTTGTCTGATATTGATCCGAGTATTGGATCAAACTCATTTTTGTAGGTCTATAGATCCAGAGAAAAAATCTAACAGCACTCAGATGCCACCCACGTGCTGTCCATTTTTCACGCACTGTTTGATAGGAGAACCTTGAGAAACGGAAATCAGTTTTGATTTTCATCCAAGAAAAGCTATTGGAATTCCGACAAAACTCTGTTGGTAGAAACTAAACTTTGATGAATCTGATATAAAACACTGATGAAACACGGACATTTTTTGCGTACGAGAAAAATCACCGATGTCAGAATTAATCTGTTTAAAGAAGTGAGCTCTTTGGTTTTGTGATGATTCATCTACTTTCTGCATGAATACATGAGGTGTCAGTGATCACAGTCCGTGTACAATGTCATGTCTGAAAACTGAAGCCCAGTGGGCCCGTCACAATTCCCATAAATCAGACTGGTGAATGAAATAGAGCACTTAATTAATGTAGCAGAACAGACTTGGAGGAGCAGCCGCCCTGTCTGTTTCCAATTTTCATATTGAGGTTAAGTAGCGTGAGATAAAATTGTTTTCTTTATGAAAAAGAACTGGCAGAGAAAGAGCATTAAACATAGGATCTAAAAATACCTCTTCTTCTGAATTGGCCTTTTATCAAGTACGCTTTTAGGCCTAGCGATGATCCATAATGGGGCAGTGGTGGGCAATTACTTTTCCTGAGTGGCCACATGAGAGACCGAACCAATAGGCTGAAATTAATTCTGCTCAATATTAATATCAATATATTAAATATAATATATTATTGATAATTACATTATTTGCATCACTGAATATTGAGCAGAATTAAGTATGCTGACATCCCCAATACAGTTCCTTCTTTATATCGTATGAGCCCCCACAGCCCATTATATACTGTAAGAGCTCTCAGACAGCCTCCTTATATACAGCATTAGCCCCACACAGCCTCCTTATTTTCAGCATTAGCCCCACACAGCCTCCCTATATAATGTATGAGCCCCACACAGCCTCCCCATATACTACATGAGCCCCACACAGCCTCTCCATATACAGCATGATCCCCTCACAGCCTCCCTATATACAGCATGAGTACCACACAGCCTTCCTATATATGGCATGAGCCTACACAGCCTCCCTATATACGTCATGAGCCCCACACAGCCTGCCTGTATATACAGCATGAGCCCTACAGTCTCTCCATATACAGCATGAGCCCCACACAGCCTCCCTGTCTACAGCATGAGACCCACACAGCCTCCCCATATACAGCATGAGCCCCACATAGCCTCCCTATATATACTACATGAGCCCCACACAGCCTCCCTATATACAGCATGAGCCCCACACAGTCTCTCCATATACAACATGAGCCTCACACAGCCTCCCTATATACTGCATGAGCCCCACACAGTCTCCCTATATACACTGCATGAGTTCCCCACAGCCTCCCTTTATACTGCATGTGACCCACACAGCTTCCCCATATACAGCATGAGCCCTACACAGCCTCCCCCTATATAGCATGAGCCCCACACAGCCTCACTACATGCTGCATGATCCCCACACAGCCTCCCTATATACAGCATGAGCCCCTCACAGCCTCCCCATATACAGCATGAGCCATACACAGCCTCCCTATATACTGCATGAGCCCCCACACAGCCTCCCCATATATAGCATGAGCCCCACACAGCCTCCCTGTATACAGCATGAGACCCACACAGCCTCCCCATATACAGCATGAGACCCACATAGCCTCCCTATATATACTTCATGAGCCCCACACAGCCTCCCTATATACAGCATGAGCCCCACACAGTCTCTCCATATACAACATGAGCCCCACACAGCATTCCCATATACAGCATGAGCCCCACACACAGTCTCCCTGTATACAGCATGAGACCCACACAGCCTCCCCATATACAGCATGAGCCCCACATAGCCTCCCTATATATACTACATGAGCCCCACACAGTCTCTCCATATACAACATGAGCCCCACACAGTCTCTCCATAAACAACATGAGCCCCACACAGCCTCCCTATATACAGCATGAGCCCCTCACAGCCTCCCCATATACAGCATGAGCCATACACAGCCTCCCTATATACTGCATGAGCCTCCACACAGCCTCCCCATATATAGCATGAGCCCCACACAGCCTCCCTGTATACAGCATGAGACCCACACAGCCTCCCCATATACAGCATGGGACCCACATAGCCTCCCTATATATACTTCATGAGCCCCACACAGCCTCCCTATATACAGCATGAGCCCCACACAGTCTCCCTGTATACAGCATGAGACCCACACAGCCTCCCCATATACAGCATGAGCCCCACATAGCCTCTCTATATATACTACATGAGCCCCACACAGCCTCCCTATATACAGCATGAGCCCCACACAGTCTCTCCATATACAACATGAGCCCCACACAGCCTCCCTATATACTGCATGGGCCCCACACAGTCTCCCTATATACACTGCATGAGTTCCCCACAGCCTCCCTTTATACTGCATGAGCCCCACACAGCCTCCCCATATACAGCATGAGCCCTACACAGCCTCCCCCTATATAGCATGAGCCCCACACAGCCTCCCTACATGCTGCATGATCCCCACAAAGCCTCCCTATATACAGCATGAGGCCCACACAGCCTCCCCATATACAGCATGAGCTATACACAGCCTCCCTATATACTGCATGAGCCCCACACAGCCTCCCCATATATAGCATGAGCCCCACACAGCCTCCCTGTATACTGCATGAGCCCACACAGCCTCCCTATATACAGCATGAGCCCCACACAGTCTCTCCATATACAACATGAGCCCCACACAGTCTCCCCATATACTGCATGAGCAATACACAGCCTCCCTGTATACTGCATGAGCCCCACACAGCCTCCCTGTATACTGCATGAGCCCACACAGCCTCCCTATATACGGCATGAGCCCCACACAGCCTCCCTGAATATAAAGCATGAGCCCTACACAGTCTCTCCATATACAACATGAGCCCCACACAGCATTCCCATATACAGCATGAGCCCCACATAGCCTCCCTATATATACTGCATGAGCCCCACACAGCCTCCCTATATACAGCATGAGCCCCACACAGTCTCTCCATATACTGCATGAGCCCCAGACAGTCTCCCTACATACACTGCATGAGTTCCCCACAGCCTCTCTTTATACTGCATGAGCCCCACACAGCCTCCCCATATACAGCATGAGCCCTACACTGCCTCCCCCTATATAGCATGAGCCCCACACAGCCTCGAAACCAGGGGAAGAGTCTTGAGGAGATCATTTGCATATTCCAAGTGCCTTCTGGGATAAGTGAAGAGTCTCCGCGAGCTCAACGATCACTGGGTTTTGGCCGTTGCAGCTGAAAAGAGGAAATCGGAGAAACCAGGGGAAGAGTCTTGAGGAGATCATTTGCATATTCCAAGTGCCTTCTGGGATAAGTGAAGAGTCTCCGCGAGCTCAACGATCACTGGGTTTTGGCCGTTGCAGCTGAAAAGAGGAAATCGGAGAAACCAGGGGAAGAGTCTTGAGGAGATCATTTGCATATTCCAAGTGCCGAATTTTGGCTCATCTTTCATCTTTTTAAGAAATCTCAAGATGGAAGAGGCCAGGAGCCATTTGGTGAGCTGCATTTCTTGCTACATGTTCACAGATTTACCAGTGGAAAAGCCAAACTTCACATGCCACAAATGCAAGCTTGTGACCCTGTTGGAGGAAAAGTTGCAAAATCTCGAAGAGAGGTTAGCTACGTTGAAGATCATTAAGGAAGGTGAAGAGTTCTTGGACAGAGCAGAATTATCTCTTCATGTTACAGAAAGAGAGGAAATTCGAAGTGCACCTGAAGAAACAGAGGAATGGAGACATGTGACCCAGAGAAGCAGGAGGATCAGGAGGCAGTCAGCACCCATACTGCTCAGAAACCAGTACCAGGCTCTCACGCAGGAAAATGATGAAGAAATACATCAGGATAAGACTTTGCCAACAAACAGCAACCTTGTACGCCTTCAGAGTCCTCCTGGATGGAGAAAGAAAAATGTTGTGAAGAAGAAACGGAGAGTGGTGGTCATGGGGGATTCCCTGTTGAGAGGAACAGAGGCCGCTATCTGCAGACCGGATATAACTTCAAGAGAAATGTGCTGTCTTCCAGGTGCAAAAATTAAAGATGTGTCTGACAGGATATCAGGACTCTTCAGACCTACAGATGACTACCCATTCCTGCTACTACATGTGGGGACAAATGACACCGCAAGAAACGACCTGGAAACCATCTGCAGAGACTTTGAAGACTTAGGCAAGAAAGTGAAAGAACTGGGAGCGCAGGTGGTCTTCTCTTCCATCCTCCCAGTGGATGGCCATGGAACAAGGAGGTGGAATAAGATTCTGCAGGTGAACAACTGGCTACGTCGATGGTGCCGTCAGCAACGATTTGGATTTCTGGATCACGGAGTGAACTACTTATACGATGGACTACTTGCTAGAGATGGGGTGCACCTTACGAAGACTGGAAAGCAGGTATTTGGAAGTCGCCTTGCTACACTTGTAAGGAGAGCTTTAAACTAGAACAACATGGGAAGGGAAGCAAAAGACCAGAAAAAGCCATACACCTGACAAATGCTACTGAGAACTCTGCTATTAGAAGTGGAAAGGAAGAACAAAGACGAAAGAATCTAATTAAAAAAAATATTGGAGAAGGAGAAACCAATCACAAACTAAAATGTTTCTATACTAATGCACAAAGCATGGGCAACAAACAAGGAGAATTGGAACTACTAACACAGGAAAAGAAATATGATGTCATTGGAATCACTGAAACTTGGTGGGACAATACACATGATTGGAATACAAGACTAGAAGGATACAACTTATTTGCAAGAAACAGACTTGATAAACGAGGAGGGGGTGTCGCATTGTATGTTAGAAATGCGTATATCTGCACAGAGATTGAAGCTTCAGAGACTGGGAGTTCTGTGGAAACTGTTTGGGTAAGAATACAAGGACAGAACAATGGAAAGGACACCATTGTAGGCATTTACTACAGGCCGCCTGTGCAAGCTGAAGATATGGATGAACTCTTTATGCATCAGATGGCCAAGTTCTCCAAAAAATATGACATAGTTGTCATGGGAGATTTCAACTATCCAGACATTTGTTGGGAATCTCTCTCAGGCAAAACTAACAGGTCAAGGAAATTCTTATCCTCTCTTGCTGACAACTTTATCTTCCAAAAGGTAAAGGAGAAAACAAGGGGAACTGCTACCTTGGATCTAATCCTTATAAACAGGGAGGAAATGGTTGAGGAGGTAAAAGTGGCTGGGACCCTAGGAGGTAGCGACCATGCTATTTTAGAATTTTGGATAACTAGAGGCGGAAGACCTGTGAAGACTCAGACGTCAAGGTTAGATTTCAGAAAGGCAGATTTTAAGGGATTCAGAAAGAGAATTGGAGGGATCCAATGGCTGGATATCCTTAAAGACAAAAATGTCCAGGAAGGATGGGAAATCTTGAAAAATGAAATTCTCAAAGCACAGTTGTTAACAATTCCGAAAAGAGGGAAGAATAGGAAGCATTTAAGGAAACCAGGATGGATGAACACAGAACTTAAGCACATGCTAAAAAGGAAGCAAAAAATGTTTATAAAATGGAAAGAAGGAGGCATATCTAAAGAAGAATATAATGCTGTCTGCAGAACCTGCAAGGCACAAATCAGATTATCTAAAGCTGAAAATGAATTGAGGCTTGCAAGAGATGTCAAAAGCAATAATAAAGGATTTTGGGGATATGTCAAAAGTAAAAGAAAAGTCAAAGATGCTATAGGATTTTTACAGGATGAAAATGATGAAATGGTAAGACAGGATGTTGAGAAGGCTGAACTTTTAAATTCCTATTTTGCATCTGTTTTCTCTCAGAAAGGAAATGTAACATCAACTGTTATTCACTGTCCTATTAAGGGAATAGAAGAATCCAGGATATCTATAAACAGAAAGATAGTGAGGAAACACTTAGCTAACCTAAATGTATTCAAGTCTCCAGGTCCAGATGAATTACACCCCAGAGTACTGAAGGAGATAGCAGAAGAAATTTTTGAACCCCTCTCCATAATCTTTGAAAATTCTTGGAGAACAGGAGAAGTGCCAGAAGACTGGAGAAGAGCAAATGTTGTTCCTATCTTCAAAAAGGGGAAGAAGGTGGACCCAGGCAACTATAGGCCGGTGAGTCTGACTTCTATACCAGGAAAGATCTTTGAACAAATTATTAAACAACATGTATGTCAATACCTGGATAAGAATGAAGTGATTAAACAGAGTCAGCATGGGTTTGTAACTAATAAGTCATGTCAGACTAATTTAATTTCCTTCTATGATGGTATTACTGATTGGGTGGATCAAGGAAATGCTGTAGATATAGTATATCTTGACTTCAGCAAAGCATTTGACAAAGTCTCTCATACAATCCTTATTGAAAAAATGACTAAGTATGGAATGGACAAGGCAACTGTTAGGTGGATTCATAACTGGCTTAGTGATCGGACCCAAAGAGTGGTTGTAAATGGCTGCACATCCAGTTGGAAGAATGTCTCAAGTGGGGTACCACAGGGCTCTGTCCTGGGCCCTGTATTGTTCAACATCTTTATCAACGATTTAGATGAAGGAATTGAGGGTAAACTGATTAAATTTGCTGATGACACAAAGCTAGGAGGGATAGCTAATACTAGAGAAGAGAGAGAGAGGATTCAAAAAGATTTAAATAAACTGGAGAAGTGGGCAGCAACTAACAGAATGGTTTTTAACAGGGAGAAATGCAAAGTACTACATCTGGGCAATAAAAATGAAAAAAGCATATATAGAATGGGAGGAATAGGGCTAAGTGACAGCACATGTGAAAAAGACTTGGGTATACTAATAGATCACAGACTGAATATGAGTCAACAGTGTGATGCAGCAGCAAAAAAGGCAAATGCAATTCTAGGATGTATTAACAGAAGCATACAGTCTAGATCACGTGAAGTCATTATTTCCCTCTACTCCTCTTTGGTCAGACCTCATCTGGAATATTGTGTCCAATTTTGGGCACCACATTTTAAAAAAGACATCAACAAACTGGAGCAAGTTCAGAAAAGAGCGACCAGAATGGTGACCGGTCTGCAAACCCTGTCTTATGAGGAAAGGTTGCAGGATTTGGGAATGTTTAGTTTGCAAAAGAGAAGACTGAGAGGAGACTTAATAGCTGTCTACAAATATCTAAAGGGCTGTCACATTGTAGAAGGATCAACTTTATTCTCATTTGCACAAGGAAAGACTAGAAGCAATGGGATGAAGCTGAATGGGAGGAGACACAGATTAGATATTAGAAAAAACTTTTTGACAGTTAGAGTGATCAATGAGTGGAACAGGCTGCCACGAGAAGTGGTGAGTTCTCCTTCAATGGAAGTCTTCAAACAGAGGCTGGACAGACATCTAACTGGGATGATTTAGCGAATCCTGCTTTGAGCAGGGGGTTGGACCAGATGGCCCAGGAGGTCCCTTCCAACTCTACGATTCTATGATTCTATGATTCTATGATTCCCTACATGCTGCATGATCCCCACACAGCCTCCCTATATACAGCATGAGGCCCACACAGCCTCCCCATATACAGCATGAGCTATACACAGCCTCCCTATATACTGCATGAGCCCCACACAGCCTCCCCATATATAGTATGAGCCCCACACAGCCTCCCTGTATACTGCATGAGCCCACACAGCCTCCCTATATACAGCATGAGCCCCACACAGTCTCTCCATATACAACATGAGCCCCACACAGTCTCCCCATATACTGCATGAGCAATACACAGCCTCCCTGTATACTGCATGAGCCCCACACAGCCTCCCTGTATACTGCATGAGCCCACACAGCCTCCCTATATACGGCATGAGCCCCACACAGCCTCCCTGAATATAAAGCATGAGCCCTACACAGTCTCTCCATATACAACATGAGCCCCACACAGCATTCCCATATACAGCATGAGCCCCACATAGCCTCCCTATATATACTGCATGAGCCCCACACAGCCTCCCTATATACAGCATGAGCCCCACACAGTCTCTCCATATACTGCATGAGCCCCAGACAGTCTCCCTACATACACTGCATGAGTTCCCCACAGCCTCTCTTTATACTGCATGAGCCCCACACAGCCTCCCCATATACAGCATGAGCCCTACACTGCCTCCCCCTATATAGCATGAGCCCCACACAGCCTCCCTACATGCTGCATGATCCCCACACAGCCTCCCTATATACAGCATGAGCCCCTCACAGCCTCCCCATATACAGCATGAGCCATACACAGCCTCCCTGTATACTGCATGAGCCCACACAGCCTCCCTATACACAGCATGAGCCCCACACAGCCTCCCTCTATATAGCATGAGCCCCACACAGCCTCCCTACATGCTGCATGATCACCACACAGCCTCCCTATATACAGCATGAGCCCCCACACAGCCTCCCCATATATAGCATGAGCCCTGCACAGCCTCCCTGTATACTGCATGAGCCCACACAGCCTCCCTATACTCAGCATGAGCCCCACACAGCCTCCCTCTATACAGAATGAGACACACACAGCCTCCCCATAAACAACATGAGCCATACACAGCCTCCCTGTATACAGCATGGGCCCGACACAGCCTCCCCATATTTAGCATGAGCCCCACACAGCCTCCCTATATACACCATGAGCCCCACACATCATCCCCATATACAGCATGAGCCATACACAGCCTCCCCATGTACAGCATGAGCCCCACACAGCCTCCCCATGTACAGCATGAGCCCCACACAGCCTCCCTATATACACCATGAGCCCCACACATCATCCCCATATACAGCATGAGCCATACACAGCCTCCCCATATACACTGCATGAGCCCCATACAGCCTTTCTACATAAAGCATGAGCCCCACACAGCCTCCCTGTATACTGCATGAGCCTCACAATGACTCCCCATGTCCAGGATAAGGTCCTCATAGCCTCCCATGTCCAACATGAGACCGCCATAGCCTCCAAATGTCCAGCCAAACATCCTATACTCATGAAAAAAAAGAACACCACATACTCACCTCGGTCCCTTTCCCCGTCAGGCTGAGTTCACACGTGGCGTTTTTTTCGCGTTTCCGCGGCTGTTTTAACCGCGCGATTTTGCCGCGAAAACGCGAAAAATAAGCATCCCATGCATTCCTATGGGATTCCGCAATGCTGTGCTAATGCTGCGGTTTTTACCGCGGCGGAATCGCTTCGCGGTAAAAACCGCAGCATGCTCATTAATTTGCGGAATCGCGGCGATCCCGCACCCATAGGAATGCATTGTTCCGCTTACTTCCCGCATGTGGCTGTGCAAACCATGCGGAAAGTAAGCAGAACAATTGCGGATGGTACCCACGGTCCGGAGGAGACGAGACTGTCCTCCGGGCTTTGGGTACCATATCCCTGTAAAAAATAGAATTTAAAATAAAAAATATTGTTATTCTCACCCTCCGACGTCCCGCGCAGTCTTCCCGCTTCTCTTCACGCTCCGGTCCCAGTAGTCCTTTGCGAAAATGCTCGCGATGACGTCCGTTCTCGCGGGATCGCGAAGTCTCGCGGTCATTCGAGCGACGTCATCGCGAATTACCGCGAGACGTCGCGATCCCACGAGAACTGATGTCATCGCGGGCATTTTCGCAAAGGATTACTGGGAACGGATGCGCGGGACGTCGGAGGGTGAGAATAACACCATTTTTTATTTTTTTTTTACATTCTATCTTTTACTACTGATGCTGCATAGGCGGCCTCAGTAGTAAAAAGTTGGTCACACTCGTCAAACACTATGTTTGACGAGTGTGACCAACCTGTCAATCAGTTCTCCAAGCGATGCTACAGATCGCTTGGAGAACGCTAGCATTCTGCAAGCTAATTACGCTTGCAAAATGCTAGTTTTTCCGCAGGAAAATCGCGGGAATTTAAAATGCGATTTTCCCGCGGACTGGAATTCCGGAATTCTCGCGGTAATTTCCGCGAGAGTTCCGGTACGTGTGCACTTAGCCTCACTCTGTTTCTGTTCCTGCCTCCGCTGCGCTGACTCTCCGCAGTACACTGCTGATGTGATGAAATGACATCATCTTGTCAGCTGTTTCACATGGTGATTGGTGGAGGAAGTGGCCGGAGGGTCCTCTTCAATCAACACAGTCAGTGCAGATGGAGACAGCAGAGACAGCGAGTGGGCGAGCGTGGGAGGGCATGGTGTGGCCCATAGCCCACTGTTTTCTGGCCCCTTGGCTTCCTCGGTCCACGTATCGGACTGGAACAGTCCGAGTGCCGGATGTGGCCTGCAGGCCGCACTTTTCCCAGGTTTGATATGGGGGGGTACTATGTAGGCTTCCAGCTACTTGAAGCAACGTTATGGTTGTTTTCTAAGCTGGTAAAATGTTGCCACCTTTGTAGCCATCTGTAAAGAGTCAAATAACCAAGCATGTACATAATTAGTCTTATTAAAGATCTGTCACCAGATCTCTGTCACCTAATCTGAGAGCAGCATAATGGAGAGTCAGAGACCCTAGTTTCAGCCAGGTCATTTTCTAGGCTGCTTCCTGTAGTTTTGATAAAATAACAGTGTTAACAGCAAGAGATTATCACTAAACATGAGTTACTTGGTGCCATATAATCCTCCTTCTCTGTGTAACTGAAACGATGGCCGGGGGACCCACACAATGTAGGGAGACTACAGTAAGCAAGATGAGGTGCAAACAACAAAGGGTTAATTTATTTACAGGCAAGGAATGCACTGTTAAGAAAGTGTAAACAGGGGTATGCAATGACAAAACAATTTTCAAAAGTGATATTCTCTAGCTGGGCCGTACAAATGGCACGGAGCACCAACTATTACAGATCAGTGTATTTTTCAAAAGGCAAAACAATACAATAAAGTACAGTATGCTGTTACTCTAACTATAGCCTGACTGGCGCTGCTACTCCGGCCGCACGGCTACCATGCTCTGTCTATTGCAGCCTATCCTAAGCTCTAAACATGTGCGCACATGGGGTTAACACTCACTGTAAAGTTGGTGTCTCAGTTCCTTCCTGGGGGCCCCCTGCAGTTCTCTGCAAGATGATGCGACGTCCTCCCTGGAAGCTCTGTGCAACGTGGTCTTGTCCTTGTGTGAAGATTCCAAGTCTGCTCCTAGAAATGGTGAATTCTCTCCTCTGAATTTGTTCCTTGTAGATCTTCGTGGCTCCTCGCAGCAATAAGGGAAAGACACCTTCGCTAGCCCCAGAAGAGTATACAAATTCCCACAAGTTCAGTCAGTTACAAGCTGCACGTTATTCTCCTCACAGCTCACAGCACACCAGCTTCCTGCAGACTCCCAGTTCAGAACACTCAGTGGAAAAACAGCCCCTCTCCTCTCCATAGCCGGAGGAGCAAACCAAAACCAGTCTTATTGCAGGGAGATCCAAATGTCCCATTGCTCTAGCCAAGGGGGTTCTGTCTCTTAAAATGACAGTTTATCTCTACTGTCCATAGCAATGCCACCCCCTTACATAACACCTCCAGTGAGTGGCAGCTTTCTGTCTATCCATAGTGTAAACAGAAGTCAATCCATCAGAAGTGTGGCCGGGGTTATACGGAGCTCAGCATTCAGAGAACTGCTAGATCTGCAACATAGAAAACAGTGATTTTATCCAAACTGCAGCAAGCAGCCCAGTAAGTGATAGATAGCTGGAATCAGAGTCTTTGCCCCCTACTTCATACTGCTCTCAGATGGGGTAGCAAAAACCTGATGACAGATAAAATGGCCACTTCCTTTCAAATAGCAGAAACATTGCAATGTACAGCGGGAAAAAAGTATTTAGTCAGCCACCAATTGTGCAAGTTCTCCCACTTAAAAAGATGAGAGAGGCCTGTAATTGACATCATAGGTAGACCACAACTATGATACACAAAATGAGAAAAGAAATACAGAAAATCACCTTGTCTGATTTGGCAAGATTTATTTTACAAAGTTTGGTGGAAAAATAAGTATTCGGTCATTAACAAAAGTTCATCTCAATACTGTGTTATTTATCCTTTGTTGGCAACGACAGAGGTCAGGCATTTTCTGTAAGGCTACTTTCACACATCAGGTTTTCGGCGTCAGGCGCGATCCGGCGTCGTGCCGGAATGCCGGATCCGGCAAATGTTTTGTAAAACCTGAAGTGCCGGATCCGGTTTTCTGCCGGATCCGTCTTGTTCTTGACAGACAAAACCGGATCCGTCTCATCCGGTTCATCCGTTTTTCTATCCGTTTTTCTATCCGTTTTTCGACGGATTACGCCGGATCCGGTTTTTAAAATTGACCCTTGTGGCCTTCCGAACGGGATTGGCTACTGGAAAACTAGATATAGCATGTTCCTACAGCCCTTCTTTGACAGGTTGTAGAGAAGAAAGTGCAGGTTGGAGAGAAGAGCAAGTTACTGGCGAAGATGGATGTTGTCATTGGAAATATTACCACTAGAAGTTCTGTGACGGTTTCAGGGACAATTTTCCACTATACTTTATGTCACCTCAAGGCAGAGTACACTGGGATGACAGAGTGTGAGAGATTTTTGCCCTAAACTTGTGTACCTTCTGGACCAACAGTATATACCTTTGCCAACCAAAGTTGGCTATCTTGTCATGGTCTTACTATTTTTACCTTTAGGCCACAGGTGTGTACCTGGTTGTGTTTTATGCAAAGTATTTCACCTTTTAACAAAAGTTGTGTACATTGGTAGGAAATCACCAACAATAAACACAACTTTTTCGGTGAAATACTTTGCTTCAAACACAACTAGGAACACAACTGTGGCAAAAAGCTAAAATTTACCCACAGTTATACCTGGTTTTGAATACCTTTTTACCTTTGAAATACCCTGTATTTAACCTTTTTTTAAAACATAGTTCGCCGCAGAAAGAAATGACAGACAACCATTGTGAAACGATAATTTAACCTTTATTTAAATTTTTTTTTTTTTTGTAAAATGTTTTTAAAGTGCAAAAAACTTTTTTAATAAAGGTTTTAAACCCAATGGGCATTTTTATTACAAAAAACACACATTACAATTCTGTGTACTGTTGGGTGGAAATACTGCTGGAGGGGCTGCGGGACACTTCGACACTGGGTGTGTGGAGAGAGGACTGGGATCGTGGTGGGGAAGGAACAGTTAGAGGTGAAGGTGTGGAAAAAACTACAGAATGGGTGGACATGTGGGAAGCAGAAGAGGTGGTGGGTGGTGGAGTGGAGGGTTGGGCAGGGACTGTAGGAGCAGATGATGTTGATGGAAAGTTGTATGGGGAAGGAGTTTGGTACGGGGAAGGAGTTTGGTACAGGGAAGGAGTTTGGTACGGGGCAGGTTGCTGGAAGTGGGGAGATGACTGGTACTGGGGAGGTTGCTGGTACTGGGCAGGTTGCTGGTATGTAGTAGGAGGGGGAGGATGGAAAGTGGCTGGAGGGGGTGCAGATGTAATAGGAGGGGGAGGATGGAAAGTGGCTGGAGGGGGTGCAGGTGGAGGAACTACAGTGGTGGGAGGTGGAGGTTGGGAGGTAACCTGCTGTAGAGCACCGTAGCACGAATGCATTACATGCATCTGCTGGGTAGGAGATAGTGTTGCCATGCGCTCCACAACAGACCTGAAAAAGGTGTGGTTTGGCGAAGATCTTGCTTCTGAATGCATGGTTTGCAGAAGTGTCTTCACCTCCAGAATGCTGGAGTTGATCTGCTGAAAGCCTGCGGAGATTTGCTCTGACAAGACTTTGAGACAGTTCTGGAAAGATGCATTCAGATGCAATAACTCTTGCGCATAACTCTTTTCCTGACCCCTCTGCCGCCCAGTACCCGCAGGTGTACTAGAGGCGGCAGGGGCAGAAGGGTGGGGTAAAGGGAAAGCGATCTCCTCACCAGCAGCTTTATGTAATGTAGGCGGCCACGATGCTCCTGTGCTGGTGGATGGGACAGATGGGTCGAATGTGTGGGAAGGCTGGGAAGGTGCAGATGTACCGGGGCGGTCGAAGTGTCCCTCGGTGCCGGTCTCCTCAGGGATCGCCTCAGAAGGGTCCAATCGTGCAGGCTCCCGAGTGCTGCTCACTGTGCTGTGGAATAAAGAGAAAAAAAAACAATTAAAATACTGACATGGTATGGCCCTGGCTGAAAAAAAAAAGTTACATCTAACATTTTTTTTCACATGTGGTGTGTAATATTTACCTTCTGGTGAGCATTGTTTCCCGGAGGAACGACAGGGCTTGTGCGTACTTGTACTTGCTCCTGCGTCCTCCAGATCCACTCGGGGCCCGCATCTCTTTATTGAACTCCTTCTTGAAACGATCCCTCACAGACCGCCACCGATTCACAATTCTGTTCCCTGAAACGAGAAAGGAGTGGTTAGTATACAACATCAGTGTTTCCCAAACTCCAGTCCTCATGGTCCCCAGGGGTCATGTTTTCAGGATTTCCAAAGTAAATAGAAATCCTGAACACATGATCCGTGGGGACCACGAGGACTGGAGTTCGGGAAACACTGGTTTACATCAAGCAACCGTTACTGTATATACTTACGCTCTTTAATCTGGGCCCGAGCTTCGAGGTCCTCCCAGCGGCCCACAAGGAGAGAACAGATTTCCTCCCAGAGTCGTCGGGTAATGATCAGGTCAGCGTGGCGGCGGTCAGCCATATTCCAGAGCGGCTCCCTTTCTCTGACGAGATCGATGAGGCGGTCCACATCAATCCCTCCATCCTCACCGTCAGAGTCGGGAGCACGCTGTGAAGGCTGTTAAAGAAAAAGACAAAAATAACATAATTAGCCTCCACAAAAGAAATGAAATAAAAAGTGCAAAAAAACAAAGCAAAAATATTTATACTTACACGCTGGTGACCGCCGCGTTGCTGTCGCCGACGACCCTGGGAGGCACTGCGAGGACCTCTTGGCCAAGCACCAGATTGGGAAGACTAGAGAAGAAAACAAAAAATGTTATGTCTTTGGATGTAGGCATTTGTTTGCTGTGTGTGGTCTGCAGAACATTGTTTTCTATGTGTTGTGTGTAGTGTGATGTTGTGTTTCTGCGTTTGATGCAAAAAACTTACGAATTGTGAGCCCACTCCAGGTGTCTGTCCACCCCTTCCTTCTTCTTCTGGGAGCTCCTCTTCATCTTGTGATTCCTGTTTTGAAATAAAAGGCAATGAATAGACATATATTACAGAGATGATGGATTTTGGAAATAAAAACTTACCGTCAAACGCTGACGATGCGAGGGAGGGCTCCCAGAAGAAGATGTGCTGTCCCGTTGATGGCCAGACTCCATGGCTGTGGGTATTGCTGCTGCCAGTGATGCCATTTCTGCTGCTGCTGCTGCTGCTGCTGCATCTCTTTGGCGGCTGTTGAATAAAGAGAAACAAAGGGCCAATGAATATCTTAATATTCCATGGCCCTAGTTTGGAGGAATGGGGGATTTGATAATTACCGTCTCTCATCTGCTTCTGGACTCCCCTCCCGTTCAGCATGCTGCTCCATTTGGGGTGGTGCTGATGGTGCTGCTGCTGCAGATGTCTCCTGCCTTCTCCTGCTTCGCTTGGTTGCTTTCTTGGGTGGCATATTGGGTGTGGCTGAGGGTCCCATTGTCTTGCTTTTATATATCTCCTGTGGGCAGAGCTACTGAGCATGCTCAGACCAAAAAAAACGGATCCGGCCACCCATTGCGGCGCTCATAGGCTTTCATTGTGTGAAAAAGCTGGACGCGCCGGATCCGGCGGGTACGGCTTTTTCGCCGGAGACAAAAAACGTTACAGTAGACGTTTTTTCCAGACGCCGGATCGCGACACATTGCGACACATTGCCGGATCCGGCGAAAACCGGATGAAACGCATGGCCATCCGGCGCGATCCGGCGCAAATGCAAGTCAATGGGGGGGAAACCGGATCCGGCATTGCATTTCGCCGGATCTGGTTTCTGTCAAAAGCGCCGGATCGCGCCTGACGGCGAAAACCTGATGTGTGAAAGAGGCCTAAGTCTTCACAAGGTTGGCACACGCTGTTGGTGGTATGTTGGCCCATTCCTCCATGCAGATCTCCTCTAGAGCAGTGATGTTTTGGGCCTGTCGCTGGGCAACACAGACTTTCAAATCCCTCGAAAGGTTTTCTATGGGGTTGAGATCTGGAGACTAGGTAGGCACTCCAGGACCTTCATATGCTTTTATGAAGCTACTCCTTCATTGACCTGGCGGTGTGCTTGGAATCACTATCATGCTGAAAGACCCATCCGCGTATCAATGCCCTTGCTGATGGAAGGAGGTTTGCACTCAAAATCTCACAATGCATGACCCCATTCATTCTTTCATGTACACAGATCAGTCGTCCTTGTCCCTTTGCTGAGAAACAGCCCCAAAGCATGATGTTGCCGCCCCCATGCTTCACGGTAGGTATGGTGTTCTTTGGATGCAACTCAGCAATCTATCTCCTCCAAATAAGTTTTGTTTCTACCAAACAGTTTTTCTTTGGTTTTATCATGCCATATGACATACTGTAACGGCAGAGGTCGTGCCCGCCGCCGTTCCCCTAGCACCGGGTCCCCC
The DNA here is from genome assembly GCF_039654945.1 of Dendrobates tinctorius. NCBI lineage: Eukaryota > Metazoa > Chordata > Amphibia > Anura > Dendrobatidae > Dendrobates > Dendrobates tinctorius. The sequence continues at coordinate 53,540,931 of NW_027361743.1, forward strand.
TGCGGCTGTTTCTTACCAGTCCCGTCGCATGCCACCTCCTCCTTCTCTCTCCGGCTCACGCGCGCCTCCCCTCTCCTCCTGCTCACGCACACCCCGCCTCCCTGGTCTCCCGACAGCTGCTGGCCCGCACATGCGCATTAGGTCGTGGGTGTGCGGCCGTCAGTTTGTTTAACCCTGCGGTGGGCGGCGGCCAATTAGCGGTCAGCCAATCGCCTGCCAGCAGGGGATATATCAGGCGCCTCCCATAAGGGGAGGACGCCTGATTATTGTGTGTGTCTACCTGCTCTAATTTGGCCGCCTATAGCTTGTCTATAGGTCTTCCCTATGTCTTGTGCTTTTCCTAGTCCCAGTCTTGCTGTCTCTGCCACTGGTTGTTGTCCTGTCCTCCTGCCCGTCCTCCGTCCTGTCTGGTCCGGGTTCCACTGCCTACGTTCCCCGGTTCCCTGTCTCTGTTCCGTCCTCCGGTGTCTGCTCAGTTCCCTGTCCTGTACTCCTGCCCACTGCCTGTCAGTCGTCCGCGTTGCCTTCTCTCACTTCCTGCACGGAGTCCCGTTCCTTGGTAATCCTCTCCAGCCTGTAGTCATTCCAGTCCCTCGAGCCGTCCCTCTTGGTTCCAGCTGTCGCGGTGTCTGACCCCCCGCGGGCCTGCCCCTAACGGTCCCTGTATAGGGGTCTGTTCCACCTGGTGCGCTCATCCCGGGGGCCTCAGTTCCGCGATCCAGATGGTCCACTCTCGGACGCTGCCAAAACCCCTGAAGCGTCACGGTCCATATCACTGAAGCGTCACAGTATAATCAGGCCATGGACCCCGCTGGAGCCGCGGCCACTACGCAAAAAGAATTACTTTTTTTGCGGGAAAACCAGACCCGGATAATGTCCTTCATGAAGTCCATGGACACCCGGCTTTCCGCCCTTCAAACCGCCGACCCAGGGCATGCTCCCATGTTAGCAGGTCTCCAGCAGGAGCTAGCGCAGCAGCGCGACGCCCAGTCCCACATCTTAAACAACATGGCGTCCGTCGATGACCGCCTACTGTCCCTACAGTCCTTGGCGGCTGCTTCGGTCCAACCCCGGTACCCAGCATCTCACCCCCCACCTCGCCTGGGAAAGCCCCCCAGGTATAGCGGGGATCCTAAGCTATGCCGGGGCTTCTTGAACCAGTGCAGACTGCACTTCGAGCTGTTACCCCAGCAATACCCCTGTGACCGTGCCAAGGTGGCGTTTATCGTGTCCCACCTTGAGGGAGAGGCTTTGGCCTGGGTGAATCCTTTGTGGGAGAGGGATGATCCTGTGGTCTCTAGTATTCAAAATTTTCTTGACACGTTCCGCAAGGTGTTTGATGAGCCTGGACGGTTGGCTTCTACTACTGAGGCTCTGTTTAACCTCCGTCAGGGTTCGCTCACCGTGGGACAGTATGCCATCCGCTTCCAGACACTGTCTTCGGAACTTGGGTGGAATAATGAGGCCCTGGTGGGAGCCTTCTGGAGGGGCCTTTCTGGCAAAATAAAGGACGAGCTTGCCGGTCGGGATACCCCCACCACTCTAGAGGACCTCATATCCCTGGCCACCCGTATAGATCTCCGGTTCCTAGAACGATCTTGCGAAGCAGCCAGGGAGAAGAGACCCTTTAGGCTCTATCAAGCCCCTATTCCTCGTTCCTCAGTACCCTCTACCAGTTCCGACCCTGAGCCCATGCAGATAGACCGTTTAAGATTGTCTGAGCAACGGCGCAGGGAGAGGATGACGGAGGGTCTTTGTCTGTATTGCGGCGGAGCCAATCATTTTCTGCGGACCTGTCCTGTGAGACCGGGAAACGCCTCCACCTAGGCCAGGTAAGAGAGGCCTCCCTAGGTGACCCTAATTCCTCTCTGCCCCTTACCATTTCTGCCTTGATTATGCTAGGTCGGGAGCGTAGATCGGTGGAGGCGCATGTGGACTCAGGTGCGGCTGGTAATTTCATTCGGCTAGAGGAGGTGGACAAGTTCCAGATTCCGGTGGTTACTTTGGAAAACCCACGCGCGATTTCCTCTGTGGATGGCAGACCACTTCCGGAACTTATCACCATGGTTACTGCTGAAATGGAATTCCGAGTGGGAGCTCTTCATCGGGAGAAGATAGCTTTCTATGTCCTGCCCAATTTGTCCTACGCCGTTCTCCTTGGATTACCCTGGCTCAGGTTACATGAGCCGGTTCTGGACTGACGCTCTGGGGAGATTCTGCGCTGGGGCCATACTTGCCAGGAAAGCTGTCTGTTGTCGGTGGTCCGTCCTCACCCGCTTCAGGAGCCAGTCGACCTTTCAGGACTCCCGGCTCCGTATCATGCGTATGCCGACGTCTTCAGTAAGAAGGAAGCAGATTCCTTGCCGCCACACCGTTTTTTTGACTGTCCCATTGAGTTGATTCCAGGAGCCACCCCCCTTAGTCTGCAGCAGAAACCTCGGCCATGACAGAGTACATTCAGGAAAATTTGGCCAAGGGTTTCATTCGAAAATCTTCTTCTCCTGCTGGCGCGGGTTTTTTCTTTGTCCGGAAGAAAGACGGATCCCTCAGGCCATGCATTGATTATCGAGGGCTGAACAATATCACTGTTAAAAATCGGTATCCTTTTCCGCTGATTCCAGAGCTCTTCGACCGGCTGAGGGGGGCCCGGCTTTTTAACAAATTGGATCTGCGAGGAGCCTATGATTTGATCCGAATCTGCGCTGGGGACGAGTGAAAAACGGCTTTCAATACTCGAGATGGCCATTATGAATATTTGATCATGCCGTTTGGACTCTGCAATGCCCCGGCAGTGTTCCAGGAATTCGTCAACAAGGTTTTTCGGGATTTACTGTACTCCTGTGTGGTGGTGTACTTAGATGATATTCTCATCTTCTCACCCGATCTATCCTCGCATCGAAGAAGTGTTCGCCTAGTCTTGCAATGTCTTCGGGAGAATCATCTCTATGCAAAATAGGAGAAATGCCTGTTTGAGCAAACCTCGTTGCCTTTCTTGGGCTACATTATCACTGACTCCGGTCTGGAGATTGATCCCGAGAAGCTCTCTGCCGTACTCAAATGGCCTCGTCCTGTCGGTGTGAAAGCCATTCAGCGCTTCCTGGGATTTGCAAATTATTACAGACAATTTATTCCCCACTTTTCTTCCGTGATGAAGCCCATTACGGCCCTGACCCGAAAAGGAACTAAATCGAACTCCTGGCCTCCTGAGGCAGAAGACGCCTTCCTTACTTTGAAACGCTCCTTTGCGTCTGCACCAATCTTGCATCGCCCTGTAGCCAGCTGGCCCTTCATCCTAGAGGTGGATGCCTCCTCCACCGGGGCTGGGGCAGTACTTTCCCAGCGGGCATCATCCGGACATCTGGTTCCCTGTGGGTTTTTTTCCAAATCTTTTTCCTCTGCCGAGTGTAACTACTCAATCGGAGATCGGGAGTTGCTCGCTATAAAGATGGCTCTGGAGGAATGGCGATATCTGCTCGAGAGGGCGGTCCATCGCTTTACTATTTTCACTGACCACAAAAACTTAGCCTATCTTCAGTCTGCTCAAAGACTCAACGCCAGGCAAGCCAGATGGTCTCTGTACTTTTCCCGCTTCGATTTCCAGCTACATTTTTGACTCAGGAATAGGAACACCAAGGCGGATGCGCTCTCTAGGTCTCAGCAATCACCAGAGTTGGAGGAGGATCCATCATATGTCATTGAGCCTACGAAAATCATCACCGTGGCTCCCATGAGCCTCTCTACCCTTCCGCCCAGCAGAACCTTCGTTCCACAGAGCAAAAGACTGGAGGTGCTACGTTGGGGGCACTCGTCCAAGATTGCAGGACACGTCGGGACCAAAAAGACCCGCTTGCTTTTCTCCCGCTACTATTGGTGGCCCTCTCTTCACCAGGACGTGAAAGATTTTGTAGCGTCCTGTACTACTTGTGCGCAGAACAAGGTGCCTAGGAATTTGCCCACTGGTCTTCTTCACCCGCTACCTGTTCCAGAGGCGCCTTGGCGGCAAATTGCCATGGATTTCGTGACAGATCTGCCTTCCTCTGCTGGGTGTACTACTATCCTTGTGGTAGTAGATCGCTTCTCCAAGATGGCCCATTTCATCCCATTACTCGGCTTGCCTTCGGCTCCTAAGTTGGCCGAGGTCTTCATCCATCAGATCTTCAAGCAGCATGGACTCCCTCAACGGATGGTATCCGATCGAGGTGTGCAGTTTACCTCTCGTTTCTCGAGAGCCCTCTGTCGGCTCATGGGTACATCTTTGGATTTCTCCTCCGCCTACCACCCTCAGACCAACGGGCAAGTGGAATGAGTCAATCAAGTTCTGACGTCCTTCCTGCATCACTTTTCCAATGCCCACCAGGACAACTGGGCCTCACTTCTTCCCTGGGCAGAATTTGCTCACAATAATCATCCTAATGAGTCCACCTCCAAGTCACCGTTTTTTGTGGTTTCAGGTCAGAACCCGGGCATCCCGCTGCCCATTTCCACGTCTCCGGGGGTTCCTGCGGCAGATGCCATCGCCGCTGACTTTTCGCAAGTCTGGAAAGAGACCAGGGAGGCTCTCGTGAACTCCAGTGCCCGGATGAAAAAGCATGCAGACAAAAGACGGAGAGACCTTCCACCATACCATCCAGGTGACAAAGTCTGGCTTTCAACCAAACATATCCATCTGAAAGTCCCCTCGTACAAGTTGAGCCCTCGGTACATCGGGCCGTTTGAAGTACTTGGATGCATTAACGACGCTGCATACAAATTGAGATTGCCGGCTTCACTCCGGGTTCCTAACGCCTTCCATGTCTCGCTCCTTAAACCTGTCATTCTCAATCGGTTCCGTCCTGCTCCTATCTCTTCCCCTCAGCCAATTGGGGATGATAACGTCTTTGAAATTAAAGACATTCTGGAAATGAAAAAAGTCAGAGGAAGAACCTTCTTCCTTATCGATTGGAAGGGATTTGGTCCCGAGGAGAGGTCCTGGGAACCTTCGGAGAATGTAAATGCCCCACAAATTTTGAAGAAATTTTTGGCCAATCTCAGAAGGGGGAGATGTAAGGAGGGGGGTACTGTAACGGCAGCGGTCGTGCCCGCCGCCGTTCCCCTAGCACCAGGTCCCCCCGCGGCTGTTTCTTACCAGTCCCGTCGCGTGCCGCCTCCTCCTTCTCTCTCCGGCTCACGCATGCCTCCCCTCTCCTCCTGCTCACGTGCGCCCCGCCTCCCTGGTCTCCCGACAGCTGCTGGCCCGCACATGCGCATTAGGTCGCGGGCGCGCGGCCGCAGGTTGTTTAACCATGCGGTGGGCGGCGGCCGATTAGCGGTCAGCAATCGCCTGCCAGCAGGGGATATATCAGGCGTCTCCCATAAGGGGAGGATGCCTGATTATTGTGTGTGTCTACCTGCTCTAATTTGGCCGCCTATAGCTTGTCTATAGGTCTTCCCTATGTCTTGTGCTTTTCCTAGTCCCAGTCTTGCTATCTCTGCCACTGGTTGTTGTCCTGTCCTCCTGCCCGTCCTCTGTCCTGTCTGGTCCGGGTTCCACTGCCTACATTCCCCGGTTCCCTGTCTCTGTTCCGTCCTCCGGTGTCTGCTCAGTTCCCTGTCCTGTACTCCTGCCCACTGCCTGTCAGTCGTCCGCGTTGCCTTCTCTCACTTCCTGCACGGAGTCCCGTTCCTTGGTAATCCTCTCCAGCCTGTAGTCATTCCAGTCCCTCGAGCCGCCCCTCTTGGTTCCAGCTGTCGCGGTGTCTGACCCCCCGTGGGCCTGCCCCTAACGGTCCCTGTATAGGGGTCGGTTCCACCTGGTGCGCTTGTCCCGGGGGCCTCAGTTCCGCGATCCAGAGGGTCCACTCTCGGACGCTGCCAAAACCCCTGAAGCGTCACGGTCCATATCCCTGAAGCGTCACACATTCTCCCAATACTCTTCTGAATAATCCAAATGCTCTCTAGCAGACTTCAGATGGGCCTGGACATGTACTGGCTTAAGCAGGGGGACACATCTGGCACTGCAGGATCTGAGTCCCTGGTGGCGTAGTGTGTTACTGATGGTAGCCTTTGTTACGGTGGTACCAGCTCCATGTAGGTCATTCACTAGGTCCATGTGGTTCTGGGATTTTTGCTTACCATTCTTGTGATCATTTTGACCCTACGGGGTGAAATCAGGTGTGGTGTCTTCCATTTTCTTATTATTTTCTTATTATTGCTTCCACAGTTGATTTCAACACACCAAGTTGCTTACCTATTGCAGATTCAGTCTTCCCAAACTGGTGCAGGGTTCCAATTTTGTTTCTGGTGTTCTTCGACAGCTCTTTGCACGAACCAGTGCCTGAAAATTAGCGGTATTGTTCGTGCTGCTCCCCGGTGCCGGGTGCTGAAGACAGCTCACATCACTGTCCCTGCTCACGCTGCATTCAGCGCTAGCAAGGGACAATGTTGATAGTTTTATTCAACTGTTAACAGCGAGAGCAGGCGGAGGCTGATGGGCGTTTTCATGAGCCCCACCTCCACTATAATTAGGTATGAAAAAATGATCCTCAGCTTGAAGCTTTAGCAAGGCTGATTATCAAGAATAGAGGAGTCCCCATGCCATATTTTTAAGTTATTTCAATAAGCTGGGGACTGGTATTCTCAGGCTAGCAAAGGACTATGGATATTGCCCCCCCAGCCTAGAAAGAGCAGACCGCAGCTGCGCCAGAAAAGGTGCATCTATTAGATGCACAATTCTGCCACTTTGCCTGGCTTTTCCTACTTGCCCTACGGCAGTGGCAAGTGGAGTTCATATTTGTGGGGTTGATGTCATCTTTGTATATCCAGGTGACATCAAGCCCAGAGGTTAGTAATGGAGACGCATCTGTAAGATGCCCCCATTACTAACTGCAAAGTGATATTGTATAGAAAAACACATACCAAGAATAAAGTTTTTTAATCGAAAGAATGACAGATTCCTTTAAAGAATCTAAATTAAACCATACCTCATTGCACAGTCCATGGAAGCCAATGTCCCATGTAACAGAATTAAAATAATAAACAACAATATTCCTCACCTGTCTGCTGAGAAGATAATAATCTATTTGCCTTATGACGCATCTAACATTTTTACATCTTGGTGGCAGACTGCATTGTTGCATGATGCGACTATACAACCTACAATCCAATATACATTTGTATGTTGGATTTTTTACAATTTTCTATTATAAAATAAAGTATTCTACATTTTAAAATTAATTATTTATTATTTTAGTCCTGGCATTCCTTGCTTCTTGTTGGATTAGTAGTTAGCCATTAATGGCTTTTGGGGCACTTTACCTATATCATGGATTTTCTTTGCAATTTTTGGATGTATCAGTAGTGTGTGTGTTGCCACCACGTGCCTGTATGACCTCCCTACAACACCTGGGCATGGTCCTGATGAATTAGCAGATGTTCTCATGAGGGATCTACTCCTAGACCTGGGTTAAAGCATCAGTCAACTCCTGGACAGTCTGTGGTGCAACGTGGCATTGTTGGATGGTACAAGACGTAATGTCCCAGATATGCTAAATTGGATTGAGGTCAGGTGAGCGGGCAGACCAGTCAATAGCATTAATGCCTTCATCATGCAGGAACTGCTGACACATTTCAGCCAAATAAGGCTTAGCATTGTCATGCATCAGAAGGAACCCAGTGCCCCTGCATATGGTCTCACAATGGGTCTGAGGATCTCATCTCGATACTTCATGGCAGTCAGGGTACTTCTGGCTCGCACATAAAGGGCTGTGCGACCCGCCAATGAAAAACCTCCCTCACCATTACTGACCCACTGCCAAACTGGTCATGCTGGAGGATGTTGCAGGCAGCAGATGGCTTTCCGTGGTGTCTCCAGACTCTGTGACCTTTGTCACATGTGCTCAGTGTGAACCTGCTCTCATCCGTGAAAAGCAGTGGGCACCAATGTAGAATCTGCCAATATTGGTGCTCTCTGGCAAATGCCAATCATCCTGCACGGTGTTGGGCTGTAAGCACAACACCAATTTGTGGATATCGGGCCCTCATACCAAACTCATTGAGTCTGTTTCTGATAGTTTGAGCAGACACCAAATATGGTGTAGATTCGATTTTTTTTATTGTTTTATATTGAATGATACGAAAGGTGGGTGATTTGAACTTTTGTATTTTTTTATATCTTTAAAAACATTTTTTTTTACTTTTTGCATGCTTCAATAGTCTCCATGGGAAACTAGAAGCTGCACTGCAGTACTTCGATCACCTCTGCTACACACAGGCGATGATCAGATCGCCTGTGTGTAACAGAAATGATCACTTGATATGAGCGCCAACCACGGTGTGGCGCTTATAGCAATCTGGCAATGACAACCATGGAGGTCTGTGTCAGACCACTGGTTGTCATGCTGACCCATCGGTGACCCGCGACCATGTGATGGGGTCACCGATGGGTGGGATTAGCAAAGCACTTCTGGTAAGCTAAAGTTAAATGAAAATTGACAGAAATTGACAGCGACATTTAACAAGTTAACAGCCGCAGGTGGATCGCGATTCCACATGCGGCTGTTGCGAGCACATGTCAGCTGTATAGATCAGCTGTCATGTTCCTGGAAAGATGCAGGCTCAGCACCGGAGGGGAGTCTGACATTGGCGTACTATTACGTCCAAAGTCAGAAAGGGGTAAAGGTCACTTTAAACAACAGGTACAAACTAAAGCAGGGGGTCTCAAACCCAAATTTGGTCGAGAACCACCAAGAAAAATTATTTTAGGGTTGAGGTCACAGTGTTAAATTTAAGCTGGGGACATACTGCACCTTTGGGCACAACAGATACAAATTTCTACCACAATGTGACCTTGACTACTGATATGAAGCCCACATAATAAGCTACATCTAGTTTACCTCAGAAGAATCTATGCTGAAATAGTCTGTTTTAGAAGGTAAAGCTGTTATTTTTGTAATGGTAATGCTCATATAGTAGTCAGTACTGTTTTGAAATTCTGTTTTTATAGGGGTAAAATTTAAATGTCACATTTACTAACACTTTAAATCCAAGGAAAAGAACTCTGCCATAGTTATTTTATAGTTAGAGAGATATAATAGTATATTTCCAGAAAACTGGCTCTAGTAGTATCATACCTTGTACAGTACCTGGGCCATCACAGATTCAGCGGTTACCAGCGGAGCACTCTTTGCACTGCACAGTCATTTTAATCTCCAAGATCGTTGGGTAAGGCCTATTTCACATTTCAGTTTTTTGCCATCCGTCTCAATTCATCAAATTTTGAAAAAAACGGATCCGGTGACTGATGCCGCCGGTTCCTTTTTTTTCTCATAGACTTGTATTAGCAACGGATTCTGACTGATGGCCGTACATTTCATCCGTCGTTCTCCGGATCCGTTGGAAATTGTTTGTCCGGCGGCCGGAGACGACGGACAAAATAACTTTTTTTGTCTCCGTTGAAAAGTCGGACAGCGACGGATCCGGCGCCGTCCATCGTTTGCTAGAATGGAAGCCTATGGGCCCCAGATCCATCGCTGTCCGTCGCTGACGGAATCCAGCGACGGATTCAGTTTTTTTAAAACTGAGCTTGCTCCAATATCCACAGCCCCAAATGTATATAAACCTACCAGGTAGGGCAGTCGGATCCGGCGAAAACATGGATCCGTGCCATCAGTTTTTCACAATCTGCGACGGATCCGTTGATGCGTCAAGCCTACGGATTGTGACTGACGTCAAAAAAACTGAAGTGTGAATGTAGCCTAACTCTTTCTCTTTCTTGTAGAGTGTAAGCCCTTATTGTAAGCCGAGTCATCTCTCTCTCTCTATCTCTCTCTCTGTCTCGTTAAGATTGTAAGCTCTTATGGTCAGCAGGGTCCTTTCTCTCCATTTCCCCATGTGTGTTTTCCAAGCATTTACAAGCTTTCAAGTATATATTGAAATGTTTGCAATTTATTTGCCGCAAATCATATTTTTGAGTAAAATAAAGTGAAGCCAGAAAATTCGAATTTCAAAAATATGGTCATCCCTAATCAGTGAGGATCCAACCACCGACTGTGAGACTTAGGCGATCATAGTGCTGATTTATCTCTGCATCCCTTCCATACTCTTTCCTTGAACATTGATGCTTCTCACTACTTGGCATAGCAAAAACGTCAACACTTCACTTGAAGTGCAATGGAAGGTACAAAAAATTATTTAGTCAAGTCCAACCTTTGAAAGTATGTCTGAGCATGCAGTGATTTTTTTTTCTCTTAAAATGCTAAGTGTCTTTTTTGGGTCTCAATCCAAGCTTGTATTTATATAGGGGAATTCTTATGACCATGTGATATTTCAGTTTTTCTTTGTTAATAAATTTGCAAAAATTTCTACATTTCTGTTTTTTTCAGTCAAGATGAGGTGCAGAGTGTACATTAACCCCTTCACTACCAAGGGTGGTTTGCACGTTAACTCCCGGGCCAATTTTTACAATTCTGACCACTGCCCCTTTATGAGGTAATAACGCTGAAACACTTCCATGGATCTCGGTGATTCTGACACAGTTTTCTCGTGACATATTGTACTTCACGATAGTGGTAAAATTTCATTCAAATAACTTATGTTTATTTGTGAAAAAAGCAGAAATTTGGCGAAAATATTGAAAATTTTCCAACTTTGAATTTTTATGCCCTTAAATCACAGAGATACAGCACACAAAAAACTTAATAAGTAACATTTCCCACATGTTTACTTTACATCAGCACAATTTTGGAATCAAATTTTTTTTTGTTAGGAAGTTATAAGGGTTAAAAGTTGACCAGCGATTTCTCATTTTTGCAACACCATGTTATTTTTACGGACCACATCACATTTGAAGCCACTTTGAAGGGTCTATATGATAGAAAATACCCAAAAGTGACACCATTCTAAAAACTGCACCCCTTAAGGTGCTCAAAACCACATTCAAGAAGTTTATTAACCCTTCAGGTGCTTCACAGGAATTTTTTTGAATATTTAAAAAAAATGAACATTTAACTTTTCTTCACAAAAAAAATACTTCAGGTTCAATTTTTTTTATTTTACCAAGGGTAACAGGAGAAATTGGACTGCAAAAGTTATTGTGCAATTTGTCCTGAGTACGCTGATACCTGATATGCGGGGGGAACCACTGTTTCGGTGCATGGCAGAGCTCAGAAGGGAAGGAGCGCCGTTTGACTTTTTCAATGCAAAATTGTCTGGAATTCAGATTGGACGCCATGTCACGTTTGGAGAGCCCCGATGTACCTAAACATTGGAAACCCCCCACAAGTGACCCTATTTTGGAAACTAGACCCCCCCAAGGAACTTATCTAGATATGTGGTGAGAACTTTGAACCCAGAAGGGCTTCACAGAAGTTTATAACGTACAGCGGTACAATTAAAAAATCATATTTTTTCCACAAAAATGATCTTTTCACCCCAAAATTTTATTTTCCCAAAGGTAACAGGACCCTAAAAGTTATTGTGCAATTTGTCCTGAGTATGCTGATACCCCATATGTGGGTGTAAACCACTATTTGGGCGCATGGCAGAGCTCGAAATGGAAGCAGCGCCATTTGACTTTTTTGGCTGGAATTGAGATCGGACACCATGTCGCGTTTGGAAAGCCCCTGATGTACTAAAACAGTGGAAACCCCCCACAAATGACACCATTTTGGAAACTAGACCCCCCAAGGAACTTATCTAGATGTGTGGTGAGGACTTTGAACCCCCAATGGCTTCACAGAAGTTTATAACGTACAGCCGTACAATTAAAAAATCATATTTTTTCCACAAAAATGATCTTTTCACCCTCAATTCTTATTTTTCCAACGGTAACAGGACCCTAAAAGTTATTGTGCAATTTGTCCTGAGTTCGCTGATACCCCATATGTAGGTGTAAACGACTATTTGGGTGCATGGCAGAGCTCGGAAGGGAAGCAGCGCCATTTGACGTTTTTGGCTGGAATTGAGATCGGACACCATGTCGCGTTTCGAAAGCCCCTGATGTACCAAAACAGTAAAAAAAAACCCACAAATTACACCATTTTGGAAACTAGACCCCCCAAGGAACATATCTAGATGTGTTTTGAGCACTTTGAACCCCCCCAGTGCTTGACAGAAGTTTATAATGCCCGGGCGTGAAAATATAAAAAATCGTATTTTTTCCACAAACATGATCTTTTAGTCCCCAATTTTTTTATTTTCCCAAGGCTACCAGGAGAAATTGGACCCCAAAAGTTGTCCAATTTGTCTAAGAGTACGCTGATACCCCATATGTGGGAGAAAACTACTGTATGGGCACACGTCGGGGCTCGGAAGGGAAGTAGTGATGTTTTGGAATGCAGACTTTGATGGAATGGTCTGCGGGTGTCATGTTGCCTTTGGAGAGCCCCTGATGTACCTAAACAGTGGAAACCCCCCCACAAATGACACCATTTTGGAAACTAGACCCCCTAAGGAACTTATCTAGATGTGTGGTGAGCATTTTGAACCCAAAAGGGCTTCACAGAAGTTTATAATGCCCGGGCGTGAAAATAAAAAAATCGTATTTTTTCCACAAACATGATCATTTAGTCCCCAATTTTTTTATTTTCCCAAGGGTACCAGGAGAAATTAGACACCAAAAGTTGTTGTCCAATTTGTCCTGAGCAGGCTGATACCCCATATGTGGGGGTAAAACTGTTTGGGCGCATGGCAGAGCTTGGAAGGGAAGGAGCACCATTTGACTTTTTCAACACAGAATTGGCTGGAATTGAGATAAGACACCATGTTGCGTTTGGAGAGCACCTGATGTGCCCAAACAGTGGAAACCCCCAATTCTAACTCCAACCCTAACCCCAACAAACCCCTAACCCCAACAAACCCCTAACCCTAATCTCAGCCTTAACCCTAGTCCTAGCCCTAACCCTAGCCCTAACCCTAATGGGAAAATGGAAATAAATACATTTTTTTAATTTAATTATCTTTCCCTAACTAAGGGGGTGATAACGGGGGGTCTGATTTACTATTTATGGCAGTTTTTATATTTGGCAGCTGTCACACTCTAAAAGAATCTTTTTATTGTAAAAATAGTTTTTGCATCACCACATTTTGAGAGCTATAACTTTTCCATATTTTGACCCACCGAGTCATGTGAGGTCTTATTTTTTGCAGGACGAGTTGACATTTTTATTGGTATCATTTTCAGGCATGTGACAACTTTTGTTCGCTTTTTATTCCGATTTTTGGGACGCAGAATGAGCAAAAACCAGCGTTTCATGAATGCCTTTTGGGGGGTGTGCTTACACCGTTGCGCGTGCGGTAAAATTGATAAAGCGGTTTCATTCTTCGGGTCAGTACGGTTACAGCAATACCTCATTTATGTCTTTTTTATGTTTAAGGCTAGTTTCACACTAGCGTTTATGAGCGCAGCGACGGCCTGCGCACGGCCGCCGCTAAGCCCCGCCCCCTGCCGCGCCCCTGCCGGTAGCTCCGCCCACCGGCACATGACGCTGCATGCGCCCTGCGTCCCCTATCTTTATCACAGGAGGCGCAGGCCATGCGCAGTATGCGTTTGGCGGCGCATGCGCCTTTTTGACGGTGCGCCGACGCAACCAAACTGCAGCAGGTTGCGTTTGGCGCAGGTCGGCGCACCGTCAAAAGGACGCATGCGCCGCCAAACGCATACTGCGCACGGCCTGCGCCTCCTGTGATAAAGATAGGGGACGCAGGGCGCATGCAGCGTCATGCGCCGGTGGGCGGAGCTACCGGCGGGGCGCGGCAGTGGGCGGGGCTTAGCGGCGGCCGTGCGCAGGCCGTCGCTGCGCTCATAAACGCTAGTGTGAAACTAGCCTTAGCGCTTTCATGCAATGAAAACAATTTTATATAAAAAATAATTATTTTTGCATTATTCTGTGAGCTATAACTTTTTTATTTTTTCGCTGATGACACTGTGTGGTGGCTCTTTTTTTGCTGGACTAGATGATGTTTTAAGCGGTACCATGGATATTTATATGCGTCTTTTTGATCGCGCGTTATTGCACTTTTTGTTTGGCAGTATGATAATAAATCATTATTTTTTGCTTTGTTTTTTATTTTTATTTTTTAAGGGGTTCTCTAAAGGGGTTAACTAATGGAACAGTTTTATAGGTCGGGTCGTTACGGATGCGGCGATACCAAATATGTGTACTTTTATTGTTTTTTTTTATTTCCAAAAAATGAATTTATTAGGGAATCATTTTTTTTTTTTTTAATTTATTTAGCAATTTTTCTTAAATTATTTTTACACTTTTTTTTTTTTTTACTTTATTACATTGTCCCAGGTGGGACATCACTGTCCTGTGACAGATCGCTGATCTGTCACATCACAGATTGCTGTGACAGATCAGCGAACTGTCACAGGCACTACACAGGCTTCCTCCTTGCCTGCGCTTTGCAGGCATGAGGAAGCCGGCTCCCTGCAGGCCCCCAAAGGTCCCCGCCGCCATATTGGATCCGGGGACCTGCAGGGAAGGAGACCCCCGCAGCAGCACTGCACATTGTGCTGCTGTGGGGGTCTCAGTGAAACACGGAGGGAGCCCCCTCCCTGCCGATGCTTCCCTTTAACCCCTGGTACACCGCGATCGTGTTTGATCGCGGTGTGCCAGTGGTTAACGTGTCGGGGGCGGTCCGTGACCGCCCCTGACACATTGTGCCAGGTGTCAGCTGTGATAATCAGCTGACACCCGGCCGCGATCAGCGGCGCTCACCATGTGAGCGCCGCTGATCGCACTAGACGTACTATTCCGTCCTTGGGACTTAGATCCCAGGTCACATGGACAGAATAGTACGTCTTTTGTAGGAAAGGGGTTAATGAGAAAGAAATCATTTTTTTTTTTTAATTTACCAAATGGCTGCAATGAAACAAAAAGTGAAAAATTTAAAGTGGTCTGAATACTCTCTGTACCCACTGTAGATGCCTCTACTCTCCTACTCGTAAATTCTCGAATATACCCATCATGTAATGGTAGACCCAGGACCTTCAAAAGGGTAACACATGGTATTATCATGTAACAGGTGTTCCTCTCCTGAAAGAGTTAATTGGAGGTATATTTCCTGCCATTTTCTCCTTGGAAACTCCATGGTATCCTGGGCTGTGGTTGGGGAATTGTAGTTGCCAATAAGCTGGCAGTAGCAATGGAATGTTAAATTTTCTACCTGGCGATGACCTGTGATTGTTAGCCTTATCTGGTAGCATAGGGCTGCTCAAGAATAAAAGATGGCAACGCCGAGGGTCTGTGTCAGACCTTCGGTGTCTCCTTCCTAAGATAAGACCTGCCCCAACCTCCCTCTCTTATTTTATGCTTTGTCACGGCCTTAGAGTTAGTCATTCAGGTAACTGAATGGACGACAAGTTTTGGTTAATGGGCTTGAGCTTTTTGCTGTGGTTCTTGGTGTACAATTTTGGATATAGAAGATTACAGAGTTTTTTGGATATGGTTTTTGTATGTTAATAATCTAAATAAAGGTTACGGTCAATTTTATCCAGCAAGTTAACATGTCATGGTGTTTGTTATTTGAAATCTAGGAAAGGTGTAAGTATGTACTGCGTAATGCCATGTTCAGATCGGAGCGCCATTGCTCCAGTTGGCCTCTACCTCAGCCGGTCAGGCCGGCACACTGATTGTACATTTCTTCCATTATCAAATGAACATTATTTTTCATCTATTATGCAGAGCCCCCAAAAGACTTTGGGCCCAATGGCTGCTATCTACTATGCCAAATAGGTAATCTGGCTGTGAATTCGAGCTACAAGTGTATGCCTATCATTTTTAGTGGAAGTTAAAAATATTGAGCAGTCACAAAGTAGTGAAAGTCAAGGTTATATTTTTGTCATGGGTGCCATTTTCTTTTTTTTCAATTCTAATGAAAAATCTGATCCTTTTGTTCATGTAATTAATCCTGTTTCTTGTTTGCCAATGTTATAGATAAGAAAAATGAAAATATGTCTCTGACGTGAATATGTATGAGAAATAAAATGTGTGGTTCTCCTGGGGTAAATCGAGAAGGTGATTATGGACATTCCTCATATCGTCTGTGGGATTTTTACCTCAGTTCTCACACATTCGTCTTAAAGCCTCAGGCTGATAGACGGTTAAACACCTTGAGAGTTGACAGATAAGGGAGTATCCTCTTATCAGGTTGACTACACTGAGATGTCTTATTTGCACTGTGTTGACAAAATGTCAGTGCTTGAGGTGGTGAAAATACTTTGATGGACTAAATCCATCTTTAAATACTACATGGATTGAAGTTAATATTTGTCTAAAAATTGAGTCTGTGTTCTTGTTTCAGTCTGTGAGTCTTTAATGACATCATACTGCTCAATATTTTGGAGCAGATTACGCAATACTACATACATCGTTAAATAAATCCCCTAGACCTGACCAGGCCGGTGTACTAACTAAAAAAAAATCCTCATAATTTAGAAGGACTGTATGGCAATGATATTACAATGATCACTTTATGAGTCAAGTTAAAGCATAAAAAGCTAATGAGCCCCAGGTTTACAGTGTCTGCCCATCCAGCCTTACGGACAGCTGCAGCTTGCACTGAGCAGTGTGAGGAGGGAGGAGGAATAGGGAGGAGCTGTCAATCAGGTTCGGTGGGCAGAGTTTATGTTTTCACAAAGGATTATACACCCATGCTAACATGACTTATCAAGTAAGTAAACCAGAGACCTTCATTGAAGAGTGTAGTGCGTATTGTGAAATCTGGTGACAACTTTACTATAAGGCTCTGGGTACACAGTATCTTTTTCAAGCAGATTCTCCCCCATATCCAGCAGAAAAATCACTTTCAATAATACCCCATAAAATTAACATAGTGCACAGCAACATGTTCCATCTTATGTCACTTCTTTTTCATCGCTTCAGGGTTTGGAAAGCTAAAGTGGTTAAAAGAACCGACATCTTCATTGTTCAGGTGGTTTCTGCTTGAAAAAGGTACGGTGTGGCCCTACAGACTCCTATGGGTGCCATATTTCATCTTTGCAGTTCTCAGATCGGTCTGCAGGATCTGTGAAAAATAAAATATCACCCCTCAGCTTTAGATAGCTGGCATGCCTTAAACAACCCATTCTGAGCTATGTTATATTAAATTACCATTTATCTTTGTTCTTTAAAACCAAATTGTTCATTTTATTAGGATCAGGAAAAAGTGATTACCGTATTTGAGAAAAAAAAATCAAATAACAAAAATAAGTCAGGGTTATTACTGTCTTTGATTATCTGATGAAGGAAATTCTCCCTCCCCTGTAACGGGTTGTGACTGTTCACAACTCAACAAGGTGAGAACCTAATAATTTGATTCACCTATTTGCTTAACGTTATCACCTTATGTGGCTCTCTCCTTTTTTTCTTATGAACGGTTTCTCCATCACTCTTTATTAGGCCGGTGTCACACTTGCGAGTGTGACGCGAGAAACTCTCACGAGTCTCTCGCATCAACACCCAGCACTGCTGCCGGCACTTGGACCGAAGCGTGCGGCTGCATGTATTTTTATGCAGGAACACACTCCGGTCCTGAGTGCCGGCGGCAGTGGCGTGTGTCGATGCGAGAGACTCGTGAGTAGTGTTGAGCATTCCGATACCGCAAGTATCGGGTATCGGCCGATACTTGCTGTATCGGAATTCCGATACCGACTTCCGATATTTTTTCAATATCGGAATTCGGCATCGGAATCGGAAGTTCAGTTGATTGACGGCCTGACGTCATCATGATGCGCGGTGTGTGCGCATCATGATGCGCCGTCATTTCGGGCCTTCCGGGGGTCTCTGCCGGCCTGCCGGGGGGCTGTGCTGGCCTGCCGGGGGGCTGTGTGGACTGCCCGGGGTCTGTACCGGCCTGCCGGGGGGCTGTGCCGGCCTGCCGGTGGTCTGTGCACCCTGTGGGGGTCTGTACCGGCCTGCCGGGGGGCTGTGCTGATGTCCGGGGGTCTGTGCAAGCATCGACCGATGGGACTACAAGTCCCATCGGGCGATGCCTGCTACCATGACAGTGATTGACACATTAGCCAATGATGGGACAGTAGTAGTCCCATCAACCGGCTAATGTGTTAAATGTTAAAAAAAAAAAAAATACTACATACATACTACATGCATGCTACATACATACTACATATATACTACATACATACTACATACATGCTACATACATACTACATGCATGCTACATACATACTACATGCTACATACATACTACATGCATGCTACATACATACTACATATATACTACATACATACTACATACATGCTACATACATACTGCATGCTACATACATACTACATACATACTACATACATACTACATGCATGCTACATACATACTACATGCTACATACATACTACATATATACTACATACATACTACATACATGCTACATACATACTACATGCATGCTACATACATACTACATGCTACATACATACTACATGCATGCTACATACATACTACATATATACTACATACATGCTACATACATACTGCATGCTACATACATACTACATACATACTACATACATACTACATGCATGCTACATACATACTACATGCATGCTACATACATACTACATGCATGCTACATGCATGCTACATACATACTACATGCTACATACATACCACATACATACTACATACATACTACATACTACATATATACTACATGCATGCTACATACATACTACATGCTACATACATACCACATACATACTACATACATACTACATACATACTACATGCTACATACATACTACATATATACTACATGCATGCTACATACATACTACATGCTACATACATACCACATACATACTACATACATGCTACATATATACTACATGCATGCTACATACATACTACATATATACTACATGCATGCTACATACATACTACATGCTACATGCATGCTACATACATACTACATACATACTACATGCTACATACATACCACATATATACTACATACATACAATACATTCATACAATACATACATAGACATACAGTACATATAACATAGAGTAACATACTTACCAATACTTGTCACATTGTTCCCCGAAGCCATTGCCTTTTCCGGAATAAATATTAACATAACAAACCACAAAAATACTCACCCACGATCCGAAGCAGTCCACGAGTGTGTCCCACGACGATCTTGGGTAGAGAACTGCAGCATCAGATGATGCTGCCGTTCTCTACGGGCTGCAGGAATCCAATGACGGAAGGTAGGTATCCTTCCGCACTGTATTCCTCCGCCACTTAAAAAAAAAAAAGTCCCTAGTCTCACTTTATGCCATTGCTGCGTGGGAATTTCCCACACAGCAATGGCATAAAGTGAGACTAGGGACTTTTTTTTTTTTAAGTGGCGGAGGAATACAGTGCGGAAGGATACTTCCTGCAGCCCGTAGAGAACGGCAGCAACAGCTGATGCTGCAGTTCTCTACCCAAGATCGTCGTGGGACACACTCGTGGACTGCTTCGGATCGTGGGTGAGTATTTTTGTGGTTTGTTATGTTAATATTTATTCCGGAAAAGACAATGGCTTCGGGGAACAATGTGACAAGTATTGGTAAGTATGTTACTCTATGTTATATGTACTGTATGTCTATGTATGTATTGTATGAATGTATTGTATGTATGTAGTATATATGTGGTATGTATGTAGCATGTAGTATGTATGTAGTATGTATGTAGTATGTAGCATGCATGTAGCATGTAGTATGTATGTAGCATGCATGTAGTATATATGTAGTATGTATGTGGTATGTATGTAGCATGCATGTAGTATGTATGTAGCATGCATGTAGTATATATGTAGTATGTATGTAGCATGTAGTATGTAGCATGCATGTAGTATATATGTAGTATGTATGTAGCATGTAGTATGTATGTAGCATGCATGTAGTATATATGTAGTATGTATGTAGCATGTAGTATGTATGTAGCATGCATGTAGTATGTATGTAGCATGCATGTAGTATGTATATGGTATGTATGTAGCATGTAGTATGTATGTAGCATGCATGTAGTATATATGTAGTATGTATGTAGCATGCATGTAGTATATATGTGTTATGTATGTAGCATGTAGCATGCATGTAGTATGTATGTAGTATATATGTGGTATGTATGTAGCATGCAGTATGTATGTAGCATGCATGTAGTATATATGTAGTATGTATGTTGCATGTAGTATTTATGTAGTATGAATGTAGCATGTATGTAGTATGTAGTATGAATGTAGCATGTATGTAGTATGTAGTATGAATGTAGCATGTATGTAGTATGTAGTATGAATGTAGCATGTATGTAGTATGCATGTTGTATGTATGTATGTAGCATGTAATTTTTTTTTTTTTTTTTTTTTTTTACATTTAACACATTAGCCGGATGATGGGACTACTACTGTCCCATCATTGGCTAATGTGTCAATCACTGTCATGGTAGCAGGCATCGCCCGATGGGACTTGTAGTCCCATCGGACGATGCCTGCACAGACCCCCGGAGCCTGCACAGCCCCCCGGCAGGCCGGCACAGCCCCCCGGCAGGCCGGCACAGCCCCCCGGAGCCTGCACAGCCCCCCGGCAGGCCGGCGCAGCCCCCCGGCAGGCCGGCACAGCCCCCCGGCAGGCCGGCACAGCCCCCCGGAGCCTGCACAGACCACCGGCAGGCCGGCACAGACCACCGGAGCCTGCACAGACCCCCTGGCAGGCCGGCACAGCCCCCCGAAAGGCCCGTACAGACCCCAGAGAGGCTGTACAAGGGCAGGAAAGGGTTTTTCTTATTCCGATACCGGAAGTCCCATAGACTTGAATGGGACTTCCGGTATCGGAATCGGCGATACCGATACTTTTTTTAAAGATCGGCCGATACCATCCGATACGATACTTTGAAGTATCGGACGGTATCGCTCAACTCTACTCGTGAGAGTTTCTTGCGTCACACTCGCAAGTGTGACACCGGCCTTAGGAGACTCATTTGAAGAGTTATCATTTTCCTTCTAAAAGTCTCCAAAAACCAGCCATATGGTTCCAGAGATATGGGCCTTTCTATTTACTGTTATTTTTTATGGCCTTTACCAAGGGAGCCGTGTCTGGGGCATCTCTTTATGCTGCCCTGCTTTATTACCATATGATCCATAGTCCCTAGGTAAAGACCAGTAAAAACTGACTGACCACTTCTGACCTGATAATAGGTCCTCTTAAGAGTCAAAATACAACTTTAGCCTAAAGCAAAGGTGCTTAATATGCACCCAAAGTTATACTTACCTATCTTTACCATTTTGGAAATCCATGAATAGCCTCTTCTTTGCAGCTGCTCATTCATGTTCACAATAGGTTGTCAAAAGTTGGCCAGGATCGACCTGACAATAGTCACTGAATGAGATTTCAATTGTATAGTTATACCAAGAGTCAGTTAAAGAGGGCCTTTCACCATCTAATAAGTTGTGACTTTTGCTCGTATTTTATTATCGCTGCTCCCCTGTGTATTTTTTTTTTTTCAATGCATCATAAATCCTCCATCCATTCAGACACTGGTCTGCATGAATATCTGACTCTAAAGCTTATTTTTAATAAAAGGGGCTGTTACCAGTGTGATGGCCGCTCTCTGCTCTCCTGATCTCATTGGCTGTGAGAGCTGCAGCAAATGTGTTTGTAATGAGACAAAGTTCAGTTCTAGTGTACTCTTTCATTGATAGCAATCCCTGGGGGCATATTTTCAGGAAAATCTATGACTGGCCCATAGATCTTAACAGCTTATTTATCTATAATAAAAACATAGATTTCTGTAGAATAAGACATCAGATCACTGATATCAAGGTATCATTTTTTTCATCTTCCTATGACCTACATGCCCACATAGGAGACTTAGAAGGGTTCATCCTACTGACAGATACCCTTTAAATATCTGTGTACAATAGGTATCTGAGTTCCCCTTAGTAGTGCAAGCAGACAAAAGTTAAAGTGTACCTATAATTTTAATAAAATTTCAGCTATGTCATAGGGTCATAAGTCATAAGCTTTGATCATGTGGGGCTCCAAATCCTCAATGCAGAGAAACAGGGAAACAGACCATTTAGGTGTAAGGAGAAGACCCCGACCAGGCCTACCTACTCCGTGATGGATCTGGAACTGTCGGAGCTGTCACTCAGGTTTCACGGGGGAAAGCTTAAGGCCCCGTACCCACTTCTTCACCTAGGAGCAGGGGGCATGACTAAGATAAAAGGGCCACAGCGCATGGGAAATCAGTGAGTTGCCACGGGAACGTGCAGCGTGCAGGAGGGCAGTGTCAGGGCTTCTGTGGAAAAGCCACCTGCCATAACAGGCCTAAACCAGCAGAGGCTAAAAGCTGCTAACAGAGACTGCCGACAACAATGTATCTGGCCCCACTGACATCACAGACCGTGAGCGACAGGATGCACAGTCAGGACATAAGTGTATTGGCATATGCAACAGAAATGGACTTATTGTTTATGTAAAGGAGGACTTTACACTAGCCTGACAGCAGATGGTGATAGTGTGAAGTTATATGTTTGCTATAATTTCAATTGACTCAAAAAATGAGAAAAACAGCAGTGACATAGCTGAAGAGTTGTCTGATGAGAAAGTAGTTGAAATTGATGAACAACAGAATACTGAAAATGAAGAAATACAACTACAAATAGACACAGAAAAAGACGTTCAATGAGAGAAAACAAAGGTAAACCACCAAAACGTCTCTCATACAAGACAAGCACAAGTAAAATTTATGAACCTACTTCTTGGGAAGACATATCTAAACTCCCTAAAGAAGAAGCTAATAAATGGTTAGAAGCAACAGAAACAGAAATGAAATCCATGCATGACTCAAATACATGGACACTGACAGATTTACCAAATGGAATAAAAGCCATAGGATGTAAATGGATTTTTAAAGTAAAATACCAAACAGATGGCACACCTGAAAGATACCGAGCAAGACTAGTAGCTAAAGGGTATTCTCAAAAATATGGAGAAGACTATGATGAGACATTTGCTACAGATGTCAAACATACTACAATAAGAACTTAACTTACAGTTGCAGCAATGAAACAGATGGAACTGATACATCTGGATGTAAATACAGCATTTTTGAATGGAGATTTAACAGAAGACATTTACATGGAACAACCTTCAGGATTCAAAGATGAAAGATACCCAAACAAAGTTTGCAAACGACAGAAAAGCATATACGGTTTAAAGCAAGCAGCTAAAGCGTGGAATGACAAAATCACAGAAGTGCTTACAAATGAAAATTTTCAAAGAAGCAAAGCTGATCCATGCTTGTACACAAAAAGGCTGATGAATAGATGGATTTATGTACTCATATATGCAGATGACATTTTGATTTGTTCTGAACAAGAAAGGGATAAAGAAAACATTCTAAAAATCCTGAACATTTTGAAATTAAAGACTTGGGAAATGTGAAGTATCATTTCTTGAAGGATTATCCTATTGAAGAAATGACAGCAGACATCTTCACGAAGGCGTTGAATGCTGATAAACACCAGAGACTAATAAAAAAGTTGGGTTTGATTGAATAAGTCCTTACTGTTGAGAAAGGGTGTTGGTATATGCAACAGAAATGAACTTATTGTTTATGTAAAGGAGGACTTTACACTAGCCTGACAGCAGATGGCAATAGTGTGAAGTTATATGTTTGCTGTATTGGGAGGGAAACTCTCTTGTTGTTTACTTTTACTTTCGCTTTTGACTGTATTATGCCAGCAGCAGGGGCTGTGTGCTACTGAATTCTTATCTCATGTTTACCCGTAAGAAGTAAATGCTGGTTACTCAAGATAACTTGCTCAGTGAAGTTCTTCTGTCTACCGGAGGGTTCTCAAAAGATACACTCTGCTTACAAAGTGCGTTCACACACCAACGGGAGAATTCGGACACTCGCTGTGAGGGGTTTCCCTTTGTACCTGAATCGAGTCACTCATTGTCCCTGTATGCTGACAAGGGGAAAGACTGTGCTCTGTCTGGCTCGTATGTTTCCTGACACACCAATCACCAACCAGACCACAAGGAATCACTGTTGCCACCAGGAGCCAAGACATCATCTTTTCCAGGACTACACTGGACCAGAAGGAATCACCGCCGCCACAAGGATGCCATCTTTTCCGAGACCATACCGGACCACTTACACGCCACTGCTTTGGTGCCAACGTCCACATCCTGAACTAACCGCATTCTGAAATTGTCAGACTGATAAGTTTGCTATTCTTGAACTTCCTACCCTATTCTTCACACCCGCTTCCCTTGAGTTACATACCCTGTGTTCCTTTATCCTGTTTTCCCTGTTTTCTCTCTGCGAGGAGTATGCTTGTTAAATTAAACCCCACGTTAATGCTTGTTCTGCCTCCGACCCATTACTGCATCTTTCAACCTGCTCACATAGGCAGAATGTGTACATACTGTAAGTGTACTGTAAGTGATAGCAAAGTACATTTTATGGATTATTGGAAAGTGAGAATAGAGAAAAAAACTCACTGATACTACTCCTGTTTAATGTCACTTCTTGATTGCATATACTCAGTCGCCACAGAGGTACTGCACCTTCTCCTAAGGTGTGGTACCCCACCATCCAGGTAAGTTGGAGGCTCCTGACCACGCTCCAATACTCGCACCCCAACAATAGAGTAGTTCAGCAAAACCACTTTGCGGCTCCTTGCTTAGGCCTCTTTCACACATCAGGTTTTCTGCTTCAGGCGCGATCCGGCGCTTTTGACTAAAACCGGATCCGTCGAAATGCAATGCCGGATCCGGTTTCCCCCCCATTGACTTGCATTAGAGCCGGATCGAGCCGGATGGCCATGCGTTTCATCCGATTTTCGCCGGATCCGGCAATGTGACGCGATCCGGCGTCTGGAAAAAACGGTGACTGTAACGTTTTTTGTATCCGTCGAAAAAGCCGGACACACCGGATCCGGCGTGTCCGGCTTTTTCATACAATGAAAGCCTATGAGCGCCGCAATGCGCCGGATCCGTTTTTTTTGGACTGAGCATGCTCAGTAGCTCTGCCCACAGGACATATATAAAAGCAAGACAATGGGACCCTCAGCCACACCCAACATGCCACCCAAGCCAAGAACCAGGAGCAGGAGAAGGCAGCAGACATCTGCAGCAGCAGCACCATCAGCACCACCCCAAATGGAGCAGCATGCTGAACAACGGGAGGGGAGTCCAGCAGCAGATGAGAGACAGTAATTATCAAATCCCCCATTCCTCCAAACTAGGGCTATGGAATATCAAGATATTCATTGGCCCTTTGTTTCTCTTTATTCAACAGCCGCCCAATAGATGCAGCAGCAGCAGCAGCAATGGCAGCAGCAGAAACACCACCCACAGCCATGGAGTCTGGCCATGAGGAAGACAGCACATCTTCTGGGAGCCCTCCCTCGCATCGTCAGCGTTTGACGGTAAGTTTTTATTTCCAAAATCCATCATCTCTGTAATATATGTGTATTCATTGCCTTTTATTTCAAAACAGGAATCACAAGATGAAGAGGAGCTCCCAGAAGAAGAAGGAAGGGGTGGACAGACACTTGGAGTGGGCTCACAATTGGTAAGTTTTTTGCATCAAACGCAGAAACACAACATCACACTACACACAACACATAGAAAACAATGTTCTGCAGACCACACACAGCAAACAAATGCCTACATCCAAAGACATAACATTTTTTGTTTTCTTCTCTAGTCTTCCCAATCTGGTGCTCGGCCAAGAGGTCCTCGCAGTGCCTCCCAGGGTCGTCGGCGACAGCAACGCGGCGGTCACCAGCGTGTAAGTATAAATATTTTTGCTTTGTTTTTTTTGCACTTTTTATTTCATTTCTTTTGTGGAGGCTAATTATGTTATTTTTGTCTTTTTCTTTAACAGCCTTCACAGCGTGCTCCCGACTCTGATGGTGAGGATGGAGGGATTGATGTCGACCGCCTCATCGATCTCGTCAGAGAAAGGGAGCCGCTCTGGAATATGGCTGACCAACGCCACGCTGACCTGATCGTTACCCGACGACTCTGGGAGGAAATCTGTTCGCTCCTTGTGGACCGCTGGGAGGACCTCGAAGCTCGGGCCCAGATTAAAGAGCGTAAGTGTATACAGTACCGGTTGCTTGATTTAAACCAGTGTTTCCCGAACTCCAGTCCTCGTGGTCCCCACGGATCATGTGTTCAGGATTTCTATTTACTTTGGAAATCCTGAAAACATGACCCCTGGGGACCATGAGGACTGGAGTTTGGGAAACACTGATGTTGTATACTAACCACTTTGTCCTTTCTCGTTTCAGGGGAGAGAATTGTGAAGCGGTGGCGGTCTGTGAGGGATCGTTTCAAGAAGGAGTTCAATAAAGAGATGCGGGCCCCGAGTGGATCTGGAGGACGCAGGAGCAAGTACAAGTACGCACGAGCCCTGTCGTTCCTCCGGGAGACAATGCTCACCAGAAGGTAAATATTACACACCACATGTGACAAAAAAATGTTTAGATGTAACTTTTTTTTTTCAGCCAGGGCCATACCATGTCACTATTTTAATTGTTTTTTTTTCTCTTTATTCCACAGCACGGTGAGCAGCACTCGGGAGCCTGCACGATTGGACCCTTCTGAGGCGATCCCTGAGGAGACCGGCACCGAGGGAGACTTCGACCGCCCCGGTACATCTGCACCTTCCCAGCCTTCCCACACATTCGACCCATCTGTCCCATCCACCAGCACAGGAGCATCGTGGCCGCCTACATTACATAAAGCTGCTGGTGAGGAGATCGCTTTCCCTTTACCCCACCCTTCTGCCCCTGCCACCTCTAGTACACCTGCGGGTACTGGGCGGCAGCGGCAGAGGGGTCAGGAAAAGACTTATGTGCCAGAGTTCTTGCATCTGAATGCATCTTTCCAGAACTGTCTAAAAGTCTTGTCAGAGCAAATCTCCGCAGGCTATCAGCAGATCAACTCCAGCATTCTGGAGGTGAAGACACTTCTGCAAACCATGCATTCAGAAGCAAGATCTTCGCCAAACCACACCTTTTTCAGGTCTGTTGTGGAGCGCATGGAAACGCTCTCTCCTGCCCAGCAGATGCATGTAATGCATTCATGCCACGCTGCTCTCCAGCAAGTTACCTCCCAACCTCCTCCTCCCACCACAGTAGTTCCTCCACCTGCACCCCCTCCAGCCACTTTCCATCCTCCCCCTCCTATTACATCTACACCCCCTCCAGCCACTTTCCATCCTCCCCCTCCTATTACATCTACACCCCCTCCAGCCACTTTCCATCCTCCCCCTCCTATTACATACCATCCACCTCCCCAGCACCATCCACCTCCCCAGCACCATCAACCTCCACAGCACCAGCAACCTCCCCAGTACCAGCAACCTCCCCAGTACCAGCAACCTCCCCAGTACCAGCAACCTCCCCAGTACCAGCAACCTCCCCAGTACCTGCAAACTCCCCAGTACCAGCAACCTCCCCAGTACCAGACATCTCCCCACTTCCAGCAACCTGCCCCGTACCAGACATCTCCCCACTTCCAGCAACCTGCCCCGTACCAGACATCTCCCCACTTCCAGCAACCTGCCCTGTACCAAACTCCTTCCCCATACAACTTGCCATCAACATCATCTGCTCCTACAGTCCCTGCCCAACCCTCCACTCCACCACCCACCACCTCTTCTGCTTCCCACATGTCCACCCATTCTGTAGTTTTTTCCACACCTTCACCTCTAACTGTTCCTTCCCCACCACGATCCCAGTCCTCTCTCCACACTCCCAGTGTCGAAGTGTCCCGCAGCCCCTACAGCAGTATTTCCACCACACACTACACAGATTTATAATGTGTGTATTTAAATAAAAATGACCAGTTTTATGGTTTCAGTTTTATAGTTTCAAAGCTTTATTAAACAAGTTTATTAAAATTTTAAAAAAGTTTACTAAAAAAAACATTTTTCAATAAAAGTTAAATTATTTTACACTGGTTGTCTGTCATTTCTTTCTGAAAAAGGTTAAATACAGGGTATTTAAAAGGTGAAATGGTATTCAAAACCAGGTATATAACTGTGGGTAAATTTTAGCTTTTTGCCACAGTTGTGTTCCTGGTTGTGTTTGAAGCAAAGTATTTCACCTAAAAAGTTGTGTTTATTGTTGGTGATTTCCTAACAATGTACACAACTTTTGTTAAAAGGTGAAATACTTTGCATAAAACACAACCAGGTACACACCTGTGGCCTAAAGCTAAAAATAGAGACCATGACAAGATAGCCAACTTTGGTTGGCAAAGGTATATACTGTTGGTACAGAAGGTACACAAGTTTGGTTGGGCACAAATCTTTCACACTCTGTCATCCTGCCAGTGTACTCTGCCTTGAGGTGACATAAAGTATAGTGCAAAATTGTCCCTCATTACTGAAACCGTCACAGAACTTCTAGTGGTAATGTCATGGTAATCTTGCAAGGTGGTTTCTTCAGAGGTGTCCTCAATGGAAATGGGTTCCTTGCAGATAACAAAATTGTGGAGTACCACGCACGCTTTGATCACCTCGTCCACAGTTTCTGTCTTGAGGTTGATCGCAGTCAATAGGACCCGCCATTTGGCTGTCAGAATACCAAAGGTACATTCAACCATTCTTCTTGCTCTTGTGAGGCGGTAATTAAAAATGCATTTTGGTCTTGTCAATCCTCTGCTAGAGTACGGTTTCAAAAGGTGTTCTGACAGCTGGAAGGCTTCATCCCCTACACAGACAAATGGCATAGGTGGACCAGATGTTTGCGGCAGCAGTCTAGGTGGTGGGAACTGGAAGGTGTTTCCATACAGTTTACGCCCCATGGCAGACAGTTTGAAAACTTGAGAGTCATTGGAGCGGCCATAGGCCCCAATATCAACCGCAATAAATTTGTATTCCGCGTCAGCGATGGCCATGAGGACAATTGAAAAATATTTCTTGTAATTGAAATATTCCGATCCCGATCCAGCTGGCTTTACAATGCGGATATGTTTCCCGTCCACAGCGCCCAAGCAGTTGGGAAACTGACATATCTGTTGAAACTTGTCAGCAATTTCAATCCACCTCTCTGTTGTGGGCTCTGGTAAAAACTCTTCAGCTAAGGAGTCCCACAGTGCACGGCATGTGTACTTCACTATTCCAGATATGGTGGAAATCCCAAGTCTGTACTGGAAATGCAGTGACGAAAGGGATTCTCCAGTTGCAAGAAATCTGTGGGGAATTAAAAAACAATAAATTAGTTTTAAATCACAGCATTACATACCAAAACTGAGCTATAACACTTGGAGATACAAACTACCACCAACAAGATTGCAGTGAAAGTGTGCTCTGATGCGATCACATCCAATAAATGTGGCTTACCTTAAAGTCACCATCAGACGCTCTGTGGGTGAAACAGAGAAGCGGCAATAGGTGTCCGCTTTTCTTATGAGGTGTGCAATGCGCTCCACCAAGTAATCAAAATTCTCCATTTTCATCCTAACATATCCAAAAAATTTATCCGGGTTTCGTCGAAGGTCCATGCAGAGTGTAGAATAGACCCCACGCGTCATTCTCTTGGCTGTGATGGGGTGGATCCACAAACGTCGTCTACGATGCCTGATGCGCTGCTGTCTCGCTCTCTCCTTCTCCAGAACAATCACCCTCAAACGATTCGCCTCCGCTATAAAATCCGCCAAATTCTTCAAAATATTTCCAATGACAACATCCATCTTCGCCAATAACTTGCTCTTCTCTCCAACCTGCACTTTCTCCTCTACAACCTGTCAAAGAAGGGCTGTAGGAACATGCTATATATAGTTTTCCAGTAGCCAATCCCGTTCGGAAGGCCACAAGGGTCAATTTTAAAAACCGGATCCGGCGTAATCCGTCAAAAAACGGATAGAAAAACGGATGAACCGGATGAGACGGATCCGGTTTTGTCTGTCAAGAAAAAGACGGATCCGGCAGAAAACCGGATCCGTCACATCCGGTTTTACTATGTGATATAGCTGAAGGAACAGAAAAAGCGCAATAGGGTCTTATCCGGGTTATTGTAGAAAAAGTAAATTAAATTTTACTCACCCTTTTTAGGAGAGATTAAGGCATGTAGGATCAGTAATCTGCTTGCTGCACGTCCAAAGGTCAACTCTGTGGCCGCTTCAACATCTGATTTCGGAATAAATTCTTGGACTTCTGTGCGCTAACAGATAAAATCACTAATCCAGTATATTGGAGAAAGATTAATCCATTTATTTCCCAACACGTTTCGAAATGTATACCATTTCTTCTTCAGGGGATGACAGTGACCTGAGGCAGCTGGCACGGGAAAGGAAAGGAGAAAGACATTGAACTGAAGCCTGAGCTTCCATAGGAGAGAAAGACAAGTACGGAGCATAGGAGTGAAAGGGAACACAAAGGACGTGGGTTAGAGGAAGAACCCTGCCTAGAAGTTCTAAGCGCAAGGCCGGGGCCTGGTCCCCGAGGTTGTATGGACACTAATGGTTCTGCAGCAGACACCGGTGGAGTAGTAGGCTGTAAATGCACTACTCCCATCTAAGACTTGAGGGCACAACAGCAACACGGATAGAGAGCCGGGACTCAGGAGTAGAGAGTCCCCGAAGCAGGCTACAGCTGTCTGCCATACAAGTAGAGTTCTTGGGAACATCTGTCAGGTGGAACTCCAGTGTAACTCAGTACTAGGAGATCTTCACACTTAAAGGCGCTATAGGCAGACACTCAGAAAAGGGCACATAAGTTGGCGGAGTGTGGAAGGGAGCATTCCATTTTGCCTGGAGGTTGACTGAGTCCCTTACCCGGAGGACACGGCACAGAAGCGGGCACTACAGACTGTGAGTAAAGCTTTGGAACTACATGCCCTGGTGTCCTCCATTCCTTCCTGCGTCCGTCGGCCTGGCACTGCTACATCCCCTGCGCCAAACACTACACCATCTAAGTGTCTCCACATCTACACTGCCCTGGGACAACAGCCCTGCCTGTGGAGGGCTATAACATCATTGCTGCACCACACCATCTGTCCCGGAGGATCTGTCTGCAGCGTCGGCTTAACACCTCCCTTGCGGAACACCACAGGTGGCGTCACAAACTATTCATCTAACTACATTCTACCATTCACATCTTCCTTTTTCTTGGGTGCCCAGGGCCACGGTCCGGGTCACCGCTGCTGTGACACATCCCGCTGACACCGGCCCGGTACCGAGCACCCCACGGCCCTGGGAGGGCGACCCACCAGCAGGGCAAGAAAATCCCTCACTTTCCTATAATCCATATTACTACATTGGATTTTTCGGCCGTGGAGCTGTAGCAGCTGGGAAATTGTTTCATGCCATTTCAGTGTTGTGTCTCTGTAAGGTGTTGGCGGGGACCCTCATATGCCTCTTCTCTCCTATGCACTAAGCACATGTGGCACCCTGATGGTACACTAATGTTTTATATTGTCATGTCATTTAGTAATATCATTGTCATTAGCTCTATCCTAAATGTGCATGTATTTGTATATATTTAGTTTAAGGACAGAATAAGTTAAACTGTTGGGAGGAGTTAAAAGCCTCTGAACTTAGAGAAAGGATTTCCTGCTTTGAGAGCAGAGCCCCAGCAGGCTTGCACTGGGCAAGACATGCACCATAGTGAGGACAGAGGAACTCCCCTGGATGTGGAGGTAAAAAACTGCTCCAGGCTGGCGGGCAGTGTAGACAGACACTGGCTCTGCGGGATCGACCCCAGGAGTAATACGGGGTTCGGGACCAGAACAGAAGCTGGTGTCGTGCAACCAAACAAAAGTCGCAGGAAACATTATTTTGTTTGCACCTGTTCAGTACAGTTTTGCCGTTGGAACAGAACTTTGGCTTGTGGTGTTTCCTGAGACCTCGTCCCCTGCCACAAAAGTGAACGTGTGCTGAAGGTAACTGTTATGCAGGACTGGGACTTCACCTGTCTTTTCATGTGCAAGGTGCTGGGGTGCTCACTGACTGTGACTTAGTAAACTTGCCCTCGACTACCACCCTGTGCCACCTTGTTATATCTCAAACAACCAAATCAAGTGAGTGGAAACACTTTGCAATAATACTGTTATATTGATAACACCCTATTGCACCTATTAGTGCAGCTTCAGAGACCAGTGGTGACGTCATAGAGTTTACGTCCGGTCACTGAGGCTCCTGTCCCAGACTGGCTGAACTGCGGTGACCTCGGTGAGATCCCCGCTAGCACTGTGAGTTTTTTAATTAATA
This sequence comes from Dendrobates tinctorius, assembly GCF_039654945.1. Lineage (NCBI taxonomy): Eukaryota > Metazoa > Chordata > Amphibia > Anura > Dendrobatidae > Dendrobates > Dendrobates tinctorius. The sequence continues at coordinate 53,573,154 of NW_027361743.1, forward strand.
ATTTAAAAAAAAATCGTGAGGATCCCTCTATTCGGCAGCATGTGTCGGATGATGGGAGCTGTAGTCGCTTCTGCTGACACCAGTGACCGAAGGTAAACTTTATACCTCCAATCACAGCTGAGAACTCACGCTGTCTTTTTGACAGTTTGGGAACAGTGGCTCTCTGACCAGAGGGGATGATTTCCTCCACCGATCATAAGCGGTGTTTGCCGCGCTGTCATGCACTTACAGCGCAGCAAACACTGGATGTTTGGGCCCCCCCCATTCAAGTGAATGGAGTCCGGGTTCGGGTACTGTTATGGCACCCGAACCCGAACTTTTTGTAACTGTTCAGCCAAACCCGCCGGACCTGAGCATCCAGGTGTCCGCCCATCTCTAATGATGATGAAAATCCAGTCTTTCTGAGTGTTTAAGTAAAAAAAGGTATGCAGTGTCATTTTATAAACATAAACAATACAAAAAATATACAAAGTAATTATCTTTTTTAACAGATATATCGTAAATTTAGAGGAAAATAGATAGATCCAATTTATAATTTAAACCAATTGGACCCTGCGCTTTTGTGAACAAGATCTATTTGGCTTCATGTCTCACAAGTATATTATTGTGGTTGCCACCTTGTGGCGGATGATTCACTACTTCGAGATCTGCGAAACGCAAGGACTCTGGGTCTGAATTGTATTTTTCTTGCATATGGTTGATAAACCTTAAAGAAACCTTTCCTGATGAAATAGAATGATAATGTTCACGGAATCTAGTTTTTAAAGGTCTGATAGTTTTTCCTATATATTAAAACATGCAGGGGCAAAATATAATATATACCGTACTACAAATTTAGTTCTACATGATATAAAATATGTAGTATGATGTAAGATAGGACCAATGCATATAGGATTAGTAGCAATGTGGAGGTGACAGCTGGGACAAGTACCACATTTTTGATTACCTTGAGGAGAAAATTTTTCTAACCAATTATCTTTGGTAGATAAAAATCTGTTATGCACCAAATTGTCTCCTATATTATGAGATCTCCAATAGGAAAATATGAGTTTAAGGAGACCCATTTTTAGTAGATCTTTACCTGTATTTAGAACATGCCAGTTTTTTCGAATGGCTGAATGCATTATTATGTCCATAGGACTATGTCTGAAACTAAAAATGAAATGATGCACTTTATTTATTGGATCTCTATTGCTACTTTCTTCTTTTTTCTATGAAGTAATTGTGTGTGAGAGATTTCACGAACACTATGTGCTGCATTTAGTATAGATGGTGGATAACCTCTCAGCAAAGCGATGTTTAAATTCATCAATTTGTTCTTCAAAAATGTTGTCATTATTATTAATTTTGCACAATCGCAACATTTGGCTGTAGGGTAATCCCCTCTTAGTGTGCATTGGGTGAGCAGCACTACCAAAATGTAACAACATATTTGTGGAAATAGGCTTACGGAAAGGTTCCGGAATGATTTTACCTTCTATTATATTGATTTTAACATCTACAAATGCTAGATTTTTGTCCCTAAATTTTGATGTAAAGCGCATGTTTTCTTTATTGATGGTATTAAGATATGTTATGAACTCTTAAAATTGTTCTTCTGTGCCAGCCCATATCATAAATACATCATCCACATATCTGAGGTTTGTACGGATGTATTTAATGTAGGGGCTGGCAAGATTATTTGTCTTCAAAAAACGCTAAAAGCAGGTTAGCAAAAATGCATACTGCTGGTGTGACCATGGCAGTCCTAACCTGTTGCAAGTATCACTTATCCATGAATTTAAAGGCATTAAGACCTATTATGAATTCGAATGCTTCTTGTATCACAGTTAACACGTACAGATAAAAGTTCATAATATATAAGATTTTTCATGTAGCATCTATACCTATGTTTTGTGGAATTCTGGTAGCGGTTTTCCACAGCTATAGTGACTAAGGAAAAGTCCTCTTGCCAGTCTTTCTCCAATAGCATTCAAAAAGGATCCAGAATCTTTTATAAAAGATGATATTTTTTCAAGGAGAGGTTTAAGTACCCAATCCAAGTATTGGGACAGTGGCTCTGTTAAAGAACCAATCCTCGGAATAATTGGATGGCTAGGAGGAGATTCTAAAGATTTGTGTATTTTTGGAATGCTATACCAATATGGTTTTAATGGGTATTCCAGTAATAATTTTTCTGCTTTACTTTTGGATAGCATACCATTATCTACATATTTCCTTAAAAAAAGACCTCAGTTTATTTTTACATTTTGGTGTAGGATCGTCATTTATGGGCAGATATGTCTTGCAATCGTTTAGATCAGTGGTTCCCAAACTCCAGTCCTCGCGGACCCCAACAGGTCATGTTTTCAGGATTTCCTCAGTATTTCACAGGTGATGGAAGTATCATCAAGGCATCAGGAATTCTCTCACATGTGTAACACTATGGAAATCCTGAAAACATGACCTGTTGGGGTCCGCGAGGACTGGAGTTTGGGAACCACTGGTTTAGATGGTTGAATGCATCTGCAATTTAATAGTCGCTTGTTAGTAAGATAAAATTGCCACCTTTATCTGCTCTTCTAAAAATGATGCTGTTCCCTATTTTCATTTCCTAAAGTGCATTGAATTCAGCGTGATTTAAGTTTTTGATGGTAATTTGTAGTAAAGAGCATCTACATCTTTTATTACTAAATCTTGAAATAAATCTATGGCATTACCAGGTGAAATAGGTGACATAAATGTAGAAGAGACACCTCCCATGAAAGGTGCATATTTTATTGAGGTAGTTAAAGGGAATCTGTCACCCCTTTTTTGAGATATCATATAATGATATCATTCAATTGTGTGTCACATAAGGATTCTCTTAGTACTTTTGCTTCCCCCTGACCCCGCACCTTTCATGCATAAATACCTTTTTTATATCGGTTCAGATGTATGTAAACTGCCACGGTCCGGTCCGCTGGGCGGGGCTTATTCACCTGCTCCTTCCCTCCCTGTCTTGCTGTACGCATTTCTTCTTGTGTAGAGCAAGACAGGGAGGGGCTGAGCAGTTGAATAAGCCCCGCCCAGTGGACCAGACAGCGGCAGTTTACATACATCTGAACCGATAAAAAAAAGGTATATATGCATGAAAGGTGCGGGGTCAGGGGGAAGCAAAAGTACTAAGAGAATCCTTATGTGACACACAATTGAATGATATCATTATATGATATCTCAAAAAAGGGGTGACAGATTCCATTTAAATTTTCCATTATCTGAGGTAAGGATCAACGTGATAAACCCAATAGAGCTGCATCGTTATAGAGTGCTGTATTATTAGATCTATCTACACTGAAGCCCAAAGGACCTACTGTATATGACTGGGTATTTCTCCCTGTGGGCATAAAGCAGAATTAATCATTTTTTGTGTCAGCATATGATTCACAAAGGTGCATTTTTCTAGTGGTTTAAAATAAATCAGTTTTAAAGTCTGTCAGGTCAAAAGGTTCAGCAAAACAAAAGTTGAGTCCTTTAGTTAATATTGCAATGTGGTCAGCTGATAGAACTCTTCTGGTTAGGTTCACGACATCATTCCCTTGATTGTGGCCAGCTATTTCCTCCACGAGACTTGTTTTCATTTCGTGCCGACTCCTGCGGTTTTCCCCATCTCCTTGTGCGTTTCCTAAGGGAATCGGAGTGTTAGTACTTTGGGGGTTTCCGTTCGTTGCCGACATCTGATTTTGTCTGATCCTCTGCAATCCTAGAATCCCAGTCTGTAGTCAATGGTGAGTGCCGCATTTCCTTGCATCTATATTTAAATAATCTATTTGTAGTCCATTAATGTCATTTAAATGAGGCTAATACTTCTGATCTAACTAATGAATGCCCAATATTTTAAAAGATTACATTTGCTTTCCTGTCCCTAAGATTTTAAGTTTCGCATTCAGTATCCATGTAGTACATAGTAGCTGCTGAGCTTCTATACATAGTGCTACCATTTCTTAAGCATCTGACCCTTCATTCCCAGCACCATGGAGAGCAACATATTGTTAGTGCACATACAGTACTATGCCATCACTCAACAATCCGGCAGTGGCTAGAGACAATAGAATCTTCTAAAATTAAAATTTGCCAGATTCAACAAATTCTACCAAAACATTTAATTTGCAGTGAATCAATTCACCATGAATCTCAGCACTGCAAAATATTGCTGGGAAAAGACGGAATGTATTAAACCTATTTCAGACCTATTTTGAAATTTGAGAAGACAACACAGTAATGTCCAACTGACCTCAACATAATTAGCTAGGGGTAAATAGTTGGAAACCAACATCTCTTTTAAAGGGGTTATTATTTTTCCAAAAGTTGATAATTTTGTTAAGAAAATTACCGCACATAAATGGAATGGCAAGATTTTTTTTATTACAGGGTTACAATCTTTCCCTTTTTTCGCTGCCCATTGCCCAATTCTATGCAGGGTCCAACTGAGTGAATTCACCATAGTTGTTGTCAACTTGTCACCTAAAAAAAGAATTTCACTAAAAATGAGGAAGAAGCTGAAACCAAAAGTAAATTGGGAACCATTGAAGCTGAACAATTTTTTGCCTATGCATGAACAAGGGCGAAATCCTCCTCAGGGTCTAACCTGAGAAAATCATCACAGACGCCATCCCCAAAAATCCTGATTTACACTAAAAATGATGGTGAATAGACACTCAAAGAAAATTTAGAGTTTTAGCAACTTTTACCCCCTGTGCCACTTCCTGAACAGGCACGCAATCCTGTGAAAGGTGCTAGCTGTTGAATTAACCTGTTACACCCGGTCCCTGTCCTGGTGCGGCGCCCAGGTCTGTCACTGTTACACCTGGTCCCCGTCCTGGCGCTGCGTCCAGGTCTGCCGCTGCCTCCCATTCTGGGCACTCACCTCGTGCCTCTCACGCTGTCCTTAGGCAGCAGCCTGCCTCCTCTGTGTCTCATGCAGCTGCTCAGCATTCAGGTATCTCCCCTTCCCCCACCTCCTGGCGTCCTGTCGGCAGATCTGCAACTAGAGATATTAGGGCCCGCCCGTGTTCTCTCCTGCCTAAGTTTTATGCTTAGATGTCACGCTGTGACGGTCTTCATTAAGGAAGAGGTGTCTCAAACTTTCCCTTGAGATGGGACCCAAAGTATCCCTGTAGTCACTACACTTTCTCTTTTTATGTTTTGCATAGGTATTCAAGCCATAGCCCCGGAGTAAGCCTTCTGTCAGCTAAACTCAGCATGTGAGAGCACATAGCAAGGACGTCATGCACTGTTACATACTGAAATCAGCTGTTGGCATCAGAACAGGATGCTGCTGTGAGGGAGCAGAGGGAAGGCAAGTAGATTTGTTTATTTTTTTGTGTACAGCATGATGGGGGCCAGGATGAGGAGGCCTTGTATAACAGGATGGCGATGAAGGGGCCATGTATATCAGGATGGTGGATGGGGGCCATATATACAAGGATGGGGAAGGTGGCCATATATAGCCTAGATGGGTATGGAAGTCATGTTTACCAGAATGGGGGGGAGCTTTGTATACCACGATAGGGATGATGGCCATGTATACCAGGATGGTGGATAAAGGCCATGTATACCAGAATTGTAGATGTGGTCATGCATACCAGGATGAGGATGATGGCCATGTATACCAGGATTGTGAATATGGGCCATGTATACCAACATGGTGAATGAGGGTCATGTATACCAGGATGGCAGATGTTGGCCATATATAGCAGGATGGAGATGGGGACCATGTACACCAGGATGTGGATAGTGGCCATATATAGCAGGATGGGGATGGGATCCATGTATACCAGGATGGGGGGCCATGAATACCAGGATGGGGATGGCCACCCTGGCCAGTATAGTGAATGGAGGCCATGTATACCAGGATGGTGAAAGAGGGCCATGTTTACCAGGATGGTGGATGTTGGCCATATATAGCAGGATGGGGACCATGTATACCAGGATGTAGATAGTGGCCATAAATAGCAGGATGGAGATGGGATCCATGTATACCAGCATGGTGGCCATGAATACCAGGATGGGGATGATGGCCATGTATACCAGGTTGGGTATGAAAGGGCAATGTATACTAGGATGGGGATAATGGCCAGGTATGGGTGGATGGGGACCATGTGTACCAGGATGGGGATGGGAGTCATATATAGCTGGATGGGGATGGGGTCATGTATACCAGGATGGTGAATGGGGGCCATGTATACCAGGATGGAGAGCCATGTATACCAGGATGGGGAAGATGGCTCTGTATACAGGATGGTAGATGGTGGCCATATATAGCAGGATGGGTATGGTGGCCTTGTATGCTAGGATGAGGATGGTGGCCATGTATAACAGGATGGGATGGCGGCTATGTATACTAGCATGGGGATGGGGGACCATGTATACCAAGATGGGGATGAGGGCCATGTATACCAGGAAATGTGCAATATAAACCTGGATGGGGAGCCATGTGTACCTGGATGGAGACATATAAATCAGGATGGGGGGCACATATACCAGAATGGGGATATTACCCCAATAGCAGTGTCAGCAGCCCCCCCCCCCATAACAGTGTGTCATGACCACTTTTTTTGCATCAATTTTTTTTTCTATTTTATTCCTCTAAAACTTAGGTGTACCTTATGGTCCAGTGCACCTTATAGTCTGAAAAATATGGTAATAGGGGAGTACTGTCCATATCATAAATCCCAATTCTTTTATGTTTGACCACATATATTTTAACACCTGTCCCGTTCTTCCCCCAATCTGCTTGGAATCTGCACAATTCAAAATTCACCAATAATTTCACATAGCTTATGTTTATGGCCAGCTTCATTCTATTTTGCCTCCACTTTAGCAATTGACATTTAATTTTAGAGGTCAGTAAAATGTATTATATAATTTATTGTATTTTATTGATGTCTATAGCACTGTTATAAGAACGTAAGGGCTGAAATTTAGGAAAAACACATGAGATGCTTAGCACATAGTTTGGCCAAAAAATGTGCGTCCATTCACCAACGTCATGGTGAACTCATCGAATGGGTTCCTGACCCTAAATTTCAAAAGCCATTACGCTATTCACACTTCATGTATTTCACATTGACATGCCTGAATGCAGTTGAGTGCAACCATTTTCTCATTTTGATATGTAAGCTGTTTTTTGGTATGTACTTGTTCAGACTAGTTCTCGATGTATGTGACGTAGTCAGCTTATGCTGAGTCATTTTCTTTAGAGTGGACCCTCTGGGTCGTGGCACCCACCTACCTAGGGCGAGCTAACCTTGTGAGGAACCACCCCCTATACAGGAAGTGTCAGAGGCAAGACCAAGGGGGTGAGCCACCACGACTGCTGGAACCAGACGGCCGGCTCAGGTAGACACTAAGTACGAGTGTCTGACGACAAAGGGCGTGCAGGAAACAAGATAAGACAAGACGTAAATTCAAGGTATCTTCATTAAGGCAAACTCAGGGTTACATCATGTGCAAGACGTGATAACAGGGAAACACAGCAAGGTGCGTGCGTGGCACGCCAAGGTCGATGGCATGGTACGTGCCAGAAGGTAAGCCCGGTTACCGGCAAGGACACGATGGTATCGGACTCCGGACAGCTGGCAAGGATCAGGGCATCAGGCTGCGGACACCAGCTTTGGACATCAGGCCGTAGTCTTCATGCTTACGATCTCTGGCAGTGATGGCAGGTTCTGGGAATCCAGCAGGCAAACCAGGATACAGGCAAGGAGGCACGACAGATCTCCAGACATGGTGCGTCTTAGGGAACACGCCGAGGTCCAAGGCAAGATTTCAGGCAGGGTGCGTGCTAGGGGCACACCAGGGTCCAGGATAAGGTGCATGGCAAGGTGCGCGTGTAGGGGACACGCCAGGGTTCAAGGTCCAAGATACAAGACAAGGTGCGTGTATAGGGACACGCCAGGGTCCAAGGCAAGGTCCTGCGTGTGCTGAGGGACACGCCAGGGACAGGGTTCAAGGCAGAGTCCTGCGCGTGCAGAGGGGCACTCCAGGGTCAGGTTCAAGGCAAGGTCCTACACGTGCCGAGGGACACGCCAGGGTCAGGTTCAAGGCAAGGTCCTGCGCGTGCCGAGGGACACGCCAGGGCCAGGTTCAAGGCAAGGTCCTGCGCATGCCGAGGGACACGCCAGGGTCAGGGTCAAGTCAGAGTGCGTGCTAAGAGACACGCCAGGGTTCAGGCTAAGGCAAGGGCCTGCGCGTGCTAGGAGGCACGCCAGGGTACAGGCTAGGGCCTGTGCATGCAAGAGTGTACGACAGGGTATAGACTAGGGCCTGTGCATGCAAGAGGGCACAACAGGGTACATGGCAAGACCTGCACGTACTTTTACAGAAGCACGGGGAGGTATGCCAAGGAGCAGGCAAGGGCCTGCGCGTGCTATTAGAGAAGCATGCAAAGCACAGTGCAGAGACAGCGTGGGTGCAAGGAAGCATAGAGAGCACGGCTGGGGCACTTGCTAGCTGGTCGGGCAGAGGCACAGACAGACGGGCAAGACTCCAGCGAACCCGGCTGGTGCATAACAGGTGACACAGCTGTCACTGGCCGATGAGCACGGCTGAGGCACAAGCAGGCGGGCACAGCTAGGGCGGGCACGGCTGAGGCACAGACAGGAGGCTAGGAAGGCCAGGTGCATGCAAAGGGCACACGAAGAAATAAGGCAAAGCAAGGCGAGAAACAAGGTAAGAAAAGGTACAGGACAAGGAGCAGAACGTTAGCAGAAACACAGAGTCAGGTCAGAGCGAGAACAGAGCTAGCAGCGGAGCGATGGCCAAAGCCCAGAGCCGGGTCAAGGGGGAACCTTGAGACTAGCCCCAAAATGTGCAAGAGAGAACAAAAGGTCAGAGAGCACCATAGGTAAGAGAGGAGAAATGGTGCGTGTGCCAGGAGGCGCCACAGAGCACCATAGCTCAGAGCAAGGAAGAACAAGCAAAGACAGAGAACATAGGAAGGACCACAAGGCAAAGCATAGCAAAGGCAAGACATGGCAAAGCAGGCAAGGCAGAGAACACAGGAAGGACTACAAGTCCAAGCATGACAGAGACAAAACAGGGCACAAAGGACAAACACAAGGCAGAGGACAAGAGGCAGAGAACAAACACAGAGCGTGTGCAGAGACGCACTACAAGGCAGAGTGCAGGGGCACAGAATACAGGGAGCGACCCAGCAGACCAAGCAGCCATGCAGGGAAGCAACACGATACTCAGGCCCTGACCATAGGAAGGGGCGGTCTGATATAGCACCTGCACTTCCGGGTCAGGACCAGAGAAGGACTTCCGGTTCAGTCCTCCAAGATCATAGACAGCATTGCTAGATCAGACTGGGCTGGACCATAGAGAAGGTCACATGATCAGGGGCTCCAGAAACACTGAGAGGTTAGCTGGCTCAGACAGTGCTGGAACATAGAAAAGGTCACATGATCAGGGGCTCCAGGAATACAGTAAGGACTGCTGCATCAGACAGTGCTGGAACATAGGAAAGGTCACATGATCAGGGGCTCCAGAAACACTGAGAGGTTAGCTGGGTCAGACAGTGCTGGAACATAGGAAAGGTCACATGATCAGAGACTCCAGGAATACAGAGAGGACTGCAGCATCAGACAGTGCTGGAACATAGGAAAGGTCACATGATCAGGGGCTCCAGGAACACAGAGATGATCGCTGGAGGCAGAGCAGAGACGGATGGTTGCCTAGCAACGGCGTGCAGCCATGAGATGAGGCGTGCCTGCACACTGCTCCAGGCATCTTGCAGCACAACAGTCATGAGGTGAGTGCGCACACTGCTCTAGGGATCTTGTAGCATGCCATAACGGGCATGATAGTTCGGTGCGCATGCACACTGTTCCAGGAGTCATGTGGCATACCAGACATGGCGGGCATGATAGTTCAGTGCGCGAGCACACTGCTCCAGGGGTCATGCAGCATAACAGACATGGCAGGCATGACAGTGTGCCATCAGTTTTCTGTTATTTGTATGATAGCTTTCTGACTGAGCACTCCTCCCTTCACCATGCTGTGGTTTTAATTACATCCAATCACATTTGATTCCGACCTTCCTATAAATATAGGCTTTTACCAAGTCATTAGCCAGAGGTACAGTAAGTGTTCACGCAAGTCAGTTAGGTCAGGGACCCGATGAAATCACCTTGACATTGGTGAATGGGCTCCCATTTTTTGGGCATATTTTGTGCTAGCATCTTATGTGTTTTTCCTAAATTTTAAAAGCCACTACGCTATTCACACTTCATGTATTTCACATTGACATGCCTTAATGCAATTCAGTGCAACCATTTTCTTATTTAGATAATGCTTCCAGTCACTTTGCCAGCACCACCATGTCTTCCACACGGTCCCGTCCGAGTAGCCGTGCTTCTAGACCACATAATCTTCACCCTGATCCTCCTTCCTCCCATTATGTCAAGTGCCCATACACAAGTGATCCCACAAACTACACTTCTCAATGAATTCATCTAGGGGTACAGTGATCATATTGACACTACAGGTGTGTCATAATTTTATACCACTGGGCTGTGAGGAAAAAATAATTACATTTTTACCACAAAAAAATTTATTTTTGCCCCAGATTTTACAATTTCATAAAGGGAAATGGGTAAAATAGACACCAAAATTTGTCACATAATTTCCGCTGAACGTGGAAACAGCCTATATGTGGCCGTACAGTACTGCTTAACTATATGGAGAGACTCGGGAGGGAAGGAGCACTATTTGACTCCTGGTGCACAGATTTTCCTAAAATAGTTTGCAGACTCCATATACAGAGCCCCAAAGTGCTAAAAGTCCAGAATCCCCTTCTCAAGTGGCCCCATTTCGGAAATGATGCCCCTTTGGTAATTTATCTACAGGTCAATTTGATTCCCTGGATGTTTTCCAGAAACAAGCAGCAGTAGATGTTGCTGAGTGAAAATTGCAAATTTGCTAATGTAGTGCTCGTACGTTGTAGTGCCCAGTACATTATGCCCACCTCGGACTTCTGGAAGCATGCGCCCATAAAATAAGCGAGCTTTCACCACTGCAAAAATACCAAACATATGGACGCTAAATGTGGTTTAGCTACACTGGGGCTCAGAAGGGGGGGGGATTTGGATTTGGGAACACAGAATTTGCTGGATTTCTTTTGAGGGGAGTCATTTAACTTTTCCATAGACTTTGTGCTACCAGTAATGTGGAACCGCCTATATCTTCCATTAACAGATGACGGACCTGAGCGCAAACTTGCTTTATTGTGGATTAAGTTGGGTACTTTTTACATAACATTTTGGATAATGTTTATTCTGTGCTCTACACTGAGCTGTTAAATCGTGGTTTCCATCTAAGTGTCCTAATGACATAATTACAGTCATGGCCAAAAGTATTGACACCCCTGCAATTCTGTCAGATAAAATTCAGTTTCTTCCTGAAAATGATTGCAAACACAAATTCTTTGGTATTATTATCTTCATTTAATTTGTCTTAAATGAAAAAACACAAAAGAGAATGAAGCAAAAAGCAAAACATTGATCATTTCACACAAAACTCCAAAAATGTGCCGGACAAAAGTATTGGCACCCTCAGCCTAATACTTGGTTGCACAACCTTTAGCCAAAATAACTGCGACCAACTGCTTCCGGTAACCATCAGTGAGTTTCTTACAATGCTCTGCTGGAATTTTAGATAATTCTTCTTTGGCAAACTACTCCAGGTCCCTGATATTTGAAGGGTGCCTTCTCCAAACTGCCATTTTTAGATCTCTCCATAGGTGTTCTATGGGATTCAGGTCTGGACTCATTGCTGGCCACCTTAGAAGTCTCCAGTGCTTTCTCTCAAACCATTTTCTAGTGCTTTTTGAAGTGTGTTTTGGGTTATTGTCCTGCTGGAAGACCCATGACCTCTGAGGTAGACCCAGCTTTCTCACACTGGGCCCTATATTATGCTGCAAAATTTGTTGGTAGTCTTCTGACTTCATAATGCCAAGCACACGGTCAAGCAGTCCAGTGCCAGAGGCAGCAAAGCAACCCCAAAACATCAGGGAACCTCCGCCATGTTTGACTGTAGGGACCGTGTTCTTTTCTTTGAATGCCTCTTTTTTTTCTCCTGTAAACTCTATGTTGATGCTTTTGCCCTAAAAGCTCTACTTTTGTCTCATCTGACCAGAGAACATTCTTCCAAAATGTTTTAGGCTTTTTCAGGTAAGTTTTGGCAAACTCCAGCCTGGCTTTTTTATGTCTCGGGGAAAGAAGTGGAGTCTTCCTGGGTCTCCTACCATACAGTCCCTTTTCATTCAGATGCCGACGGATAGTACGGGTTGACACCGTTGTACCCGTGGACTGCAGGGCAGCCTGAACTTGTTTGGATGTTAGTGGAGGTTCTTTATCCAACATCCGCACAATCTTGCATTGAAATCTCTTGTCAATTTTTCTTTTCCAGCCACATCTAGAAAGGTTAGCCACAGTGTCATGGGCTTTAAACTTCTTGATGACACTGCGCACGGTAGACACAGGAACATTCAGGTCTTTGGAGATGGACTTGAAGCCTTGATATTGCTCATGCTTCCTCACAATTTGGTTTCTCAAGTCCTCAGACAGTTCTTTGGTCTTCTTTCTTTCCTCCATGCTCAATGTGGTACACACAAGGACACAGGACAGAGGTTGAGTCAACTTTAATCCATGTCAACTGGCTGCAAGTGTGATTTAGTTATTGCCAACACCTGTTAGGTGCCACAGGTAAGTTATAGGTGCTGTTAATTACACAAATTAGAGAAGCATCACATGATTTTTCGAACAGTGCCAATACTTTTGTCCACCCTCTTTGTTATGTTTGGTGTGGAATTATATCCAATTTGGCTTTAGGACAATTCTTCTTGTGTTTTTTCATTTAAGACAAATTAAATGAAGATAATAATACCAAAGAATTTGTGTTTGCAATCATTTTCAGGAAGAAACTGAGTATTATCTGACAGAATTGCAGGGGTGTCAATACTTTTGGCCATGACTGTAGATGAAACCTTTGACAGATCCAATCACTATAATGTGGCAGCAGAGCAGGGTCGGACTGGGACCAAAAAGCAGCCCTGGCACAAAAAAAATTCACCAGCCCACATACAATGAATGTCCTCACTGCACACACATTACACACTCACACACTACAGCTACCGCACACACATTATACACTCAGACATTACAGATACCGCACACACATTACACTCTCACACTACAGATACCGCACAAACACTACAGATACCGCACACACATTACAGATACCGCACACACATTACACACTCACACACTACAGATACCGCACACACATTACACACTCACACACTACAGATACCGCACACACATTACAGATACTGCCCACACATTACACACTCACACACTACAGATACCGCACACACTACAGAAACTGCACACACATTACACACTCACACATTACAGATACCGCACACACTACAAATACCGCACACACATTACACACTCACACACTACAGATACCGCACACACACTACAAATACCGCACACACACTACACACTCACACACTACAGATACCGCACACACACTACACATACCGCGCACACATTACAGATTGTGCAAATTGTCTCTTCAGAGAGGAAGAGGACTAGAACTCTAGTGCCACCTATTGGAGGTAGCAATCCTAAAAGTCAATGTTGACCCTTTAACGAGCCTAGTTACATGACTTAGGATAAAAGCCAAGCCAGAATCTCAATTTGCAGACACTGTGTTTCAGGGTACTGCCCCTCATCAGTGCAAAGTGGGAGATCTGGTTTGGCTGTGAGAGATGCGTCTGACCGATATCCAAGAAGTATCATTTCTCCTTGCGGAGAATGACATGCTAAGCATGTCGAGGTGAGGAGACTTAAAGCAGCAATGCTCCTCTTTGAAATATGCTAATTATGCAAATTGTCTCTTCAGAGAGGAAGAGGGCTAGAACTCTAGTGCCACCTATTGGAGGTAGCAATCCTAAAAGTCAATGTTGACCCTTTAACCCCTTCACTACCAAGGGTGGTTTGCACGTTAACTACCGGGCCAATTTTTACAATTCTGACCACTGTACCTTTATGAGGTCATAACTCTGGAACGCTTCTATGGATCCCGGTTATTCTGACATTGTTTTCTCGTGACATATTGTACTTCATGTTAGTGGTAAAATTGCATTCAAATAACTTGCGGTTATTTGTGAAAAAAACGGAAATTTGGCGAAAATTTTGAAAATTTCGCAATTTTCCAAATTTGAATTTTTATGCCCTTAAATCACAGCGATACGGCACACAAAAAACTTAATACATAACATTTCCCACATGTTTACTTTACATCAGCACAGTTTTGGAACCAAAATTTTTTTTTGTTAGGAAGTTATAAGGGTTAAAAATTGACCAGCGATTTCTCATTTTTGCAACACCATTTTATTTTTAGGGACCACGTCACATTTGAAGCCACTTTGAGGGGTCTATATGATAGAAAATACCCAAAAGTGACACCATTCTAAAAACTGCACCCCTTAAGGTGCTTAAAACCACATTCAAGAAGTTTATTAACCCTTTAGGTGCGTCACAGGAATTTTTTGAATATTAAAAAAAAAATGAACATTTAACTTTTTTTCACAAAAAAAATACTTCAGGTTCAATTTTCTTTATTTTACCAAGGGTAACAGGAGAAATTGGACTGCAAGACTTATTGTGCAATTTGTCCTGAGTACGCTGATACCTGATATGTGGGGGGGAACCACTGTTTCGGCGCATGGCAGAGCTCAGAATGGAAGGAGCGCCGTTTGACTTTTTCAATGCAAAATTGGCTGGAATTCAGATTGGACGCCATGTCACGTTTGGCGAGCCCCTGATGTACCTAAACAGTGGAAACCCCCCCAAGTGACCCCATTTTGGAAACTAGACCCCCCAAGGAACTTATCTAGATATGTGGTGAGAACTTTGAACCCACAAGGGCTTCACAGAAGTTTATAACGTACAGCGGTACAATTAAAAAATCATATTTTTTCCACAAAAATGATCTTTTCACCCCCAATTTTTAATTTTCCAAGGGTAACAGGACCCTAAAAGTTATTGTGCAATTTGTCCTGAGTACGCTGATACCCCATATGTGGGTGTAAATGACTATTTGGGCGCATAGCAGAGCTCGGAAGGGAAGCAGCGCCATTTGACGTTTTTGGCTAGAATTGAGATCGGACACCATGTCGCGATTGGAAAACCCCTGATGTACCAAAACAGTGGAAACCCCCCACAAATGACACCATTTTGGAATCTAGACCCCCCAAGGAACTTATCTAGATGTGTGGTGAGAACTTTGAACCCCCAAGGGCTTCACAGAAGTTTATAACGTACAGCAGTACAATTAAAAAATCATATTTTTTCCACAAAAATGATCTTTTCACCCTCAATTCTTATTTTTCCAAAAGTAACAGGACCCTAAAAGATATTGTGCAATTTATCCTGAGTACGCTGATACCCCACATGTGGGGGTAAACCACTATTTGGGCGTATGGCAGAGCTCGGAAGGGAAGCAGCGCCATTTGACGTTTTTGGCTGGAATTGAGATCGGACACCATGTCGCGTTAGGAAAGCCCCTGATGTACCAAAACAGTAGAAACCCCCCACAAATGACACCATTTTGGAAACTAGACCCCCCAAGGAACTTATCTAGATGTGTGGTGAGCACTTTGAACCCCCCAGTGCTTCACTGAAGTTTATAACGTCCGGGCGTGAAAATAAAAAAATCGTATTTTTTCCACAAACATGATCTTTTAGTCCCCATTTTTTTATTTTCCCAAGGGTAACAGGAGAAATTGGACCCCAAAAGTTGTTGTCCAATTTGTCCTGAGTACGCTGATACCTCATATGTGGGAGAAAACTACTGTATGGGCACACGTCGGGGCTCGGAAGGGAAGTAGTGACGTTTTGGAATGCAGACTTTGATGGAATGGTCTGCGGGTGTCATGTTGCGTTTGGAGAGCCCCTGATGTACCTAAATAGTGGAAACCCCCCACAAGTGACCCCATTTTGGAAACTAGACCCCCTAATGAACTTATCTAGATGTGTGGTGAGCACTTTGAACCCCCCAGTGCTTCACAGAAGTTTATAACGACCGGGCGTGAAAATAAAAATATCGTATTTTTTCAACAAACATCATCTTTTAGTCCCCATTTTTTTATTTTCCCAAGGGTAACAGGAGAAATTGGACCCCAAAAGTTGTTGTCCAATTTGTCCTGAGTACGCTGATACCTCATATGTGGGAGAAAACTACTGTATGGGCACACGTCGGGGCTCGGAAGGGAAGTAGTGACGTTTTGGAATGCAGACTTTGATGGATTGGTATGCGGGTGTCATATGCATTTGGAGAGCCCCTAATGTACCTAAACTATTGAAACTCCCCACAAGTGACCCCATTTTGGAAACTAGACCCCCCACCGAGCTTATCTAGATGTGTGGAGAGCACTTTGAACCCCCAAGTGCTTCACAGAAGTTTATAACGCCTGGGCGTGAAAATAAAAAAAACATTTTTTTCCGCAAAATTATATTTTTGCCCCCAATTTTTTATTTTCCTAAGGGTAACAGGAGAAATTGGACCCCAAAAGTTGTTTTGTAATTTGTCCTGAGTAGGCTGATACCCTACATGTGGGGGTAAAACACTGTTTGGGCACATGGCAGAGCTTGGAAGGGAAGGAGCACCATTTGACTTTTTCAACGCAGAATTGGCTGGAATTGAGATCAGACGCCATGTTGCCTTTGGAGAGCACCTGATGTGCCCAAACAGTGGAAACCCCCAATTATAACTCCAACCCGAACCTCAACACACCCCTAACCCTAATCTGAGCCCTAGCCCTAACCCTAGCCCTAACCCTAGCCCTAACCCTAACCCTAGCCCTAACCCTAGCCCTAACCCTAGCCCTAACCCTAGCCCTACCCCTAGCGGGAAAATGGAAATAAATACATTTTCTTTTAGTTTTATTATTTTTCCCTAACTAAGGGGGTGATAACGGGGGGTTTGATTTACGATTTATGGCGGTTTTTATGTTTGGCGGCTGTCGCACGCTAAAAGACGCTTTTTATTGTAAAAATAGTTTTTGCATCACCACATATTGTGAGCTATAATTTTTCCGTATTTTGACCCACTGAGTCATGTGAGGTCTTATTTTTTGCGGGACGAGTTGACGTTTTTATTGGTACCATTTTCGGGCACGTGACATTTTTTGATCGCTTTTTATTCCGATTTTTGGGACGCAGAATGAACAAAAACCAGCGTTTCATGAATTTCTTTTGGGGGGGTGCGTTTACACCGTTCCGCGTGCGGTAAAATTGATAAAGCGGTTTTATTCTTCGGGTCAGTACGGTTACAGCGATACCTCATTTAGGTCTTTTTTTATGTTTTGTCGGTTTTTTGCAATGAAAACTATTTTATATAAAAAATAATTATTTTTGTATCGCTTTATTCTGCGAGCTATAACTTTTTTATTTTTTTGCGGATGATGCTGTATGGTGGATCGTTTTTTGCGGGACAAGATGACGTTTTCAGTGGTACCATGCATATTTATATGCGTCTTTTTGATCGCGCGTTATTGCACTTTTTGTTCGGTGGTATGATAATAAATCATTATTTTTTGCTTCGTTTTTTATTTTTATTTTTTAAGGGGTTCGCTAAAGGGGTTAACTAATGGGACAGTTTTATAGGGCAGGTCATTACGGACGCGGCGATACCAAATATGTGTACTTTTATTGTTTTTGTTTTTTTTTATTTTGAAAAAATGGATTTATTGGGGAATATTTTTTTTTTTTTTACTGATTTATTTAGCGATTTTTTTTTAATTATTTTTAACACTTTTTTTTTTTTTTTTTTTTACTTTATTACCTTGTCCCAGGTGGGACATCACTGTCCTGTGACAGATCGCTGATCTGTCACATCACAGATCACTGTGACAGATCAGCGATCTGTCACAGGCACTGCTGCAGACTTCCTCATGCCTGCGCTTTGCAGGCAGTGAGGAAGTCAGCTCCCTGCAGGCCCCCGTCGCCATCTTGGATCCGGGGGCCTGTAGGGAAAGAGACCCCCGCAGCAGCGCTGCACATTGCGCTGCCGTGGGGGGCTCAGGGAAGCACGGAGGGAGCCCCCTCCCTGCCGATGCTTCCCTTTAACCCCCGGTACACCGCGATCGCGTTTGATCGCGGTGTGCAAGGGGTTAACGTGTCGGGGGCGGTCCGTGACCGCCCCTGACACATTGTGCCGGGTGTCAGCTATGATAATTAGCTGACACTCGGCAGCGATCAGCGGCGCTCACCACGTGGGCGCCGCTGATCGCGATGACGTAATATTCCGTCCATGGTAATTAGGTCCATGGTCACATGGACGGAATATTACGTCAATTGTAGGTAAGGGGTTAACGAGCCTAGTTACATGACTTAGGATAAAAGCCAAGCCAGAATCTCAATTTGCAGACACTGTGTTTCGGGGTACTGCCCCTCATCAGTGCAAAGTGGGAGATCACATTACAGATACCGCACACACATTACACACTCACGCACTACAGATACCGCACACACACTACAGATACCGCACACACACTACAGATACCGCACACACATTACACACTCACGCACTACAGATACCGCACACACACTACAGATACCGCACACACACTACAGATACCGCACACACATTACTGATACCGCACACACAAGCATTCCACACTTACATACTACAGATACTGCACACACATTACACACACACACATACACACACACTACAGATACCACACACATGTATTACTTACACACACACACTCTCTCTTCTGTGGTGCAGAGGAGGCTGATGTCCATATGCAGCTCCTCAGGTTCTAGTGCTCACAGCAGCTCTGTCCCGTCACCTCCCCCGATGCAGATCAGAGCAGAAGACGATGTCACCGTGCTGACTTGAGCTGCTTCCCTAGCTCTCCCTGGATGCACAGCACTCACAGGCAGGTATTACCTTTAATCTTGCGTGCTGCTGGCTCTCTCCACTGTTCTCTGATGCTGGTACTTTCCAGCGTCAGACAGAGAGGCAGGAGTCCTGTGCATGCTGCAGCGGCGGCGGCCTTTTCAAACTTCTGACAAGGTCCAGTGTGCGCCGCGAGCTCTCCTGCTTGCCTGCACTGAGGAGGGCAGCAGCGGCGCACACAGTCACGGACATGGGGCATGCTCACGCACTGACGCCGGCAGATGCGGCCCTTGTCAGCACATGCAATGAGAGGAAGTGCGCATACAGGGCCTAGTCAAAGGTTTTAAAGGGCCGGCGGCCCATTTCCTAGTTCAGAGCCACCGGCCCACCGGGAATCTGCCCGGTCCAGCATATTGCCAATCCGGGCCTGCAGCAGAGTTACTCTGGACTCCGTCTGGCCTCTGTTCAGCATTACCTTTTCAGACACACTGTACACAAAACTGTGGCCGACCGTGCTTTTATGCACACTTGAAAAAACAGACACAGTCGGAAAATAGGCTAGACAGTGTTGAGTGTCTTAATCTGTCTCACTGTAGGGAATCTTTCACCAGGGATTCTGTCTGAATCACATATTTCAGAGATTTATATGTAAGCCCAGATGTAAGTGCTCAGCATAGAGCAAAGGACAAATATGAGCAGAGCCTTTCTGTGATTTTTGGGAGGCAGAATGAACAAATAAAAAGCAGGTCAAGAATTTGTTCTATTTTTTTACACCGCTTTTCGAGTGGTATAAGTGATTAGACAACTTTATTCTTCGGGTTGGTGCAATTACAGCGATACCAGATTTATATAGTTTTTTTATGTTTGGCTGCTATCACACACTAAAAAAAAATTTCTGTTTTGTAAAAAAAAACTGTTTTTGCATCGCCATATTTTGAGAGCTATAATTAATTAGCACATGTATTCTTTCCCCCAACTCAATATCAGTCACTGTATCCTCAATGCCCCTCACTTTGTTCCTCCAGCTTACCAGATTCATTATATATTTACATGCCCATTCTTCCCCAATTCATTATGTCATGTTTTCTCTTTCTCCCACCCCACCCTCTATTCATTATCAACTTCTCTCCCCCACATTCAATACATCATTTACTCTCCCCACCTTCAATTTATCATTGTTTGCTTTCCCACCACCAATTCATCATTTGTTGTCACCCACCCTAAGTTCATTTAATGTCCACATCCTCTAGTCTCAATACATCATCATTTACTCACCCCACCCTCAAAATTCATCAATATTTACTCTTTCCTCCACTCCCTAAGTCATGATTTGTTCTTGCCACTACCCCTCTCACTTCATCCTGTGCAGTCCCCCTCCCCCCTCACTTCATCATTTGCAGTCCCCCTCCTGCCTCTCACTTCATAATTTGCAGTCCTCCTCCCCCCACTAACTTCATCATTTGCAG
This sequence comes from Dendrobates tinctorius, assembly GCF_039654945.1. Taxonomy (NCBI): domain Eukaryota; kingdom Metazoa; phylum Chordata; class Amphibia; order Anura; family Dendrobatidae; genus Dendrobates; species Dendrobates tinctorius. The sequence continues at coordinate 53,593,562 of NW_027361743.1, forward strand.
TTCCCCTTCCCCCACTCACTTCATCATTTGCAGTCCCCCTCCCCCACTCATGTCAACATTTGCAGCCTCCAACTTCTCACTTCATTATTTGCAGCCCCTCTCCACCCACTCACTTCATCATTTGCAGTGCCCCCCACTCACGTCATCATTTGCAGCCTCCAGCTTCTCACTTCATTATTTGCAGCCCCTCTCCACCCACTCACTTCATCATGTGCAGTCCTCCTCCCCCCACTCACTTCATCATTTGCAGTCCCCAACTTCACCATTTACAGTCCCCCTCCCCCCTCACTTCATCATTTGCAGTCCCCTCCCCCACTCACTTGATCATTTGCAGTCCCCATCCACCTCTCCACTCACCCATTTAATTAATTTTAAGGAGAAAAGAAAAAAAAACATTTTTCATATTTACCTCACTGACAATCCACTGCAGTCCCAGCTCTGCTTCTGGTGTCCTGGCTGTGAAAGCCGGGTCAAGGCTATCACTTAAGCCAAGCCTATTTATTTTATTTTAGACATATTGGTTTAGTAATGTTGACCAGTACCATCTCTATGCTGATGACACCCAATTATACACTTCTTCTCCTGCCTTTTTGGAAAACACCAGTGATTGTCTTACCGCTGTCTCTAACATCATGTCCTCCCTCTATCTGAAACTGAACCTGTCAAAAACTAAACTCCTCGTGTTTCCTCCCTCTACTAACCTACCTATGCCCGACATTGCCATTTCCGTTTGTGGTTCCACCATTACTCCTCAGCATCATGCCCGCTGTCTTGGGGTCATACTTGATTCCGAACTTTCATTCACCCCTCACATCCAATCACTGGCTCGCTCTTGTTATCTGCACCTGAAAAACATTTCTAGAATTCGACCCTTTCTTACTTTCAACTCTGCAAAAACTCTTACTGTTTCTCTTATTCATTCTTTCCTGGACTACTGTAACTCTCTACTAATTGGTCTCCCTCTTACCAAACTCTCCCCTCTCCAATCCATCCTGAATGCTGCAGCTAGGATTATATTCCTCACCAATCATTATACCGATGCCTCTAACTTGTGCTAGTCCTTACACTGGTTACCCATCCACTCCAGAATTCAGTATAAATTTATTACCCTCACCCACAAAGCACTCCATGGCTCAGCACCACCTTACATCTCCTCCTGCGTCTCAGCCTACCACCCTACCCGTGCCCTCCATTCTGCTAATGACCTGAAGTTAACATCCTCATTAATCAGAACCTCCCACTCCCGTCTCCAAGACTTTTCACGTGCTGCGTCAAATCTTTGGAATGCACTACCCAGGTTAATACAATTAATCCCCACAATTTTAAGCATGCACTAAAAACGCATTTGTTCAGACTGGCCTACCACCTCAACGCATTAACCTAAATATCCCTATGCTGCCCATTCAAAATTTTTGACCATAACCAGGTTCCTTGCATCATGTCCTCACATGCTTTATGCATTTAATAGCCCTCTGTGTCTGTACTGTTACATATTTAGACTGTTAACTGGTTCATGCAGCAACAGGAACACCCAATTCTTAAACTATGGCTGGTCCAAACAATAAAAGCAATTGTTACCATCCACTTTTCGTGTCTCCCCTTTTTCCTTATAGATTGTAAGCTTGCGAGCAGGGCCCTCATTCCTCTTGGTATCTGTTTTGATTTATGTGTTTATTACTGTGCTGTAATGTCTATTGTATGTACAAGTCCCCTCTATAATGCAAAGTGCTGCGGAATATGTTGGCGCTATAGAAATAAAATGTATTATTATTTTATTATTAATATTTACATTTTTATTCGATTTTTGCAAATATGCCAAGAGCTAGAGGTCTTGGAGAGCTGAATCCTGGGTGGTTTTGTATTGTTTTGTTTTTTGTAATTGTGTCGAGGTCGATATACTATATATGGTATGTGTCTACCCATAGCCTCCTTATATACAGTATGAACCCCCACACAAAGGCCCCTATATATAGCATGATACCAAACATAGCCACCTATATGTAGTATGAGCCCCCAGACACAGCCACTATGTACATTATGAGCCCAAACACAGCACCCCTATATACAGTATGTGCCCCCACTTAGCCTTCCTCTTTACAGTACAAGCCCCACATAGGCCCCTTATGCACAGTATGAGCCTCCCACACAGCTCCCTATTTACAGTATGAGCCCCATATAGCTCCTTTTATACAGTATGAACCCCATATAGCCTTCATATTTTCAGTACAAGCCTCCACATAGCCCCCTTTATATTATATGAGCCCCCACATAGCCTCCCTATATACAGTATGAACCCCACATAGCTCCCTTGTACACGGTATAAGCACCCACACAGTCACCTTACGTAATTCCCTGGCACCCAGCTCCGTTCTTTGCCGTATACACTGATGCTGCACATAGGAGACGCAATGCAGATAGCGGTGAATTTGTTGCGACCCGTGGGCCACTGTTTTCAGCCTTCCCAATGTATCAGTCTGCGGGCAGGACTGGAACAACCAGAGGTCAAGATTTGGCCTGTGGGCTGCATTTGGCCCAGGTCTGCTCTAAAGCATTGAACCAAGATGCAGATTGCTTGCCAGGTAAGGCTACTTTCACACATCAGTTTTTTGCCGACAGGCAGGATCCGGCTATTTTTAGAAAAAAACGGATCCGGCGTAAATTTTGGAGAACTGTAGAAACGGATCCGTTTTTCTGCCGGATCCGTCTAGCCGGTTATATCTGTTTCCTGGGGGCTGGCCAATTGGATCTGACCATGCGCAGACTTAAAAAAATGGATCTGGTGGCTGGATCCGTCTTTTTCTGGATCTGGCGCATTCCAGCGCCCATAGTCTTTCATTGTGGCAAAAAGCCGGAACTGTCGGATCCGGCGCTTCCGGCTTTTTCGCCGGAGACAAAAAACGTTACAGTAGCCGTTTTTTCCAGACGCCGGAATGAGACAAATAGCCGGATCCGGCAAAAAACGGACGAATCGCAATGCCATCCGGCGCGATCTGGCGCTAATACAAGTCAATGGAGAAAAACCGGATCCGGCATTGCATTTCACCGGATCCGGTTTTACAAAAAAAAGCGGAATCTCGCTTGACGGCGCAAAACGGATGTGTGAAAGAGGCCTAAGGGTTAAAAGCTTTCTTCAAACATGACAAACGTTTTAATGATCCAATAAGTGACTGAAATACAGTCCAGCCAGGATACATTGAATCAGCAATTGGTTAATTTCTATTCTATATTCATTGAGCGCTTAGATTAATAAGACACAAATTAGGTCACAGCATAAGATGCATGTTATTGTAGTCATTCAAATGCTGCGCTCGGTGTTACCTTCCTGAGTGCAGTGTCTGTGACACAGTGACTATTCACTGAATATACACTGATTATCCCCATTATAGTCTATTACATTTAATCTGTGCTCTTGTCTAATGTACGTGTGTAGCCTTCAGACGATCGCCTTATATTGGGATAACAAAGCTTTTATTATCATAGGTGTCTTTTTACATCCTTTGCTGGATGACTAACTTATAAAATAGGTCAACACTCACACACAGCACCTCACACTTTAGGCCCCTGCTTCCTATCATATCTCAGCAAGAGAGTCTTAAGAATTTTTAAATATTTTTATTCATTTCAAAATTTACTCATCAATTTGTACTTTCTATAAGAAAAAATTGAAAAAGTGGATGTATTTTCTTGAATTTTTGCCAAGTGCAAGAAATATGTACAGCACTGTGCAAAAGTTGTGGGTAAAAAAAAAATTGCAAAATAAGAATGCTTTACAAAATAGAAGTGTTTATCGTATATTATCATGAATGAACTAAAGATCATTCTAAACCAAATAAATAGTTGGTATGATCACCCTTTGCCTTTAAAATAGCATCAAATCTTCTGGGTAGACTTGCACAAAGTCAAGGTCTTTGTAGATTATTATAGTCAAGTGTATGAGTAACTAATCATACCAAACAGGTGATAATAACTATCAAACCCCTCAAAAAAGCCTGCCCCTCTTCCACGTGCACCACCACATCCAACTCCACCCCCTCCTCCGCTTGAACATCTGCCTCATAGTTTTTTGTATTGGTGTTAATTTTTGGTTTATTATTTTTTTTCTGTTATTTTAAGTCATTTGTTAAAAAAAAGTGTTGGCCCCTGCCCTTCTTCTACATACACCACCACATCTACCTCTACCCCATCCTCCGCTTCGACCTCTACATCATGGTTCAATTTGTATTATTTTTGGTAATTTTGGGGTTGACTATGTTATTTATTTTATTTTTTATTTAAGTTATTTGCTTAAACAAAAATAATGTAGAAAAAAAAATGTAGGCCCCCTCCTCTTCTTCCATGTACACTACCACATCCACCTCCATCACCTTCTCCACTGTGACCTCTGCATCATAGTTGTATTTTTTTATTTTTGTTTACTTCATTTTTTGTCTCAGTTATTTTATGTCATTTCCCTAAAAAGAAGTGGAAGGCTGATGGATGGCTAGATGAGGGAGGGATGGCTGGATGGTTGATAACCAACCAAGAGAAAGCAAATGACTGCAGGCTGCAGCCTTCACCGGTCTGCTTTCCCTTAGATGGTTATTGACAATAGGGGAAACCCACAACGTTTTTTTCTTTTTTTTCTTTCTAATATAAATAAATGGAAAAAAATATGTAGGTTACTCCCTATTTTTAATAACCAACAGAGAAAGCCTAAGGCTCGAGGCTGATGTTAATATTCTGGGAAAGGGCCAAATTCTGTAAAGGTTCCCTGGCTAATAATATCAGCACACAGTTGTTTCCTTAGCCTTACTCGTTATTATAGGGGAGACACCCCCCAAAAAAATTATGTAGGGTCCCTCTATATTCAATAACCAGCAAAGGCTAAACAGACAGCTGAGGGGATTAATAGCCTAGGAAAAGGCCATGGGTATTGGCCCCCTCCCAGACTAAAAACTTCAGCTCTTATCCACCCCAGAGATGGCACATCTATAAAATGTGCCAATTCTTGCGCTTAGCTTCCGCTCTGCCCACTTGCCCTGGTGTGGTGGCAAGTGGGGTAATAGTTGTGGGGTTGATGTCAGTTTTGTAATGTCAGCTGACATTAAACCCATAGATTAGTGATGGAGAGGCGTCTATAAGATGCCACTATTACTAACCAAATAGTCAGATTTTAATAAAGACACAGCCAGAATACAGTCATTTATTTTAAATAAAAACGCAGACTCCTTTATTTGAAAAAAACACCCCACCCGCTTTACCGTGTCCCTCAGCTGGTTATAAAAATCACGGGGGACCCCACGCCTTTTTCTTTATTAATTTTTTCTTATTTTATCACTTCTTCTAACCACATCACTCTTCAAAAGCCGTGAAGCAGCTAAAAGAAATTACCGATCCATTCTTCTGGCGACTTCCCCTTGGAGCTCCCCTAAGAAGAAGCTCAACGCGAAACACGCATCGGTTTTCTCTGCCACTCCAACATTGTGTGCCAGGTTAATCCACCTTTCCTGCACCTTTTGTATTACTATCCTATTGTTTGCCTTCCTTGCTGCTACAACATATATGCTTTATTTAAGGTGACTCACCTATGATATATACATTTTTTTCTTGCTGTACTACAGCTGTATATTTAGCTATATGGCACTATTTATTGCACTTTATTATAGAAAGTAGCTAGGTATAGGGCACTATTGGAACACTCTGCCTAATATGATGCTTATTGACTTCTTGTAAGATAGTATACAATGCAGTTTATGTACTTTTTCCGGGCTCCATTTCCATTACTTGGTGGAACTTGTTTCAGGCTTATTGTATTCTTTTTTAGGCCGGGGTCACACTTGCGATTTACTCCTTAATAAAAGAGGCTTTTTTTGCATTTATGTCCCTGCACAAATTTTAACCTTTAATGTTTCAATAAACTTTATTTTATGGAATTTGCTTCCTCTTTCTCTTGTTTTTGGTTAAGCATTTATGGAAGTTCCACTAATCTAGGCTCCCTATGGTAAATTACCAATCAATATACAGTATGATGGATCCATAATTTGGCTGTTACTCCTTGATTACTTTAAGAAACACAAATTTAAACATCACTTTGAAGGTAAAGTCCAAAGTTGGGTTCTTGTCATGTTTCCTGACACACGTTTGTGGCTTCTGTTTGAAGCCCTCAAAAACAGGATGATGGAGCCATTCACAATATTTAGTCAGATGGACTCACTTTGTACTCCGTTCCGGCAGTGTCCATCTTTTTAATGGGTAGATCATGATTTTGTGTCCGTCTAAAACGGTCACCACAAACTGACAAAAGACAGATGCAAGCCATGGACTAGCCACAAATATGGGGCAAAAATGTGATGACATTACCTAATGAGTGAATCTGGGAAAATTTGTTAGAACCTGCTAAGATTAACCTGGGCCAATCCAGTCCTGGAACAAAGGGTCAATTATCCATGTTTGTTACGTAAGAGAATACAAATCAATTGCATAATATGCTCATTTAGTAGAATTTAACACTTTCCAGTGTGATTATTGAATTATATCTGTGCTTTCCCTATTACATCTTTATCTTCGTTTTTCATACATTTTGTACATATTTCCTAATCCTTGCTGTAACTGTATCACCCAAATAGTCATTGCACCATGCAGCAGTCACTAAGGATCTGTCAATGGAGGAGTCACAATGTCCCAGACTCAGAAGTACTGAAAGCTGCCAGGGCTGGAGCCGGGAACAGAATATTTCTCATAAAACACAGGTAATAAAACTTTAACCATTTCAGGGAAGCAGCAGGAAAAGTACAAAATACGTGTTTACAACAAGAAGGGCATTGGTCGAAACCAATAAAACTGCATGAATTAAATGTACAAAGATAAACTTAAAGGGATAGTTCAATTAAAAAAAATCTTTATTCAATATATAATGAACAGTTCTACAACCCTCCACAATTTGCTTTCAGTATTATTCCCTCACTGTTTTTAAGTTCTCAGTTTAATATTTTATTGGAAAATGAATTGTCCACTAATCAGACAACCCACTCTCAATCACTGAATTTCACACCCAGGAAAATAATAACACTTATATTCACTTCCGATGTTGGCGCTGTTCCATTGGTAACGGCACTGGTTCTTCAGAGGTTCACTGCAGCAAATCAAACCTGTGTTCACTTCCCCTTGAGGGTCCAGGCCCCATGAGAGCCGGTGCCAACACCGCTGGAACGGCTCTGGCATTGGAGGTGAGTATAGGTGTTGCATTGATATGCAAATTGTCAGGAACAGCGCGCTGCACTTGCTCACTGAGCCAGAGCACGTGTCCTGAGTAGAACAAACTATGCTCAAAGATACCTGTGGAGTGGGGCAGCAGTGGTGGAGATGCATGCTTCAGGCAAACAGGACCTGAAGCACGTGACTGCTGTTGGAGTGTCTGGGGGTAGAGACAAGCCCCGGCGCTCCTGAGACTGGCGCTCGGGATAGAGATGCCCAGAGAGTAGTCGGGCAGGCCCCGGTCTAAGCAAGGAGATGGCACAGTACAGGAGGGGCAAGACTGGGACGTAGTCAGTCACAAAGCAGAGTCTGGAAACCTAAGATAGCAATGCGGTACAGGCAGGAGCAATGGAACGGAAGGTCAGGGACAGGCAAAGGTCATAACAGGGAGGCAAAGCAAGTTCAGAGTTGGGCAGCAATATCAGAAACGGGAACGGACCATGTCATACACGAGCAAGTATACACAGGCAGACAGTATCCTCAGATACACCGAGGTCAGGAACTAAGCCGAGGTCAAAAGTATCACTGACAACGAACAGAGCCCAAATGAGGCTATTTAAAGCCCTCCCAGACCCAGAGAGAGGCCAAAAATATTAACCCCTGCAGCATTAAAACAGAATTCACATACAGACCATGACACAAATGAAGCTGAAGTGCTACTTGTAGATCTGAAGCCTCTGTCAGTCCACCTCTACCACCACCTCCTCCTACTTGACTGACGGCTATTTTTCCTGAAGTCACACAGCATTGGGTCACTTAGTTTTTTGTTTTTATTTAATTTGAAGCTCCCAGCATGCAGGTAACATCATCAGAAGTGAGGCTAGCAACGAAATGAAATCTTATACAAGGATCAATTAGAAAAATGCTGAGATTTTAAACATGGTTTAATGGTTAAATAAAGACACAGTTTACAATATTGGACAACAGCTTTAAGCAACTTTGCAAATAGGAGCAGATTTCTTCATAGTTTCAAAAATCTTCAAAAAGTGTTCATTTAGCAATAAAATTTGTGTCACCTACAAAACCAAACCATATAATGCTCAACTCAAATCACATTTAGTTACCAGCGAGCTTCTTCCGCCTGAAAAAAATAACAAAAATAGATACAGTATTACGAAATATAGAGTATAGTTTCTATTGACTTTAATGCCGTAGACTAATGCCACAAAAATAAAGAAAACACTAGTTTGTTTGGAACTAACGTTTTTTGTTTGATTTTTTATTCTGTAAAACAATCATGACAAAACTCAAATCAATACAGGTTTGAATGGCATAGAAATTAATACCCTGCATTCTTGAACCATATGTTAAAAATAATACATGGCACACAGTAATAATGCCATTTTCCTTGCAATGCAAATTTCATTTTTGTAATTACTTTTAAAACTCGTTTAATTCCGTATGTTAATGAGGGGGCTTTTGTGCACCCTTGGCGTGGCCAAGAGCTCGGTGCACCTTTATGCCCCCGACACTGTGTGTGCACACTCCAACCAGTGTGCATGTGCAGTGCCACAGTTAGGATTTCATAGTGATTTCATAGTTAGCAAGGCCAAAAAAAGACCTTTATCCTTCCAGTTCAGCCTATATTCCGTCAGAATAAATCCCCAGATCTACGTCCGTCTAAGGAACATAATAACTGTAAGATACAATATTGCTACACTCCAGGAAGACATCCAGGTCTAGAACCCCTCCACTGAGCTCGCCATCACCACCTCCTGAGGCAAGGAATTCCAGATTCTCACTGCCCTAACAGTAAAGAATACTCTTCTATGTTGGTGGAAAAACCTTGTCTCCTCCAGACGCAGAGATTGCCCCCTTGTTACCATCACCTTCCTTGGTATAAACAGATCCTTGGAGAGATATTTGTATTGTCCCCTTATATACTTATACATGGTTATTAGATTGCCCCTCAGCTGTCTTTTATTTAGACTAAATAATCCTAATTTTGCTAATCTCTCTGGGTATTGTAGTTCCCCCATCACCTTTATTAATTTTGTACTCGCTCTAGTTCCATTATACCCCTCCTGAGCACCGGTGCCCAAAACTGTACACAGTACTCCATGTGCGGTCTAACCAGAGATTTGTACAGAGGCAGTATAATGCTCTCACCAGTTTATCATTAACTTGGATCCCCAAGTCCTTCTCCATGTCAAATTTACCCAGTGGTTTCCTATTTAGTGTGTAATGGTGATATTGATTCCTTCTTCCCATGTGTATAACCTTACATTTATCATTGTTATACCGCATCTGCCACCTTTCAGCCCAAGTTTCCAACTTATCCAGATCCATCTGTAGCAGAATACTATCTTCTCTTGTATTGACTGCTTTACATAGTTTTGTACCATCTGCAAATATCGACATTTTACTGTGTAAACCTTTTACCAGATCGTTAATAAATGTGTTAAAGAGAATAGGTCCCAACAGCGGCCCCTGCGATATCCCACTGTCACAGTGACCCAGTTAGAGAATATTACAAGTTGCATTCCCGTGCTATCGGCGGGCATGTCAAAACGACGCATCTGCATACATCCACATGTTCTGCATACCCAATGTTAAAAATAGGTACGCATGACGCATGCAGAAATAGGCGGACCTAAACAGAAGAAGTGTGGAAGTGGGCGGAGCTTCAGGGAGGAGGTATGAAGCCGTCCGCAGAGACTGCAAGTTTTTAACAGAACCCAGCCTTAGCCAGTTACTTCCCCATTTACACACATTTTCCCCCAGACCCAGCATTCTCATTTTGTGTACCAACTTCTTGTGTGGCACGGTATCAAACCCTTTTGAAAAATCAAGATATACCACGTCCAGTGACTCACCTTGGTCCAGTCTATAGCTTACCTCTTCATAAAAACTGATTAGATTGGTTTGACAGGAGCGATTCCTCATAAACCCATGCTGATATGAAGTTAAACAGTTATTCTCATTGAGATAATCCAGAATAACATCCCTCAGAAACCCTTCAAATATTTTACCAACAATAGAGGTTAGACTTACTGGCCTATAATTTCCAGGATCACTTTTAGAGCTCTTTTTGAATATTGGTACCACATTTGCTATGTGGAACAGACCCCGTGGCAATAGAGTCCCTAAATATAAGAAATAATGGTTTGTCTATTACATTACTTAGTTCTCTTAGTACTCGTGGGTGTATGCCATCCGGACCCGGAGGTTTATCTATTTTAATCTTATTTAGCCGGTTTTGCACCTCCTCTTGGGTTACATTGGTGACCCTTAATATAGGGTTTTCTTTGTCTCTCGGCGTTTCACCTAGCATTTCATTTTCCACCGTGAATACCGTGGAGAAGGTGTTTAATATATTAGCTTTTTCCTCGTCATCTACAACCATTCTTTCCTCACAATTTTTTAGGGGGCTTACACTTTCACTTTTGATTCTTTTACTATTGATATAGTGGAAGAACAGTTTAGGATTAGTTTTACTCTCCTTAGCAATGTGCTTCTCTGTTTCCTTTTTGGCAGCTTTAATTAGTTTTTTTAGATAAAGAATTTTTCTCCTTATAGTTTTTTAGAGCTTGAACAGTGCCATCCTGCTTTAGTAGTTTAAATGCTTTCTTTTTACTGTTAATTGCCCCTTACTTCTTTGTTTAGCCACATTGGGTTTTTCCTATTTCTTGTCCTTTTATTCCAACAAGGTATAAACCGCTTACAGTGCCTATGTAGGATGTCCTTAAACATTTCCCATTTATTTTCTGTTTTCTTATTTCTGAGGATATTGTCCCAGTCAAGCAGATTAAGGGCATCTCTAAGCTGGTCAAACTTTGCCTTCCTAAAGTTCAGTGTTTTTGTGACTCCCTGACAAGTTCCCCTAGCGAAAGACAAGTGAAACTGTACAATATTGTGGTCGCTATTTCCTAGATTCCCGACGACCTGCAGATTTGTTATTCTGTCAGGTCTATTAGATAGTATTAGGTCTAAAAGTGCTGCAACTCTGGTTGGATTCTGCACCAACTGGCTGTGCGCCCACGTTGCGTTTTTTATGTGTTTCCACAGTATATTTGCCGCAGCATAAACGCTTAAAAAACGCTAATAAAACGCATCCCCATGCAATCCAATGGGATTCCGCAGTTGCTGTGCCCATGTTGCGGATTTTTCAGCTGCGGAATCACATAGCAGTAAAATCCACAGCATGTCCATTATTCTGATTTCTGTTATATTTGGGGGTTTGTAACAGACCCCAATGAGAATTTTGTTGCTATTTTTCCCCCCATGTATTTCGACCCATATGGAGTCGACATCCTCTTTCCCTTCGCTAATATCCTCCCTTAAAGTGGACTTTAGGCAAGACTTCATATAAAGACAAAAACCTCCTCCTCCCCAATTTTTACAATCCTTTCTAAACAGACTGTTTCCCTGTAAGTTAACTGCCCAGTCATAGCTTTCATCTAACCATGCCTCGGTTATTCCCACTATAGAAAGAACACCGTGAGCACAACTCAAGCTGGTGCTAAGGTTAGGTTCCCAAACCGTTAAAGCAACAAATATAAACCTAGCACTCAACTTAAAGGTATTTGCAAGGCGGTTTATTGTAGTACACGAAAAAAGACGTTTCGGTCAATGTGACCTTCTTCAGTTACGTGTGGTATATAGATTGTGTAGAGCTTATAGGCATCTATCAGAAAGGACGATGGTACTTTAAGCGTTGAGGAGAATAATCTCTCTAAGGCTAGTTTCACATTTGCGCTTTCTAGCACAGCGACGGCCTGCGCACGGCCGCCGCTAAGCCCCGCCCCCTCCCGACTCCCTGCCTGCCCCATCCGGTCATCGCCTCCTACTAGCGCACATGGGCGCTTGCGATCTGCGCACCCTATCTTTAGCATAGGGTGCACAGATCGTGCGCTGGCCGTGCGCTAGCAGGATTTTGCCGTGCGCTGCGCACTTTTGAAGGTGCGCCGTGCGCACCGAAATGCAACATGCTGCGTTCGGCGCACACGGACGCACCTTCAAAAGTGCGCAGCGCACGACAAAATCCTGCTAGCGCACGGCCAGCGCACGATCTGCGCACCCTATGCTAAAGATAGGGTGCACAGATCGCAAGCGCCAATGTGCGCTAGTAGGAGGCGATGACCAGATGGGGCGGGCAGGGAGCCGGGAGGGGGCGGGGCTTAGCGGCGGCGGTGCGCAGGCCGTCGCTGCGCTAGAAAGCGCAAATGTGAAACTTGCCTTAGAGAGATTATTCTCCTCAACTCTTAAAGTACCATCGTCCTTTCTGATAGATGCCTATAAGTTCTACATAATCTATATACCACACGTAACTGAAGAAGGTCACATTGACCGAAACGTCTTTTTTCGTGTACTACAATAAACCGCCATGCAAATACCTTTAAGTTGAGTGCTAGGTTTATATTTGTTGGTTATTCCCACTATGTCATAGTTACCTGTAGATATTTCTGCTTCTAATTCTACCACCTGGTTTGTCAGGCTTCTGGCGATTGCGAGCATGCAGTTTAGAGGATTTTGTTTTGTTCCAATCTCCTCCCTGTGGATTGTTTTAGGCATTTTCTCTTCCGAGTATGTTGTCTTGGGTGGCACCTCATATCCTTCATTAGTATATTTTCTGGCTTCATGTTCATGTCTAACGTTTTTCTTCCCGTCCCCTTTTCTTCAGGGTTCAGGCAGTAGAGTCAATAAGAGTCAAGTGAACTGCTCAGTATGCAAATTGAGGGGTGACAAAGGTGCATGGAGCTCTTGGTCACACCAAGGGTACACAAGAGCCCCTACATTAACATATGGAATAAATCAAGTTTTAAAAGCAATTACAGCAATTAAATATATACTGTTTATATGATTTCTATGGTGTTAAGTGCCCTATATAACTATTTAGTTAGTTTAATTGGCATTATGGAGGTGACAAAATGCCTTTAATGGTCTTACATGATAGGTGTGCTCCTTGTTCTATTTCTATACAATTCAAATGCTAAAACAAATGTATACTGACACCATGTGGAAGTCAGTCCAATCTAGCCTTCATAAGCTGCAAATGTGTACATGGGGCTGGCTTTGAAAATATCACAGAAAGGATTAGGAGGTGATTGTATTATGAAGGATACTTATACTATCAAACACAGGAATAAGCACATGTGCTGCATTCATCGTCTAATTTTAGGAAGGTCAGCTTTATATAGATATTTTGGAATTTGTATTATGTCTACAATATACCGATCAACCAGCCAGGATCCAGTGAGACAGTCCCGAATTTAGGCAGCTGTCCTGCTGTCCTGAAAGGTCAGGGATATGTTTCGATATGTTTCCTCCAAACACAGATACAGTTGAATATAACGGTGACACAAGGAGCTGACAGGTCTTTCCTTCATAATTCCATGTAAGTACAGCCTGAAGGTACTCCAACGACCTTCAAGTCATGTGACCTAAGAATGTTGCAAGACATGAAGGTCATGGCAGGTTTTCATACACTACCTAGATAGAAGCAGAACCCAATAACAAGGGAACAGGGAAGAGGGAAGTGACAGGCAAGTGCAAAGCTTATGTGGGGGCATCGTCCTGTGTGGAAAAATATGGGGGCCATAATACTTTATTGGGTTACTTTTGGGTCAGAACTTTGGGGGCATCATACAGTGTTAGGGTGAGGGTTCTGGAGCCATCATATTCTGTGTGTTGAGCTTTGGAGGCATCATATGATGTGGGGTGTTCGGGGACATCATACTGTGGGCAGGGGAATTTATTTTGGGGGTATCATTCTGAGTGTTGGGGAATGTATTTCTGGGGACATTATACTATGTGTGGTCATCACTGTGGGAGGAAACAAAAGCATTACTATACTGCGAGGTGGCAGTCATGGGACTCACTAGGTGCAATATTTCTGTCTGGGCACATATAATGGACTTTGAGCTTAGGGAAGTGACTTAAGGCCCCGTCTCACTAAGCAATCTTGGTAGCGAGAGACGTAACAGCGATCTCACCAGCGAGATCGCTGTGTGTGACAGCGATCAGTGAGTGGCCCCCCTGCCGGTATCGCTGATCGCTGGAAGAAATCTCTGGACATTTCTTTGGTCGCTGGTCTCCCGCTGGCCAGCACGCATCGCTGTGTGTGACAGGTGGGAGACCAGCGATCAGGTGTAAAAAAATAATAAAAGAAATTAAAAATATTGTTATTCTCACCTTCCGACGTCGCGTTCAGCCATCCTGCCTCTCTCCACGCTCTGGTCCCAGTGATCCTTTGCACGAATGACAGCGAGACTTTGTTATCCCTCGAGACCGTGACATCTCGCGGTCATTCGTGCAAAGGATCACTGGGACCGGAGCGTGGAGAGAGGCAGGATGGCTGAACGCGACGTCGGAAGGTGAGAATAACTATATTTTTTATTTTGATTCTATTTTTACAGCGATGGCCAGCGATGCCGGGTGCTCGGCATAGCTGTGCTGATCGCTGGTGAAGCTGTCTGTGTGACAGCTCACCAGCGATCACATAGCGATTCACCAGCGATCCTGACACCTTGATATCGGTGTCGGGATCGCTGGTAAGTCGCTTAGTGTGACGGGGCCTTTAATGTCAAATGAAAATTGCCACAGCCCACTATACGCATGTGTCCCTCTTTCCTGTCCTTCAAACTTGCAAGCATTGACAATAATATCTATACCTTCTATACCTAATATCTATACCTTAGTCTTAGTCTACCTTAGAAGAGTTCTGTCTACGGCTGTTAAACTATTAAATCTTGTGTCAGTCTTTGAAAGCAGCATTTAGCACGTGCCAAAAGGGGTGCACGTCGTTCCATGCTCCCATCATAATGCCCATGACGTGATTATGTAGGGAAGTGGACTGACCTATGGACCTGTCTGCAGCATGAAGGTGAATGCAAAATGTGCCGTAAAAGTACTTGACATGAACTGGTGTAGATGTATGTGGGGAGACAGCTAGAAACAGTGGAAGATGGTAAAGTACTGGGTTTTGACCACTAGGGGGAGACCAAGAACAGCAGGAAAAGGAGACGGTGCAGTACTGAAGTTTGGCCACAAGAGGGAAGCAGGGAGCAGTGAGGAAAGGGCTTAACAACAGCTTAAGGCTACGAAACCGCAGAGTCATGGGCGGCGGAGTTACAGGAGCTCTAGAGGGGAATTCCCGGTGAGAGGAGTAAATAGTGAGAGAGAGTTCCAAAAGCCAGCCAGTTCAGGAGGAGGAGCTCAGGAGAAGAGGAGACAGAAGGGAGAGACGGACAGAAGAGGAAGCTCCGGAAGGGACTGAGGATAAAGACGGTCAGGGGGGTGGCCCTGACAGGAGAGCCGCAGGACAGAGGAAGCCCGGTGGTACCAGACGGACGGACTCGGACAGGGGAAGCGCTGTGGCCATGGGCCTAACGGCAGCCACAGTGAAAGAACCGCGAGAGATGTTACTGTAAGAGGAAAGAGAAGAAGGTGAAAGGTACCCGGGCCTGTGTGTGGAAGTTGTCGTGCAGCTGCTGTGTAGTGCTGTGGTCGTCGAAAGGACGGCCAATAAAGAGGACCTTTTGAACGCACATCAGTCTCTGTCTCGTCTGTTTGCGGTGGCAAAAAAGAGGCCACCCCTCAGTCAGTACACGTACCTACATTTGGCGTAGTCGGCAGGATCATCATCGCCTAATCCACCAACGCCAGCAGTGAGACTGTGCCGAAGATTTCATGGACCCAAGCTTAACGGGTTGAAGATTTACCCTTGTGGATTACAAAATTGCACTGTGTTTGAGATTGCTGGCTTTAATCAGAAGAATCCTGAATGAAAAGGACCTTGCAGAAATGTCGGTGGCACATGAGCGCCTGAAAGAATCACAGGAGTTTGGTGCCACATTGGACTGTCAGGGGCTGCTAAGCCGAGCCCGCCCCTTGAATACTGTTGGGAAAGCTGGGTGCCGCTGCCGGAAAGCTGGGCACTCTTCCACAGTGAAAGACTACAGCGGGAGCTGGGAGCCGGTACAAAAGCAACAAGCACTCACCCGTCCTGAAGATCTGCAGCAGATGGAGTCCTCGACAGCTGGACCCGCGGAGCTGGAGCTGGAGGAGAAAGAGGAGGAGCGCTCGCTCGTGGCTCAGGCTGTGTCGGAACAACCGCTGGAGAAATTGTTGCCCATCCTCCCTGAAGAGCCATCGGCCTGGAGGCTGGCCCTGTCGGACGGCGGGATGAAGAGCATCGGCTGCTGGAGGAGCTGCGGAATGGCCTGACGGGAGCCACGGCACCGGGGAAGGTGAGCGTTCCCCTGGCCCATCCGGCGGCATAGCAGGCAGTTCCCATCCCCATGCCTCGTGTGAGAGACAGGCCCAATGGCCCCGACACCGGCCCTGAGCCTCTCCGCTCAACCTCCCCTCATCCGCAGCCCCTGCATGGCCGACCAACATCCACGCCATCAACCCCGAGCTGCCCCGCCCGGCGGCGACCCGTCCCACATCTCTCGTGCAGAGTGGACCCGCGGCCTACCCTCCAAGGCCCGCGGTCACCCTTGTCACATTTCATACTCCGGCAGTGGCATATCCATCGAGGCCCGCCGCCACTTTGGCCCCACTCCCGACCATAGCTGCGGCCGGGTTGCCAGGATCCGTGGCCTCTTCACCGGTGACCATGGCCGCCTCAGCTCCACTCTCGCCCCCGCCTGTGGCCTGTTCACCGGAACTTGTGGCCGCCTCCGCTCCACTCCTGGCCCCAGTTGTGGCCTACTTACCGAAACCCGTGGCCGCCTCTTCCCCACTCTCGGCCCCGGCTGCAGCCTGCTCACCGGTATCCACGTCCGCCTCTGCCCCGCTCTCGGCCCCGGCCCACTCGTCAGGCTCCGCGGCCTATACCGGGCCTTCTGTCTGGATCGCTGATGTCATCTTGCAGAAGAAGGCCAAAGAGCAGGAGATCTGGGCGCTGCTGCACGAAAAGGGGGAGGCCGCCATGTCTGTCCCTCGGTGTACCGGGCAGCTCGTGTACACGAATGTCCAGAGGGGCTACAGTTTCATCAGAGAAGCGGAGACTGGCCACAAAGTGTACCTGAACGAAGGGGATATGGACTCCTGGGTCTCGAGCACTCAGGACACTTGGGGACTGTTCCACGTCCCCTCGGGGTAAAATACCCAACTCTTGATACAGCGGAGATGTGTGGGAGTGCTTCCCACAAAGGAAGGGGGCGCACCACTGTTTAAAAGTATTGTTGGAAAATGTTTAAAAATATGCATCATGAAGCAGTTTGATAATGATGTGCAATTTGATAAGGTTGTAGGAATGATGTCCATGAAGAAACGGGGATAGTGACTAGTTTAAATGGCTTAAAAATTGTTTGTATCAAAAATGAAGAGGTTCAACAGATCCCGGGTACTGAAGTTAGGAAAAGTGCTTGCCATGACTGATCTTAACTGAAGGTACAAGAAGGTGTATAGAATTGAAACAGATAGTGGTCCATAGATCAGATCCTGAGTAGTACAAATACCCCAAAATGAAAGAGGGAAGCTTGCGGTGAACTGGCCAGAGCCTCGGTCGTTGCGCTCCAAATATAAAAAAATAGTTGCTGAAAGTGAGAAAAGAGGAGGGAACGCACCTGTTGAGAAGTCCGGGTGGTCCTATCCCAACAAGAAGGAATTGTCATAGAGGCGTACGCACCGGCGAGTAGCCATAAGCTACTCGGAGCATGATTGCTCCCGATTCTGTTTGGCTCCCCGTGTATCATGGGCTTTGCTTAACGACCGGTCAGACAACAGAAGGTGGGGAAGCTTGAGAAGGGAAAAGAAAGGGGACGAGATTGTCAAGGATGACAATGGTAAATGGAAGGGGGTATGTAGGGAAGTGGACTGACCTATGGACCTGTCTGCAGCAGGAAGGTGAATGCAAAATGTGCCGTATTAGTACTTGACATGAACCGGTGTAGATGTATGTGGGGAGACAGTTAAAGACAGTGGAAGATGGTAAAGTACTGGGTTTTGACCACTAGGGGGAAACCAAGAACAGCAGGAAAAGGAGATGGTGTAGTACTGAAGTTTGGCCAAAAGATGAAAGCAGGGAGCAGTGAGGAAAGGGCTTAACAACAGCTTAAGGCTACAAAACTGCTGAGTCATGGGGGCAGAGATACAGGAGCTCTAGAGGGGAATTCCCAGGGAGAGGAATAAATAGTGAGAGAGAGTTCCAGAAGCCAGCCAGTCCAGGAGGAGGAGATCAGTAGAAGAGGAGATAGAAGGGAGAGACGGACAGAAGAGAAAACTCCGGAAGGGACTGAGGAGAAAGACGGTCAGGGGGGTGACCCTGACAGGAGAGCCGCAGGACAGAGGAAGCCCGGTGGTACCAGACGGACGGACTCGGACAGGGGAAGCGCTGTGGCCATGGGCCTAACGGCAGCCACAGTGAAAGAACCGCAAGAGACGTCACTGTAAGAGGAAAGAGAAGAAGGTGAAAGGTACCCGGGCCTGTGCGTGGAAGTTGTCGTGCAGCTGCTGTGTGGTGCTGCGGTCATCGAGAAGATGGCCAATAAAGAGGACCTGTTGAATGCACATCAGTCTCTGTCTCAAGTCTGTTCGCGGCAACGAAAAAAGGGGCCCAAGTCGGCACACGTACCTACAATTGTAGGGAACCAATGGGTTGCCATGACAGCTGGGGTCTGTTGAAGACCCCCACCCCTGTCATTATGATACTCCTGTGAAAGCTAGCTTGTGGCTGGCATTCATAGAAGATTGTGATTTTAGCTTTGCATAGCACAATTGATCTGACGATGACAGCTTCAAGTTCCCTAAGGGAACTAAATCCAGTAAAAAGTGAAAAAAAAGTTTAAAAAATAAAACACAAAGGTTCAATCATCCCCCTTTTGCCCCATTAAAAATAAAACAATTTTTAAAAAATACCGCATTTTGGGGACTATAAGATGCACCAGACTATAAGATGCACCCCAAATTTTGAGGTGGAAAATAGGAAAAAAAATGTTTGTTAATGGTGGTGCGTCTTATAATCCAATTTTACAATATCTCACCTGTGGGGTGGTGGCTAGGGTGGAGCAGGGCCACAAGAGGCAGGGTCACTGCTGCAGGAAGCTGGCAATGGTGGCAGCAGGAGTGGGGCAATGCTGCAGGTCCTAGGCTGGGAGAAGGGGGTGTCCCAGCACTGTGGGAATGCGGGACCTTGAAGTTGAGATCTCAGTCTGTGCGTGCACCGCCTCTGGCAGCCATCTTCCTGAATCCGACTGCAGGGGCATAATTGTAAAGTGCTGGGACTCAGCCAAAGTTTTATGACAGCCCAGGGTCCACAGTTTTGCAGCGCTGGGACTCAGCTCACCACCGACATTTTCTGACAGCCCAGTGCCTGCAGCATCGCAAGGCGGGGATGCTCCTTACTCCAAGCTTTATGCCCGCAGTATCACTCCATTCCTGCCACCGCTGCTGGCCTACTACAGCTGTGACGTTGACCTTGAAAAAATATACATCTTATAATCCAATAAATACATGACACACATTTGGTATCGCTGCGTTCGTAAAAGTCTGATCTATCAAAATATAAAATTAATTACAATCGTAAACATGGAAATGAAAAAAAAAGTCAAAACGCCAAAATTACATTTTATTTGCCACTGCAGCATTGCAATAAATTGCAATAAGAGGCAATCAAAACATCATATATATCCAAACATTATATCAGTAAAAACTGCAAAAAATAAACCCTCATACAGCCCCAGACCCCGAAAAATTTTAAAAAGTTAAGTGCCTTGGAAGATGTTGAGAAAAGCAATATTTTTTTATTACACATTTCCAGTTTTTTCTTTTCACCACTTAAATAGAAAGCAAACAATCAAACTATATTTGTTTGGTATGTGCTTACTCGTACTGACCTGTTGAACCATATTGCCAAGTCAGTTTATCTATATATATTAAACATGGTAAATAAAAAAAATCAAAAAAGAATTGTGAAATTGCATGTTTTTTTGCAATTTCAACACACTCTGAATTTTTTTCCCATTTTCCAGTACGCTATGAAATAAAATGTCCTTCAAAAATACAACTTGTACCTCATAAAAACAAGCCCTCAAATGGCTATATGGTCAGAAAAATAAAAAAGTTATGGCTCTTGGAAGAACGAAAACGAAAAAAGAAAAAAAATGGAAAATGGCCACGGTGTGAAGGGTTTAATTTTCCTAGTAAGACTTACTCTTGGCTTTGGCTTTACAATAGAAACCGCACCATGTGATTCTCTGCAAACACTTCAAAGAATTTTAGTCTTTGCTTAAATATAAGAAAAGTGCAGAACTTTGAGGGATTATACTTTATATCTTAGCTTAGTCCATGCTGGTGAGGATCTGTTGCCAAAAAGCATGCACTAAGCAACAAAATGACATGTATGATTAGGGAGGCCATACACAATAATTTCAACCAAATTCATCTACCATGGGGCAGATGTTTGACGATCCGAACCGTGGCCTTACAGCTGAGACGGCCCTGCTGAATTTGCGTCAAGGTAAACGCCCAGTGACTGAGTATGCTATGGATTTTAGAAGGTGGGCTCAGGACACCACCTGGAATAGTGCAGCGAAGTACTCTATATTTAAGAAGGGGTTGTCCAGTTCTATCAAGGACGAGCTTGCACGTGCGGAGGCTCCCACTGCTCTAGGTGATTTCATCAATCACTGTATTCGCCTAGACGCTCGCATCTCCGAACGAAAACTAGAAAGGTGGTCTGAGATGAACCGCAGCAATAAATCGCTTCTTCCTTTCCTTCCTAAGGAGATTCCGGACTCAAGTCCTCAGGAGTCCACACCTGAGCCGATGCAGGTAAATTCCCTACGAAGTCGAGTAAGTGACGAACGGAAGGAATTTCGCTTCAAGGAGAATTTATGTTTTTACTGTGGGAAGTCAGGACATTTTATTATCAACTGCCCCAATCGTTCTCGCAGAACAACCGCAGCCGTGGTAGAACGCGACTTCTCTGAATCATACTCCATGACTTCCGAATCAGGGCCACCCGAAATTGCAGCAACCACTCCTGATTATGACTTTTCAGATATGAACTCTGTTACATCCGAAACGATACTACCCATTAATGCTGTTATTCTATCTTCTGCAGTTTCATACCCTTGCAATAAGAAAAAAGATTCACATTGTTACCTTCCTATTAAGATCTGGATTGACTCCCGTTGGGTGAACAGTTCCGCCATGATAGACTCTGGGGCTAGCAGTAACTTCATGGACACTTCTTTTGCTAAGGAATATGGAATCCGATCACAGAGAAGAGTGTCTTCAATTCTGATGGAGACTGTGGATGGGTCCCCTTTGACCTCGGGGCCCGTAGACCAGCAGACTGAACCACTGAAGGTCCTCATGGGAGATGATCACCAGGAGAAATTGCCCTTCCTTCTGATTTCCTCTCCACATTTCCCTATTATCTTGGGTTTACCCTGGTTGCATGCTCAAAATCCCATCATTGACTGGGAGACTAAGAGATTGCGCTTCCTAGCTAAAGAGGTAACTGCTGAGAAATCGACTGATCCATCTCCGGCCAACCCATCATCGGACCTAGAGTTACCGGCAGTTTATAAAGAATTTTCGGACGTGTGCGATAAAAAGAATGCAGATAAATTACCACCACACCGCTCTTATGACTGCCCAATCGAGCTTCTGCCTGCTGCTACCATTCCTTTTGGTAATATTTATCCATTGTCCGGTCCTGAGCTCAAGACTCTCAAAGAATATATCGACGAGAACCTGTCTAAGGGGTTTATACGCCCCTCATCCTCTCCAGCCGGTGCACCCATCTTTTTTGTTAAAAAGAAGGATGGATCCCTCAGACCCTGTGTTGATTACCGGGAAATTAACAAGGTAACCATCAAGAACCGCTACCCCCTGCCATTAATTCCGGAGCTTCTCGAGAGAGTTCGTCAGGCCAAGGTCTTTTCAAAATTGGACCTACGCGGGGCATATAATCTAGTCCGTATAAGACCTGGAGACGAATGGAAAACAGCATTTAGGTCTCGATATGGACACTTTGAGTATTTGGTCATGCCATTTGGACTTTGCAATGCCCCAGCAACGTTCCAACATCTCGTAAATGATATTTTCAGAGACATTCTTGATATTTTTGTCGTAATCTATTTGGATGACATTCTGATTTTTTCTAGCTCCATGGAGGAACATCAGCAACATGTCAAGACTGTCTTACAGCGGTTGAGGGAACACCAGCTGTACATCAAGCTGGGGAAATGCGAATTTCACAAGTCGGAGATTCAATTCTTAGGTTATGTAATTTCTCCACAGGGTCTGAGTATGGATAACAGCAAGATCAAGGCGATTCAGGAGTGGCCAATCCCCAAGAACGTCAAGGAGGTCCAACGTTTCATCGGGTTTGCTAACTTCTACAGACGTTTCATCAAGAACTTCTCTGACATCGTCTCGCCCATCACCCGGTTGACACAAAAGAAGACAGCATTTATTTGGTCCCTTCAAGCCCAAGAAGCATTCTCTCGGCTCAAGACCAAGTTCACGTCAGCACCAGTACTGATCCACCCTGACCCGGAACTCGCCTTCATTATTGAAGTGGATGCCTCAAACTGTGCCACCGGGGCTATACTGTCCCAAAGAACAGGTGAGAAGAATTTACTTCATCCTTGTGCTTTTCTTTCCAAGCGACTGTCTCCTGCCGAAAAGAACTACGATGTAGGAAATAAAGAATTACTGGCTATCATCGCCGCCTTCAAGGAGTGGAGACATCTTCTGCAAGGAGCCTCACAGCCGATCGTGGTCCTCACGGATCACCGCAACCTTGAGTTCATCAGGTCAGCAAGATGCCTGACCCCACGGCAGGCCCGCTGGAGTCTTTTCCTTAATCAATTCAATTTTACAATCTCTTATAGACCAGGTTCTCGCAATGGAAAAGCAGATGCTCTATCCCGGATGTTCTCCACTGACGCTGTTCCAGATGCTCCACCTAAGACCATACTTTCTGATTGCAATTTTGTAGGAGTCATTCAGAATCAAGATTTGCTGCAGGTCATCAAAGAAGCTTACAACTCTGATCTTTTCCTGTCTCAGCCATCTGATGAGGTAAGCCTTCTTTTTAGGAATGGAGTTTGGACCCGGGAACGGCGCCTCTACATTCCTGAAGCCGTGAGGTTAAGAGTGTTGAGATTGGTTCATGATTCCAAGGTTGCAGGGCACAGAGGAATTCAGAAGACTCAAGAATTCTTATCTCGCTTCTTCTGGTGGCCAGGTTTTCGGAAGGATGTCCAGAAGTACGTTTCATCTTGTGAGGTATGTGCCAAATTCAAGGTTCCACGTGCCTCCCCTACTGGTCTGTTACAGCCTTTGCCGGTGCCGTCTCTCCCGTGGGGATCCATTTCTATGGACTTTATTGTAGAACTGCCCCTTTCTGAGGGAAAGAGTACGATTTTGGTGGTGGTCGATCGCCTGAAAAAGGCGGCCCATTTCATCCCTTGCTCCGGTTTACCCTCTGCGAAGGACACTGCTGACCTAATTATCCAGAACATCTTTCGCCTGCACGGGGTTCCGGATGAAGTTGTTTCTGACCGTGGAGTTCAATTTACTTCAAAGATTTGGCGAAGCTTTTGTTCAGCATTAGGCATAGAAGTTAACTTATCTTCTGCTTTCCACCCACAGTACAACGGGCAGACAGAACGTACCAACCAAACACTAGAGCAATACCTTCGCTGCTATGTTTGCCATTTGCAAGATGATTGGGTAAGGTTACTCCCCTTGGCCGAATTCTCTTATAACAACTCCCAGAGTGCCTCCACCAAACAGTCACCATTCTACACTAACCTGGGATATCACCCTAGCATTCTTCCCAGATTACCGGTAGATACATCTTTACCAGCAGTTGCCGACAGGATCTCTTCACTTCAACAGAACCTTGAACTTCTGAAAGAGACTTTGGGTTCCGCACAAGAGAGGTACAAGAATGCAGCTGACAGATTTCGCAAACCAACACCAACATTTAAGGTAGGAGATTTAGTCTGGTTATCTACGAAGAATTTAAAGATGAAGATCCCTTCCCCTAAGTTGGGACAGAAGTACATTGGTCCTTATAGGATCAGTGGTCTGGTAGGTGCTGTTGCATGTCGCTTAAAACTCCCAAGAACACTGAAGATACATCCTGTCTTTCATACTTCCCTACTAAAGACTGTAGTACCACATCCTTTTCCAGGACGTTCATCTCCTCCTCCCGATCCCGTTCTTGTGGATGGTCAAGAGCAGTTCATCGTTGAGAGGATTCTGGATTCAAGAATCTACAGAAATCGACTGCAGTATTTGATTAAATGGCAAGGCTATTCCTCAGAGGAGAATTCCTGGGAACCCGTGGATAATATTAACGCCTCCCGACTGATTGAGCAGTTCCATCAAAGGTACCCTGGCAAGCCTGGTTTAGGGTCGTCCGGAGGCCGTTCTTGAGGTGGGAGTAATGTCAGTATCTAGTCCTGGAATCTGTTTCTCTTGCCCTTAGACTTGCCCTTAGTTAACATGGATCTTGATGTTTCCACGTCGGCCATCTTGCTTCCTGCCAAAGCTGTATATAAAGCCAGCACCTGCTCTGATTCATTGCTTGTGTATTATGTATTGGACTTTGTGCCTCTGCAGTCCCAAGCCTGGACTTACTATCCCTGTTGGTCCTCTCTTAACGGCGGAGTCCTCTGCCAACCTGCACGTCTGGATCCCTGCCTGCTGACCGAGTGATTGCTGAACACTTGACTTCAGGAACCTCTGCCTGACTACACCTGCGGTGAAGTAAGAACTCCAGCCAGCTAGTGTGTTCCTCCGCTCTGCAAGAGTCTGTGTCTTGTGCCCGCATTGCTCAGTGACTTTGCATGCTGTGTCGCAGAGTATCAGCTCTGCTATTACCTTTTATCATATTGACTGAACATTTATCTGGACTTATATGCTATATTGCATTCAGATCATTAATACAATATTGCTTGCACAACCCACTGTGTCTGTAGTCTCTTTGACCTAGCCACTGGTGTCCAGTTGTATCCACTAGTATCGTGACACAAAAATGGAATTCAGCTCACCCCCAGCCGGGGATGGCAGAACTCCCAAAAAACAAGGCAAAACAAAAACAAAACTGAAGAGTACAAAGCAGAGCAGAAAAACTTAGCTTTGAGATGCAGGAATCAGACTGGTCTCCAAGAATCCAGCAGGAAAATCACCAGCCAGGAAAAAGGGCGTCGGCAGCCTTATATCCAGTCCTCAATTCCAGCCACCCAGTCATCATCTAGCTGCCCAGGTGTTTGGTAATCAGTCTCACTACCTTCCTTCACTAGAGGAGGGAGTTCATCAGACCTCAATGGTGAAGGGAAAAATGAACTCACAACACTAATGTGTCTATAGGTACCTGACTTATTTTCGGCCACTAGACTTCAGAGAAAGGAAGGATTAGGCTGTTGGATTTCAGCATGCTCAGTCTTTTTTTTTTTTTCTGTGGAGAAGGCTGGTATGGCCTTTCAGAAGACTCATGGCTAAGGGAGCCTTTAGCCATTAGTAATCTAAAGTGCATATCCACTTTTAACAGTCATGGGACCGATAGAAATAATTTTCTGATCAACCATTGTGCTTTAAGCTATTAGCGGTAAACTGAGGGTGTCATCAGTGCTTGTCATAGCATCCTAACAGCAGATTTGTGATTTTCTCACATATGAGAGGTCATCTCCTCCAAATAAGTCACGTTGTACATCGCATTGGTAAAAGTAATTGACTGTAAAAAGGAAAACCATCAGCGACAATCCTCAGAGTAGCGGGAGAAAGCGTCTGGTGCATGGAGGGGTGATTTGCAATGTCCTTTAGCGGAGGTCGGGTTTTATCAGTCATTGATGCTTTTATCAGTCCGGGTAAACTGGAAATCTTTCATCTCTCACTTTAATTGAAGTGCTGACATTTTATCTGTGTTCCCTCACTTATCTGTTGGATTAGGTAAATCCTAATTATTAAATGTCTAGTTAGGAATACAGACGCAGGTGTAATCCATAAATCTTAGCATCAAACAAGACATGTTGCACACAATGTTCTGCTTTTACTCACTTGAAACTGAATCATCTACAATGAAGAATATAGGGCACACATCAAAAATAACATATTACTGAGTATTAGTAGCACCAGTCACCATGTGTAAGCGTTCTGATGTGATGTATTTCTGGGCCACTTATTCAGATATTTATGGGACTTGCTTGAAAAATGGTCTTTATAGGTAGAATTACTATTCTAATGAATGAATAATGGGGAGTACTTCCCACATAGTCAGGATTTGCTCCCACACCATCGCCGATTATAGCTGACTGTAACTGGCAACCAACATCACAGAATTAAAAGAGGTTAGCCCCCAAAAAACATTCATCTCCAATCCACAGGATAAGGAGAGATGACGAGAATGGACTTGTAGGACCCGAACTGGCCCAGCAGCCGTATCATTAATCTGTGGCTATAAGGTGCAATCCTTGTGAACCACCACCTACCTGCCAGCATCCAAGCATCTTTTGTTGATTAGCCAGCCTGGCACAATGTCATGTGTATCACGCTGATGTTGCGCCAGGCCAGGTAATCAAAAGAAGAGCTTTGGATGCTGGTAGGTAGAGTTGAGCGACTTTGGTCGGATCGGGTTTCATGAAACAAAATTTGTTTCAGATTAAACTGGTCCGACTAGGGCAAAAAAAGTCGGAGTTTCATCCGAAACCCGACCCCAATGCAAGTCAATGGGGAA
The DNA here is from genome assembly GCF_039654945.1 of Dendrobates tinctorius. Taxonomy (NCBI): domain Eukaryota; kingdom Metazoa; phylum Chordata; class Amphibia; order Anura; family Dendrobatidae; genus Dendrobates; species Dendrobates tinctorius. The sequence goes on from NW_027361743.1 coordinate 53,620,446, forward strand.
TAAAAGTCCGCATTGAGCGGATGACATTCATCCACTCAATGCCGACTTTTATTCCCCACTGACTTGCATTGGGGTCGGGTTTCGGACGAAACTCCGACTTTTTTTGCCCTAGTCGGACCAGTTTCATCTGAAACAAATTTTGTTTCATGAAACCCGATCGGACCAAAGTCGCTCAACTCTACTGGTGGGTAGAAGTTGATTTGCAGGGCTTGCGTACAACAGCCACAAATTATTGACATGGCTGCTTGACAATATCCTGCAAATCCCTCACCAATCACTTGAATGAGCCAATGGCCCGTTCCAGATTGGTTTGAATGGAGCAGTGGTCGCTCATAGGACTATATTGCTCCATTTAAAAGGGGTTGTCCATTTTAGCTTTATTGTAACAAATGTGTTGGGAGGATAAATTTATAGGTTCTTCATCCTTGTGAAGCGTCTCCTACTTCTCATAGACCACGCAGCTTACTCTTCTGAATATGTCTGGTGGAAGAGCATGTGACCAGATCTGTCCATCATCTCCTCCAATGGAAAAACACATTGCCAGGAAAACCACTTAAAGTGGTTGTCCAGTCCAAAATGATTAGTCTACAGTCACTTTGTGTGACTGCAGACTTATGAATTCCCCAGCGCGCACGCACTGTGGGGTTGCGCCAGTTTATGAGTCGGGTCCAGCGGGTATGTATGCATTATGCATACTCCTGGCCAGAGCCCAGCCTAGTATAGAGCGAGGTCACGCCAACTGGATGGCTGCGTCACTAGTTGAGCTCTGGCCCGGAGTAAGCATAATGCATACATACCCGCAAATCCCAGTTCAGAAACCGGCAAATCCCACACAGCGCACAGTGCATGCACTGGGGGTGATTCATAAGTCTACAGCCACACAGAGTGAGTTATCATTTTCGGTCGAACAACCCCTTTAATAAGCTATCTGATTTATGACATTCAGTTGTTTGAATGATTTAAAACAGAGAACAGGAGAGATGACCCATTAGGCCACCGGGGATGTTGCTACATTAGTATTTCTTTAGCCTACTGCAAAACACTACTAGATAAAATATTGTATAAAGTAAAGAAACACAGTCAAATTTCATATAATAACGTGTATCATGTTTACAGTATATAGAGGAGTCACAGTATATAATTACATTGCTGACACACTACCCATTATTAGGGCAATCTCCCAAAGCAGGAGTCACAGATGCATGTAATATAAAGACCAGACCATTGCATTTATCTTTTAATCAGTATCATAATCTTGATTACAAGTTTGACTTGTGCCATACTATTACAGCACCGGAACAGAAATTCAGGTTCCTGTTGTAAGTGCTGGGATTGAACACAATTCTGATCCCAGCAACTTAACCCCTTAGATACCGCAACAAATGGTGAATGAGGAATCTAAAGTGTTTGAATAAGTGGTACTATGTTGGGAAACATACCATTTATTAACAAACTTTTAATCTTTATGGGGAGGAGAATAAAGAGAACAAACAGCAATTCTGCCACAGTTTTCTTTTTTGTGGTTTAACCCCTTCATGACCCAGCCTATTTTGATCCTAATGACCTGGCCATTTTTTGCAATTCTGACCAGTGTCCCTTTATGAGGTAATAACTCTGGAACGCTGCAACACATCCTAGCGATTCAGAGATTGTTTTTTTCATGACATATTGGGCTTTATGTTAGTGGTAAATTTAGGTCAATAATTTTTGCGTTTATTTGTGAAAAAACGTAAATTTGGCAAAAAATGTGAAAATTTTGGAATTTTCACATTTTGAATTTTTATTCAGTAAAACGAGAGAGTTATGTGACACAAAATAGTTAAGAAATAACATTTCCCATACATCTAATTTACAACAGCACAATTTTGGAAACAACATTTTTTTGTTAGGAAGTTATAAGGGTTAAAAGTTGACCAGCGATTTCTCATTTTTACAACAAAATTTACAAAACCAATTTTTTTAGGGACCACCTCACATTTGAAGTCACTCTGTGGGGTCTATATAGCAGAAAATACCCAAAAGTGACACCATTCTAAAAACTGCATCCCTCAAGCTACTTAAAACTACATTCAAGAAGTTTATTAACCCTTCAGGTGCTTCACAGGAACTAAAGCAATGTGGAAGGAAAAAATGGACATTTTAATTTTTCCAACAAAAATTTTCTTTTAGCATCAATTTTTTCATTTTTACATGGATAACAGGATAAAATGGATCCTAAAATTTGTTGGACAATTTCTCCTGAGTACACCGATACCTCATATGTGGTCATAAACCACTGTTTGGGCGCACGGCAGGGCTCAGAAGGGAAGGAGCGCCATTTGACTTTTTGAATGGAAAATATGCTGGAATATTTAGCAGTTGCCATGTCGCGTTTGGATAGTCCCTGTGTGCCTAAACATTGGAGCTGCCCCACAAGTGACCCCATTTTGGAAACTAGACCCTCTAAGGAACTTATATAGATGCATAGAGAGCACTTTGAACCCCCAGGTGCTTCACAAATTGATCCATAAAATAAAAGGACTTTTTTCACAAAAATTTTCTTTTAGCCTCAGTTTTTTCATTTTCACATGGGCAACAGGATAAAATGGATACTAAAATTTCTTGGGCAATTTCTCCTGAGTACACCGATACCTCATATGTGGTCATAAACCACTGTTTGGGCGCACGGCAGGGCCCGGAAAGGAAGGGGCATCATTTGACTTTTTGAATGGAAAATTAGCTCCAATCGTTAGCGGACACCATGTCGCGTTTGGAGAGCCCCTGTGTACCTAAACATTGGAGCTCCCCCACAAGTGACCCCATTTTGGAAACTAGACCCCCCCAAGTAACTTATCTAGATGTGTGGTGGGAACTTTGAACCCCCAAGTGCTTCACATAAGTTTTTAACGCAGAGCAGTGAAAATAAAAAAATCATTTTTTTTCCTCAAAAATTATTTTTTAGCCCACTATTTTTTATTTTAACAAGGGTAACAGGATAAATTGGACTGCTAAAGTTGTTGCTCAGTTTGTCCTGAGTATGCTGGTACCCCATATGTGGGGGGGAACCACTGTTTGGGCACACGGCAGGGCTCAGAAGGGAAGGAGCGCCATTTGACTTTTTGAATGGAAAATTAGCTCCAATCGTTAGCGAACACATTGTCGTGTTTGGAGAGCCCCTGTGTGCCTAAACTTTGGCGCTCCCCCACAAATTACCCAATTTTGGAAACTAGACCCCCTAAGGAACTTATCTAGATGCAAAGTGAGCACTTTGAACCCCCAGGTGCTTCACAGAAGTGTATAACGCAGAGACGTGAAAATAAAAATATTTTTTTTTTTCCTCAAAAAATGATTTTTTTAGCCCGCTATTTTTTATTTTCACAATGGTAACAGGAGAAATTTAACCTCAAAAGTTTTGTCCAGTTTGTCCTGAGTACGCTGGTACCCCAAATGTGGGGGGAACCACTGTTTGGGCACACGTCGGGGCTCGGAAGGGAAGTAGTAACATTTTGAAATGCGGACTTGATGGAATGGTCTGCGGGCGTCATGTTACGTTTGCAGAGCCTCTGATGTAAATAAACAGTGGAAACCCCCCACAAGTGACCCCATTTTGGAAACTAGACCACCCAAGGAACTTATCTAGATGTGTGGTGAGCACTTTGAATCTCCAAGTGCTTCACAGAAGTTTATAATGCAGAGCTGTGAAAATAAAAAATCAGTTTTTTCCCTCAAAAAATGATATTTTAGCCCGCAATTTTTTATTTTTTCAAGGGTAACAGGATAAATTGGACCCCAAAAGTTGTTGTACAGTTTGTCCTGAGTACGCTGGTACCCCACATGTGAGGGGCAACCACTGTTCGGGCACACGTTGGGGCTCGGAAGGAAAGTAGTGACGTTTTGAAATATCGACTTTGATGGAATGGTCTGTGGGCATCATGTACGTTTGCAGAGCCCCTGATGTGCCTAAACAGTAGAAACTCCCCACATGTGACCCCATTTTGGAAACTAGACCACCCAAGGAACTCATATAGATGTGTGGTGAGCACTTTGAACCCCCAAGTGCTTCACAGAAGTTTATAACGCAAAGCTGTGAAAATAAAAAATCATTTTTTTCCTCAAAAAATGATTTTTAGCCCACAATTTTTATTTTCCCAAGGGTAACAGGAGAAATTAGACCCCCAAAGTTGTTGTGCAATTTTTCCTGAGTACGCTGATTGGCTGGAATAAATCATGGCGCCATGTTGCGTTCGGAGACCTCGTGATGTGCCTAAACAGTGGAAACCCCTCAGTTCTAACTCCAACTCTAAAACCAACACACCCCTAACCCAACCCTAATCATAACCCTAACCACAACCTTAACCCCAACACACCCCTAACCCTAATCCCAACTCTAACCCTAACCACAAACATAACCCTAATCCCAACCACAATCCACCCCTAACCCTAATCGTAACCCTATTTCCAACCCTAATTCCACCCCTAACCCTAATTCTAACACTAACCCTAATTCTAACCCTAATTCCAACCCTAACCCTATTTCTAACCCTATTTCTAACCCTAACCCTAATTTTAACCCTAACCCTATTTCTAACCCTAATGCCAACCCTAACCCTATTTCTAACCCTAACCCTATTTCTAACCCTAATTCCAACCCTAACCCTAATTCTAACCCTAATGGAAAAATAAAAAAAAAATTTTATTTTATTATGTGTGCCTACCTATGGGAGTGATAAACGGGGGGTGTATTTACTTTTTTTCATTTTGATCACTGTGAGAGTTTATCACAGTGATCAAAATGAAAAATGAATGGGCAGCCGGCAAATTCATGGGGGTCGCCATCTTGGAAAATGCGCATGCGCCCGCCAATTTGAAGTTCGGCGGCGCCTATGATCCGTGATGGCGGGAACCCGGGAGCCACAGCAGGACATCGAAGGTACCTGGGGGGTGAGGGGGGATCGGAAGGTGGGGGGGAGAGGAGGGAAGGGGAGAGGGATCAGATGATGACGGCGGCGACCGATCGCCGCTGTCCATCGGTGGCAGGGGCCCATCACCCCCGCCAGTCGGTGTGGGGGGGTCGGGTCTCGGTGTCCAGCCATGCCCAATGCTATTGCAGCATCAGCCATGGCTGGATTGTAATATTTCACCAAATTTCATTGGTGAAATATTACAAATCACTCTGATTGGCTGTTTCACTTTTAACAGCCAATCAGAGTGATCGTAGGCATGTGGGAGCTAAGCCACGCCCCCTGGAGTTAACTCTAAGGTGTCCTCTGAGTGCGGGTCGGGTGATCTTTCAGTGACCCTGGTCACCCGACCCGCAGGGGGCAATAAATTCATGACGCCACATAGGCGTCATGGGTCGTATTGGCACGACTTTTCATGACGCTTATGTGGCGTCAAAGGTCGGGAAGGGGTTAAACTTTGTGCTGTTCACTGTGCTGCACAAATAAAATGTTAAAAGGAAACTGTCGCATCCAGAACCCATTTTTCCTTGAAGATAATCTACAGAAAATTACTGTTTAAATCCTGATTAGTGAGCTGGCAAGAGCAATGAAGTTTTATTCTCCCTGTAGTCTTTTACTAGGGAGCTGTTATGGTCACAGCTCACTACAAAGTGAGCATGCATTAACCACTTCCCAAAGTTTTGATTGACAGCTCAATCTGCAGTGTGTGTGCAGCATGTGCAGGCAGAGAATAATGTCAATCAATGTGCCAGGGAGGGATTGCAGTGTGCTCACTGTGTAGTGACTCTCTGCTCCATCCTTAAGACTGGAAATGAGCGGCTGCAGGGAGAATATAACTTAACTTTCTCCCTGTATCTGCACTTCCAGTAAGCCGACTACATAGGATTTCAACACTATTTATCTCCAGATTACCCTATATGGGCTCGCTCCCATTTGCGATATAATTGACAAGTGCAATCTGATAAAAAATCAGATTACACTCGGTCGCATGTTAACCTATCTTGTAGCTCACATCTGTGATTATTTTCTCATGTCGATTTGGCATGAGAAAACAATCGCTGCATACTGCGATTACATCAATGAATCAGATTACATGCACCCATATAAGTCTGGCAGTATGAAGCATCACACTGCACTCGGATATCACTCGATTGCATTGCAATTCTCTCGAATGTCGGCAATGGAAGACATGGAAAAATTATTTTTAAAAAGTTTTTCTTTTTCTTTACGTAGAAAATACAGCAAGACAGATGACAACAGTGCATGTGCATAGACAGCCAAACAAACACATACACAAAGTGTAGAATATATTGTTAAATTTGCACACTGGCTTATTTGTACACATGTGTTGGTTTATTGGTGCTTTTATTTCTGTTCCCAAAGGCCTTTAACTAGTACATGACATCTTTATACTTTATACTTAAAAAAATAAAGGGAACACTAAAATACCACATCTTATGTATCACTGAAATATCCCAGCTGCAAATCTTTATTAATTACATGGTGTTAGGCATTGAGAACAATAAAACATAAAAATGATCATTGTAAATCAAAATTAATATCCCATGTAGGTCTGGATTTGGAATGATACTCAAAATCAAAGTGGAAAATCAAATTACAGGCTTATCCAACTTCAGTGGAAATGTCTAAAGTTATGGAAATGATGCTCAATAGCGTCTTGTGCACATCGGTCCCTTATACCACCCTCATGGAGTCTGTTTCTGACAGTTTGAGCAGATAAATGGATGTTAGTGTCCTATTGTAGATCATTTTGCAGGGCTCTGGCACTGCTCCTCCTGTTCCTCCTTGCACAAAGCAGGAAGTAGCGGTCCTGCAGCTGGGTTGTTGCCCTCCTATGGCCCCCTCTACATCTCCTGGTGTACTCACCTGTCTCCTGGTATCTGCTTCATGTTTTGGACACTGTGCTGACAGAAACAGCTACCCTTCTTGCCACAGCTCGCATTGATGTGCCATCCTTGATTAGCTCTCCCCACTTCCTCCCTGCATAGTCATCACTAGGAACCATGTGTACATAGTGATGACTTATGCAAGGAGAAAGTGGGGAGAGCACCTTATTCTCGGACACGCTGGAAGTCACTGGAGAGGAAGTCGACG